>NW_024962335.1:25664009-25845209 GCF_019238085.1 Lagopus leucura
TGCCCTCGGCTGGCTGCAGGGGCCCGTCGGGCAATACGGGGCTGCCCTCGGCTGGCTGCAGGGGCCCGTCGGGCAGTACGGGGTTGCCCTTGGCTGGCTGCAGGGGCACATCGGGCAGTGAGGGGCTGCCAGTCCGGTGGCATCATAATGGTTGCTGCCTTCATGGCCGCTGCAAAGCACGAGCCAAGGAAAGGCAGGATGGCCCAGGGAGCCTGCAGCTGTGATGCTTCTGGGGACTGGGAGAGTCCTGCTGAGGGGGGCCAGATGGCACAGGGAGGACCATGAAGGGCAGAGTGCTGTGAAGAAGAACAAGTGGCACCCAGCATCTGTCTGCTGCTTGGTGGCAGCGTGGAGCGAGGCAGAGGTTGGCATTTCCCATGCTAGGGCTGCAGCAGGGCCTGGCAGGATGTGAGCAGTGTACTGTTGGGTTTGCTTGGGGCGTGTCTTCCTTGGGGTGCTTGGCTGTCCAGGGCCCTGTGGGTGCCATTGCCAGTGTGCCTTCTGGCTTTGATGCTTGTAGGCTCCTCTCTGGCCCAGCATCTGCTCCCTGCCTAGACTGAGCAGCTTGACTGCTCCTCTGTAGGCTCTCATTCAGCCTCCTGCAGGGCAGGGACAGGAGCAGCCATGTCTCTTCTCTTCTGGGCTGCTCTTTGCTTACAGAGTTCCAGCAGCTGTGGGTAGTCTCTCCTGAAGTATGGGCTGGAAAAATGTAAAGGAGAAGAGTTAGCTGCTGTCAGTGTGGGACTGAGGAGCAGGGCAGATGTTGGCACTGTTGCCACACTGGTGCTGCAGCAGGGCCTAGGCTGTGAGCAATGTGCTTTTGAGCTGAAGTGATGTCTTCCTTGGAGTGCTTGGCTGACAGGGGCCCCCATGGATGCTGCTGTCTGTGTGCCTTCTGGCTCTGCTGCCTGCATGCTCTTCTCTGGCCCAGCATCTGCTCCCTTAGCAGCTGGACTGCTCCTCTGGGGACTCTCATTGACAGGGGCAGGGGCAGGAGCAGCCACATCTCTTCTCTTGTGGGCTGCTCTTTGCTTGCAGTGTTCCAGCAGCTGTGGGGGTAGTCTCTCCTGAAGTATGAGCTGGAGTAGAGCAGTAACTGAAAAATGTAAAGAAGAGTTAGCTGCTATCAGTGTGAGGCTGAAGGTCAGTAAAATACAGGAAATAGCACTTCTGATGGCTAAGGTCAAATTTGGGTATTATCAGGGCTTATCAGTGCTTTCATTTCAGCTAGAATGGAATTGCATACTTCAGGATGTGTATGATGCTATGGGTTGGTTCAAGCAGAACAGCAGTGTTGATGCCACATCAGTGTTTGTTGTTGCTGCTAAACAGTGTTGTACAGAGCCAAAGACATTCCCAGCAGAGGGTCTGAGGAGTTGGGTGGGAATAGAGTAAAGACAGCTGATTTAAACGGGCAAAGGGATATTCTATGCCATATGGCATCAAATGGAAGGAGTCCTGAAGGTGGTATAAGTTAATCTGGTTCTCTTACGCTTCTCAGGAGCTGTCTGGACTTGAGTCAAGGGTTGATGAGAAGTTGCTTTTACATCTCTTGTTATATTCGTTCAGGTATATATATAGATACAGATATGTACAGGCTACTACCATCCTTTTTCTTGTCTTTACCTTAGTGAATATTTTTTATCTCAACCTAGAAGTTTTTTTCCCCACTTCTGTCCCCCATCCCACTGGGAAGGGGGCAAGTGAGCAAATGACAGTGTGGTGCAGAGTCGAGCCACCCGCCAGGTTAAACCACACCTATTGGTCAGTTTAATCCTACAGATTAGGCTGACTGCAACAAAATATTTTGTGAATGTATAGTCCCTGTTTGTGTGGGGAACAATAAAACCTTAACCTTCCTATGTGACAACACTTCTTCCTTGGCCAGAAACTCAAGAAGGGAAGGAGATCTTTGAAAGTACCTTGGAACTCTGGTGAATCTGTAGAGGTTGAGCTGGTGAACAAAGCTCTCTCCCAAATGTTCTTGCAGATGCTTTCCTTTGCCAGAACTTCCACCATAAACATTTATTCCTTGATTGAGGCAGTTTCCTCTGTGATCCCACCAAATGCTCCTCACATGGTCACTTTCCACCAGAACCCAGAGTTTTTGTGGGAAGCTGAGCAATGAGAACACACTGACCAAGCCAGTGCTTTCCTCAGATGAACTCTGAGGTAAACCTTTTGTTTCCTCCTCACTGGGATATGATTCTGAGCCCCTTTCTTCCATTATGGTTGTTCCTGCAGAATCGCCATCCTGGATGCTTTCTAAAAGCAGAGCCTGAAATCTCAACCAGTTCCTTTGGATAGGTAGCAGAAGCTGGTTCAGCTGCAGATGGCTCATTTTCATTTCTCCTGTCTGGTTTTGAATGAAGGTTGTGCATGCAGCCTCTTGTGCAGCAAGCCAGTTGTCCCCCGCCTGCTGGCAAGGGAAATCCACCAGTGCTGCCTGGGGGTTTCAGTGGGAGATACTCAGGCATCACCATGGTGCCCTCCTGTCATCACAGTGATATCATCATGTGGTGTCCAAGGCCAGGCTGGCTGGAGTCACCTGAGCCGGTGTCACTGAGCTGCACTTGTTGCGGGTCCTGCCCAGAGCCGTGGCTGTTTGAAGTTGAGTCAAAAGGCAAATCAAATCGTGTTGCAAGGAAATCACCCCTCACGTAGGCCTTGCTTCCCTTTCCCTGTGTGCTCGCCAAGTATCTCCCTGCTGGCCTCTTAAGTGTCCTCTGGCTCTCCAGATGGGCTGGAAAACACTTTCCCAAGCACTGGTAGTAGAGGAGAGTAGCCATTTCTTCCCAGTTTGTGGCTGCCTCTTCCAAATGCTCTGTGGTTTCCATCGCAGAGCTTGTGCAAGGGAGTAGCTGTGTGCCCAGGCAATGCTGTGCAATGTCAGCAGTGGCACAGAGGCTGCTTTCTAGGTCTAGCTTGAACAAAGATGCTAAATACAGGTGTACAACTCCTATCTGATTCCTTTGGTTTGGTAATTTAGAAACAAAATCAGAGATGTTCTCTAAGCCTTTTAAATAACAGCCCTGTGTACAGGATCAAGTGCCTTCTCTGTAAAGCCAAGGTTTGATCTAGAGGCATTGTCTAGACGCAAGGCTGAAATTCCTGCTAAGTTTGAGGACAACACAAACATGGAGGAGGCCTTGCTGAGGTCTTTGCGAAACCTGGTTTAGTGGGGAGGTGCTCCAGCCTCCAGCAGGGGTGTTGAAATTGCATGGTCTTACTTTTCCCTTCCAACTCAAACCACTGTGGGATTCTATGATCTTTGATTTAATCTTGGTCATTAAGAGGGCTGGGCAATCAGCAGCCCTCTTAATGCCAAAACCAAAAGCATGTTCTGATTTTTGCCTGTGGGGCTGCCCCTGCTCAATGAACAGAGGGGGTCAGGAGGCTGGAGAGCAGCCCCAGGAAAGGAGTGTAGGGGTTCTGATTGATGGTACATGTATCAGACTGGAGCTCTGCTCTAAAAAAAATGCAGTTCAAAGATCCTATGGGAACTCGGAGCTGTGAGGGCTGAAGGCTTGCTTCCAGTGGGAAGAGGGAATAGTCACAACAGAAGGGTCATCGAAGGGAAATCTCAGATTAACTTAATCATAAGTGTTATTACAAATTCAATTTAATTTATGCTGGAAGCATCCATTCTCCTGGAGAATACAGATTATGGTAATGTGCATCCATGGGAATGGAGTTACAGGTGTAGAGGAGTGACAAACTGATACTGATCTCCCAGTGTGGGGAAATACAACCTGAAGCCATGAGGATGATCACAGGACTGGAGCACCTCCTCCACAAGAACAGTGTGAGAGACCTGGGGCTTTTCAGCCTGGAGAAGAGAAAGCTCCGAGGAGACTATATAGCAGCCTATATATAAGTGAAAGGAGCCTACAGAAAAGCTGGGGAAGGACTTTTCATAAGAGCATATAGTGATAGGACAAAGGAAATCAGTCTTATACTGGAAGAGGATAGACTGAGACTAGATGTTAGGAATAAATTTTGTACTGTGAGGATGGTGAGACACTGGAACAGTTTGCCCAGTGACATTGTGAATGCCCCCTCCCTGGAAGCATTGAAGTCCAGGCTGGTTGAGGCTTTGAGCAACCTGGTCTAGAGGGGGGTGTCCCTGCCTATAGCAGAGGGTTGGAACTAAATGATCTTAAGGGTCCCTTCCAGCCCAAACCATTCTATTATTCTACAGTTCAACCAAGCAAAGTGCAAGTTTTATCCCTTGGGTCAAGGTAATCCCATTTAGTATCTTGGTTGATGAAAATTTCAACATGAGCCAGTTCTGTGTGCTTGCAGAAAGGCCAGTGGTATCTTGAGTTCCATAAAAAGAGCGATGACTAGTAGCATGAGGGAGGGGATTGTCCCCTCTATTCTGCCCTTGTGAGGACCCAGCTGGAATACTGCATCCAAGCCTGAGGGGCCCAGTGCAGAAGAGATATGGAGCTTTTGGAGAGGGTCCAGAGGAGGGATATGAAGATGATCCAAGGACTGGAACACCTCTCCTGTGAAGATAGGCTGAAGGGACTGGGCTTGTTCAGCCTAGAGAAGAAAAGACTGCAGGGATAGCTCATTGCAGCCTTTCAGTATTTAAAAGGAGTTTATAAACATGTGGGAAATCAACTTTTTACATGGGTAGATAGTGATAGGAGAAGAGCAAATGGTTTTAAACTAAAGGAAGGGAGATTTGGATTACATGTCAGGGGGAAGTTTTTTTTCTGAGAGAGTGGTGAGGTGGTGGAATAGAATGCCCAGAGCGGCTGTGGATGCCCTGTTCGTGGAGGTGTTCCTGCCAGGTTGGGTGGAGCCCTGAGCAGCCTCATCTAATGGTTGATCTAGCAGTTGGCAGCCCTGCCTCTGGCAGGAGGATTGGAACTTGGTGTTCCTTGAGGTCCCTTCCAACCCAAGCCATTCTATGATTCTATGACTCAAATGCTTCGAGTAGCATTTTTGGCATTTGGGCTGTAGCACTGTCTCTTCAGAGAGGATTGGTAGGTTTAAGAAAAGACTTAGAGGGACATCACGAACATTTTGTAACAATGGGGGCATCAAAGTTCCCAGTTTGCAGAATTATCTGTCTTGCAATAATCTGTTCTCCCGCTTTGGTAAATAACATTTTATTCAATAGCTGATATGACCTTGGGGAGCCTGCAAAGATCATTTTCTGCTGTTGACAAAAGTCTCAGTGTCACTTAACAATCCCATAAAGTGTTCAAATTTTACTTCGGATGAAGTACCTATTTCCATTACTTCAGTATATTCACTTACCTATTTCTTATCAAATGTTTCAGCCAGAGAAAATTTGAATTCAATGTATTAATATACATAGGTCTAGGAAGAACTTGAACACTGATCTTTCTATTGTTTTTTGAGTATGTGAAGAGTTTGTGATTTTTTTTTTGTAGAAAATTACAGTAAAAATTATAATCGTAGTTAACACTTCCCCAAAAGTGTGTTTTTTTTTGTGTTTTTTTTTTTTTTTTTTGTTTTTTGTTTTTAAGTAATGAAAACAAAACCATTCTAGATAGGTCAGGATATTTTTGTTTAGAAATGCTACTGTAGTCTCTCACAGAGCTCCTTATTGAGAGTTAAGCTCCCTTTTCAAACAATATCTACTGTTAAGTCTTACTTCCCCCCTTTGGAAAAGTGTTTTAATAGGAATTCCTTTTTATGTGATTTTGGAAAAAGAAATGACTGGCATTTCTAGTGACAGGTGGTAGTATTGATTGCAATTACCTGTGATACTAAAGGTCAGTGTTTTTAGATGAGAAAAAAATAAAGAAGAAGGCAGCATTTTTGATACAAAGAAAGAAATAATGCTGAAATATTCGTCTGGTTGAAAACACAAGTTCCCGTGAGTAAAACAATATAATTGAGAAAAGTGCATTTATTTTTAAGTAGAATTATTCGTATTTTAAATTACTGGAATGTAAATCTATGAAAATTGTTTACTCTCCTTTTAGAGTGCAACAAAAGGTAACTTTTCCACCTGAAGTATGCCTCTTCGTTGGAGACATTCCCTAACAAGAACAGCTAGGATTTTGATTTTTCACTTTTCGTATTTTGCTTCTTAGAAGTAACTTACTTTTTTTTTTTTTTTTTTTTTTTTTTTTTTTTTTTTTTTTTTTTTTTTCCAGTCACAGACTGCAAATTTCTCAGGATGGAAATTGTATGTTTTAAGAAAATCATAAAAGTACAGACAATTTGGTAGGGCTATGAAGATGGGGAGAGATCTAGAGAGAGGTCAGCATGTGTGAGAGCCCTGGCTTTGCTGAGGAGCTGAGGGCAGGCCTGATGGCGGCTGCAGCTCCTCGCAGCGAGCGGAGGGGCGGCGCTGAGCTCTGCTCTGTGTGACAGCGACAGGGCCGAGGGAACGGCATGGAGCTGTCGGGGGAGGGCAGCTGGGGGCAGGGACACGGTCTGCAGCAGAACGTGGTTAGACCCTGGAACATGCTTCAGTGTCCCTCCACTTGCCTTATCTATGTCTAACAGTGTGAGGCCCTGTACTCACATCAAGGGCCTGAGCTATGACTGGGAGTTGTCAAGTAAAAGAGAGCGAGCTTTGGCAAAAACAGAGACCATAAAATCATGTGTTAATTAACGTATAAACAGTCCTTCATGAATATAGAAACTGAAGCTGAGGTCTTAAGGAACGAATGAAGTTTCTCTGTTTTTCTGCAAAGTCATGTGTTTTTCATATCCATGTTTATCTATTAGTCTGCATATGTTGCCATGGCAAACCACATGTAAAAGGGGTATAAAGTCAGGATGATGGAAAACAGCTTTTGGAGCTCCCCTCAACCAGCCTGAAACCCCCCCCTCCGTCCAGCTTGCATGTTCCCCTTGTCCCCCTCACATCCCATCCCACAACAGGCACATTGATGAGACAGGTTATGTAACCTTTCCAACTCTAATTTATCTTACCTGGAATTTGTATAACCTTATCCAACCGTATCTACCCTTACCTACCTTAATTTACCTCCCCCGCCCCCTAAGATACTGATTAGTCATATACAAATACATAATTTGCTTGGAATACATATGATTATAGATCATATGTGCAGCAGTTTGCTCAGAATACATTTAATAAATTGTTTTGGTGCACCTAATTTGTGTCAGTGAAGTGCATCGTAGTCACTGTGTTCTTGCTGGGCAAAACAAACCAGGAAGTGGGGTGGGACACATCCAACTTGGGATATTCTGCAGATACTCAGGACGTTCAATGTTAACTTTGACTTTAAAACAACAGCAGCAGCAAAAAATCTTAATTTACTTTTTACTATTTTCCATACTTTTCTATATATCGAGGAACCCTTAATTCATTCTTGTGAGTCCATATGCATTTTTCACAAAGTAATAAATGAAGGAAGATTGAGGGAAGCGAAGACTAAAACTGAGGTATCTTCTGTGCCTTAGGATATGACTCGCAACATGAGCAGAGTCTGTGGTACCTGGAAGCACCTGAGACCTAGGAGCATGATGTAAGAGAACAACTGCGTGATCATAGCATAGCTTCATTGCATTTTTTAATGTGATGTGTGTGGTATGTGTTTGAATTTTCTTGAATTAATGAAGGCACTGAATCCAAAACTCCCCACCTTCCAGAAGGCTGTCCAGTCAATGAGTCATTAAATACAGGGAACTGTGGTGACTTTCTCAGCTCTTCTGACCAGATTTTTTAATTAGAGGCGATAAAATCATCACTTCTAGACCTAATATTGTCATTATAAGTCAATTTTTCTTGGCACATACTGAATGGGAAGTCCATGGGACCTCTGAACTGCTGTTTTATGGTTCTCATTAGGTTTAGTTGATGGGGAATGCTCAGCTGAAACTCAGCTCAGTCAGTATGAGACAAACTTGTTTTGTTCAACAGAAAACTTCTGTATCCTAAGGAATTTTAGTCATTAGTAATAATATGCATCTTCTTACAGTTTCTCAAAGACTGAAGTGAAATATACAGAGGATTTGTGAATTTGAGCACTTTCTGACTGGGCAAAATGAATGCTTTCCTTTTTGTTTCCTAAATGTTTTTGTTCCCCATCTTTATACAGGTCTTGTAAGGATAAATATATTAATTAAAGATTTTGACACACTTAGGAAGCCAATCTTCAGGGCATATAAAAAAGAAGCATTGCGTCCTGTTTTCTTGTGTAGTAGCACCTAGCATTCTAGAGGAAATCCCAATTGTGTGTTGATGGAAAAGCAAAAAATGATGTACAAGAACAATGAATTCACTTTGCTGATGCATGCAGTCCCTTTTATTGGTATACTTAGGAGCCTTCAGGTGATCAGCACATTTCTTTCACAGAAATGTCCTCAGGAAACAAAAGCATCCCAGATGCTAACACAACTGGTAGCACATTTATAGAGCTAGCCTCTCACAGCCACATAAGGAGCCTCTTTTTATTATGTTTTTATTTAAGGAACAAAAAATACAAAGGGAATTTAATTGAATAATTATGTGTAATAAATGGAACAACACATGTGCCAACAGAAAAGGTGTCTGGCACTTCCATTGGGCAAAGAGATGTGATACCATCTGATATCCCATAGTGATTCTGACCTCACAATACAGAAAAGGCCTAGCAAGTGTTTGTGATGACCAACATGGGAGCATAGCATGTGCTACTCTTTGTCTGCATAATTGTTTATTGAAGAACCAAAGATAAATGTATAGTCTCAGCTACATTTTGACCACTCAGAAGCGCTGTAAGGAGACAAATTCTTAAACTACTCATGAAGATCAAGGTAACAAAAACGTTGTAGGCCCTCAGGCCATTGATTCCATCCTCGTGCCTTCCCTTCTGCTTTGTGTTTTTGGGGCTACTTCTGGACTGGATCAGGAGACTTATTAGGTTATAAATAACTCATGAACAACCCCAAACAATTGCACAAACATTTAAGAGGGACAGCATGTGGTAATAGTGGGAGGCAGGATGGCTCAGAGGCTATTTACACTGACCTGTTGCTGAAAGAAATGTTCTTCAAACTGTTATTTAAGCCACCAGACTCCATTCTGTCTCTTGCTCTCTACACTTTCATCCTGCTTGCAATTCATATCCCCTACAGTTATGGCTAATCTTAAGAACTTCAGTTGTCATTAAGGTTTAGATTTTTTTTTTTTAACAGGAGAATTTTCTTCTTCTTCTTTTTTTTTTTTAATTCAGTTATCCCTAGTTGCCCTGTGGAATGTATTTCAACAGATGGTCATGGAGTTTTAAATTCTGTGAGTAGATTTCTAATAAGTCTGACTAATTTTATGATCATTGAAGTTCATGTGTTTTCAGCATTCCCACTGACTCCAACAAGAAGGGATGAATGTGCAAAAAATTTCAGATTGCACTCAGCTGTTGTCACTGTCAGCTTAGATAAGTAAGAGAATTTTGACCTCATGCACTGGACTATAACAGGTGCAATTGCTTTCCTCTATTTGATTGGTTTAAATGTAGTTTGGGGCTTCTTCCTTCCTTGGCAGCATTACGTATTGGCCACAGCTGAAGGGAGAAGTGAGAGTAGCTTTCTGATCAGTTATGACAAACTCCATGTTTCTTAAAGTGATGTAATGAGTGAGCAGCTCTGGCTTCTTCCTTCGTTGCATAGAAAAGTCCACCATCACTGTTAAAAACCCTAGTTCATTTTTCTCCTTTCCGATCTGAGTGTTTTTTTTCTCCTCCTTTTTTAAATTCAGTGAAGGAGATCACAATGCCTCTTTGAAACCTTACATGTTGTTGTTTCTATGCCAGAAGGTGATACGTCATGGAGAGATGGCCTAAGGTTATGCCTTGCAAAGCTGAGAGGAAAAATGTACCCGATACTCTTCCTATTGTCAGGTACACTTCCTGCAGTAGTCCTGCAGCAGAGCTGCAGTGTCTTTCTGCATTTTCTTCTTGTTGACAGGTTTGTTTATCAGGCTATCTGTCCTAATTTGATGAAGTGTTTGGTCACACTGCAAATTAGAGTGGATTGCCAGGTCTCCCTAAACTACCTGCTTAGAAAACTTCTAACAGCAAGTTCACAGAGCAGTAAAATTTAATTGTTACCAAGAGAGAACACCTTCAAATTTCTTTGCTGCACATTTGTTGGGGTTTTCATGAATTTTGTTTGCCAGTGACAGGCACAATATAGCAATACATTTCAGGCTCCTTTTTGGCAGCCATAGGAATATATTTCAAACAGGTTTTGTTTGATATGTACAAGAAATCTCTGTTTGGTTTATGTATAAGACAAATGTATGCAAATATATCCTCCAATCCTGTAAATTATATGCCTGGAATCAGTAAGCAATACAGTAAAAGCTCACTACATTGCACTTTAGCTATCCGCATATCCCATAAAACTGACATAAAAAACAATGGTTTCTTCCCCATTTCTCAGCAAATATTTAATAGCACATATAGTGTTTTGCAAGGTCTCACATCATTACAACCTCCTGACTTTTTACAAAATATAGTGAGATTGATTCTTTATAAAAAGATACTCACAGCATTTGTTATTACTCTGCAGTGCAAATATAAGTGTAAATAAATAATTTTGAGCTGCATTGTCAGGCAGATGTAGCTGTTGAGATGAATACATTGGTTTTGTACGAGTATTTCTTCATCTGCTCTGAAATTTTTCATATTTCAATAATTAACTGATAACTACCAAATTATTATTCAGTGTCTTAGAAAAACATTTTCAAAAGGGTATATATGCTCAGGACTAGGTCTACAACCTTCATTTATGGCTAAACTCACAACAGATGACAATGCTGGTTATTTGCAGCACCTCTAGTCTCAAATATCTGCTGTGAGGATAATTACAGCCCCAGCTAGACACTAGGTTGCTTAAGATTGAGGAAATTTGGGTGTCCAAAACTGGGATCACAGAATCATTAATGTTGAAAAAGACTTCTAAGGTCATCTAGTCCAACCATCAATGCATTTATAAATATAAAGCTAGGTCACCCAAACCAGCTTCTACAAACTATGGCAAACACAGAAGTGTCCTTTGATCCTTTTCTATGTTTTGATTAATCCTGAGTCTTCTAGAGTTTGATATCTAGTCACACAACCTCACAACTCATCCTTGAAGGAGAATGCACTTCTACTCCTTTGTTTCTTTCATGTTGAGAAGAGCCCAGTGGACTTCTTTTCTGTACAAAATTTCATCAAGAAGGATTGAGATAGATCAGCATTTTTGAATACCTGCTAGCATAATTGTTAGGGTTTTCCCCTGAAAGTTGCAGGTTTCTTTATGATCAAAGAAAATAATTGAACTCCCATTTCCTGAATGAATGCTGTCATCAGTGAACCCACGAACAGAAGAATTGAGCCAATCTAGTAGGCCTGCTCAGAGAATGAGTGCTGGAATGGATCCTGCCAGACAGATAGGTAGAGGAATGACTTGGTGTCTTCCTTCTGCCCCTGAATCTGGGCCTTATTTCATGATTTGATCGGAAATCATTCCTTCCTTCACCATACAAGGGTAACAGGCTGTTTGCAATTACAAGGTGTAAGAAATGACCCTACTGACAAGATTTTGCTTTGCTGCAGAGACTGCAAGGGAAGGCTTAGCATCTGCTGCATACTGCTTTTTTTTTTTTCCCTATAACTCCCTTCCTTCAGCATATTTATTTCAAACTAGCTCTAAGAACAGGCAATACAGCTATGGCCTGGAAACAAGAACTTCTTAACAAGAACATGTCAGGTGGAATATCTTCCATTGTTCAAATGCTGCTTTGCTGAAAACTAACTTTTTACCAGTCACTTTGATCTAAGAAATAAAACTGAAAACTTGTTTTTCTCACACATCAAGATCATAGAAAGTATCCAACAATGGTGCAGTGATAATTAATCTAGCGTGTCTGTCCTTATGGAAAGACATGCCAGCTCGTGTCCAATATTGTAATAAGTCATAGACGGTGGGCTACAAAGCAGCTTAGAGCATAGACTCACAGTTTTGTGCACATATTTTCAATTTTCCCTGTTCTTCTGATTCACCTACTAATACTTTGTTGTATCAGCTCCAAACTGCACTCATAATTCTTTTACAAGAATATATTTACAGCATTTTGGGTCTCATCACGTTTCCTATACTAGTGCAATGTTGTTAATTATTTCTCCAGCTGAAATGCCTGCTGTATTCTAGGTCTATATTTCCATGTCTTTTTGCTGCATTGCACTGAGGTTAAGTCTCTTCTTTCTCTTAATCATACTTACTACAAAAAGTATACAGAAATTGTTTTAGTTTCTTACATTTCTAATAGTTCCCTCCTCATTTTTTTCTAAATGTTTCTAATCTTGTTCCGTACCGCCCAACTGTGTCATCAGATTTCTTTTGTATTTTATTTATTTATTTTTTTTCAGCTATCAGGTTCACCAACTAAAGCACGAAATGACCAGCTTTGAGCATTACTAATCAGAACAACATATCGGTCTTGTGCAGCATGGGTAGGAATGGCTTCCCAATTCAGTATCCCAGTGCTGAAAGAGAAATGCCTCCCTTCTGATCCACTTCTCAGGCCAAAATCAAAGTGCCCAGCCTAATGTACCCAGTGCTCCCCAAACACTCTCTCCAAATACTAACCACGCCTGACTCTGTGGCTTCCAATGTCTGTCAAGCTCAGATGCCACCAGAGTGAAATGGCTGCAGGCACCCTCTATTAACTCGTCATCCCTCATCATAGCACCGCCTCTACCTTGAGTGCTAAACATACGTACATATGAGCACGTTGCTCTTTGTTCAAATTGGTGGGAAGGTCGCTCAGATAATTCTGCGTGTTATTCAATACAGGCGCTAATTTTACTATTTTCTGAATAAAAATGATGGCTTACATTAACGTTTAATCCATGTACCAGCTCTATTTGGAATCAAGGCCAGTGATTGTCCAGTTTTCTTTGAGCACATTAACATCTTTAACTGTGCATCACTGATATTATTTTTCCTTCCTGTGCAAACCCTTAACCTCCTGCTTTTCCCTTACCTGCTTTAGATTTTTACCATAACTGAGAGTTGATGTCAGTTTCTCCCTCAGTTGATAGACTACATTTTAATCTTATTTTTTTCCTCCAAAAAATAAGATTTATTAATTTTATTTTAAAATACCTGATGTTCCATGGGGACAGAACAGTTGTAAAAATTGAAAATATTTATACTGAAAAATAAGAATTCCCCTTTGCGGGAGTTTATTGGATTAATCTCAGGTACCACAGAAATTTATTCAACTACCATTTTGTGATCCATAATGCTAGGAAAACTTCAGGGCTATAAACTGACAAAACACACTAGACAGGCAAGGTAGTTCCCGAAAAGTGCAGTGTTTGTGAAGTTTTTGTTAGGCAAAACAGTGAAACATTCTGTAGATATCTGTTCACTAACAGCTAACTAGTTTTGTAATGTGTTTATCAGCTGTCAACAACACCTACAGCAGACAGATGGTAGAAGTATTTGGTGATTTCCAAAAATCTATCTTAGCCCCAAATTTACAAGGTAAATTTCAACAGTAGTCTCTGGAAACTTGTAGTAACTGTTTATATACAATAAATGTTTTTGGCAATTCTAAGAAGTGATATGGGGAATATTAAAATCATTCCACAGGGTTTCAGCTACATATCTTACATTCACTTCAGTGGGAATCATGCAGTGAAATCCCCACTTACTGCTTTGAAAATGTACCCCTTAGTGTTTCATGTCATGCTGAGAGACAGAGCAGTGATCCAAGGTCCGGATTCACAGCAGGTAGCGGCACAGAAAATGTGCCGGAATCCTGTAAAGCACAACTGTGCTAAAATATGCAGGCTTTAACTTAAAATGTCAGAAATCAAGGGCACTCCAAATTAAGCTTCCTAAAATACCCCTCTCCTTTGTCCCATTTAGTGACGGTTATAGCTTTAGAGCTCTAATATCTAAAGTTTATGTGGTTTTGGTGTTTCTTTTTTTCTGTCTTCTTCCTTTTCTCTTTTCTATCCTGCCCTCTATATGACCTCTCTTCTAATTGGAATATATCTTGTTTTTCAATAATAGAATTTCCCCAGGAGATAGTCAATTTTTAGAGCTGAAAATTAATTTAAGGACCCTGCTTGATTGCATGCGTCAGATATGTTTGTCTTTTACTACATAGTGACCTTCTCCTCCCCTCTCCCTTTACATCTTTATAGCCGGGAACTTGCTTCAGAGTCTGATAACATGCCTTTATTCGTACTTTGTGTCATCCTTTTCACGTGTTACGATTACGTTCCAACAGTACTCTTGGCAAGTTGTGTTTCAGTCAGAAGATCTGTTTTTCTATTGCTCCCTTCTCATCAGCTTGTAGGACTGTAGCTGTTTTGATTTTGTAGCAGCTTCCACTTTATGTATGTCTAAATGCACAGGGCAGAGAACAAATGGGATTGTGTCTGCACCACTCCAAGATAATTTTGTTTTACAATTCTGTTCCTCAGTGGTCATGGGAACACAGAACCTCTTCCTGAGCTGTCTGAAGGAGATGTAAAAGGTCGGTCTACAAGGTCTGTTGCTACAAAGTGTGGATTTAGTGGATGCTTCCTTCCAGTCTCTGTAACTTTCCAACTGAGAAAAAAAAAGCTTCTTCATCTCACGAGATGTCTTGAATATAGGAACAGTAACTTGAATATACTGAAATTTCTGGTTTTTTTTAAGTATACTATAATGTTTCCACGAAATACAGTCCTATACTGAGTCAATCTTTTATTCTGTTCAACTGATGATGTGCTGGAGTGCTTAATTTGAAATGAAAATTTGAGCAAATACAGATGTTATTCAGATCTGTGCATTTCCTCGCATTTGGTCTTAAGGACACTTGTTCAATGTTATTTTGATGAGCTTATTTAAGATGATGAGCGTGAGATTTGTTTCACCTAGTCTTAGACGGACCTAGCATAAATTGTTACACCTCAGCCAGTCATCCTCAGTGTCCTGTCTACTTGATAAAGAGAGAAAGGCACATTTAGCTCATAACTTGCCGGACCTACTTTAGATGTTTCCAATTCTTGCATTCTAAAATCACTCCAGTGAATGTAAAAACAGTCTAAGTAGCTACATCAGATCTAGATGTCAGCAACTGATTAATTTGGCACTGATTAAATGGATCCCACTGAAATAAGGAGAGCTTATTTCAGAAGATGAAATCTACTTTCTATCCTTTGATTCTGAGAACTTGATTGGCTAATTATGTGATATATGTGCAGTGGTTTCTTCTGGGGCATAGCTCAGAATTAACAGTCTCTGGGCTAAAGAAGTTTCTCAGAGAAATCTATAGCAAGTCTAATTTGGTGACTGTTTTTTTTTGCAATTTTCAGATGTTTGCCTAATCACAAGGCCTGCCACTGAGTATTATATACTACTGTAAATTAGGAGTTCATATGTGTACAGGAACAGCCATGCAGTCACACTAGCACATTTTACACAGAGTTAGTAACTTTCATTGCTTTGCTCTCTAAAGTCAGTCATTCTGGCTTGTTCAGGTAGACACAGATTTTAGGTCAGTAGTAGTATATTAGTATATTAGTATATTACAAGAATATAATTAAGAGTCTTGTGGCAACAAGAACAAACTTTAGAAATATCATAAAATAGAAATTAATTAGATTAATTTGACCAGTAGTGGTCAAGGTAACATGGTGATCTTAAAGTGTGGGAAAATGGGACAGTGTGTATACATGTACAGGTGGCTGAGAAAGGTCCATTACATCTAGATTTTCAGCATCAGATTTCTAGGTCTTATTTTGAATATTTGGTTTTGAAGCCAACATAACACTGTTCATTAATCAGATATCTCTATCAGCTTATGTCAGTTGAGAGTCTCGTCCTTAGTCTTTATTCTGGAAGGAAAGTAAGAACAATAAATAGGAGAAAGAATCACAATAAAATCTCTTTGAGAGAACTTCTATCTGTTTAGTACAGGCGTATAATCTTTCACAGCTCAAGGGCCAAGAGAATAAAATGTACAATGTCAGAACATTGCAGGCTTTTTAAAAGCACTTAAATTAGTATTTCACTGATATTTTTATTACAGTACGGCATTAAATTTTGCTGACCTTCCTTTGTCAAAGACTTGACTTTGACAATTATGTAGAAACTCATTTATATAATTTTTGTTCATTTTCTTTATGGCTGACCAACCTTTGTGGGTGAAAAATAGTAAAAACAATAAGCAAAACTTTATTACTTTGCATGGCACATAGTCAACATATAACCGTATAACTAACTTCTAGCCACAGGACACTGACATCTACTTCCTCCATCTCCATGCACAAGCTCTTGGCTTTCAGCTTTGGCCGGAGACACAGCCTGCTGCCTTACATAGAAACAAGGCATTGCTGAGCCTCTAAGTGTCAGCAGCTCCAAGTGAGTTCATTGTCTGCCACTGAAAACGTGTGAGGTGGGGTCATACACATCTCATTTTACATTTTCTCAAGAGAAACACAGAAAAGCCTTAGTGAAAAGTGGAGATCTTGCAAGTGTAACAACGTATTGGAGAGAAATAAAGGCAGTAAATTATACCTCATGTTACTCTGTTGTGTCTACTATTCCATATTGCTATTAATATTTGCTTCTTAAAATGTGCAAGCTCATGGTTAGAGATGTAAATAATTCAGATCACAGTCTCTCCTGTGCAGACTGGAAGAATCAGGTGGAAGAGACTTCACAGACATAACCTTAAACTCCTAACTAAAACCTTGGTCTCTTAGCCTTCTATAGTACCTGTTTAAAATCTCCTTCATGATACTTTATCATCTGACAGTCCGAACACAGGCAATAAGCTATCTGTTATGCAATAAATAAGTAAATAAATATTCTTCTAGTTTTTCCTCACTTTCCCTCCTGCTGGTTTTCTGTATGTCTTGTTTTGTTGTTGTTGTTGTTTATTTTTCTTGACATAAATCTACTTCTTAAAGTTCTCATTCAAATACTATCTTCTCATTTAAAAAAAAAAAAAATGTTTATAGAGTACCTAGCACAGTAGGGTCTTAATCTGTGATTGCTGGTCCTCAATTACTGTTATAATATAAAGAACTTCACAACAATTTGCAAGTATCTGTCATCTGAAGAAATTACATTGAGTGAATTCAAATCACCAGCTTTAAAAAATTGTTATTTCTTTAGAAGTTTTTGTGGATAAAAGTAAAATTAAAATGCAGTTTAAACAAAGAAACAAACGAACAACAACAACGATACCCCACAAACTCTCTTTTATTTAATTCAGTGGTAGAAAATGTTTGCTTCTGCTTGACAGTTTGTATGCAAATGAAAACAGAGCTGTAGCCAGTGCTGTCCTGTAACCCTCCTAGTTTTATTCACTTGGTGCCTTTTCAGTAACGTGTGATGTTTTTTGTCAGAATTACCACCATTTTTAGAGAAGTAGCTGTGTTTAGAATTAAAATGACCTTCTGCACTTAAACAGGGCAATGAAGGGAGGAAGCGAGGGAAACTGAGTAAATCAGTGCATTTCTGTTTATTATATATTAAGTGTAATTAGTGAAATCAGGGCAGTCTGCAAAGTGAGCCATGAGCTAATGCTTAGTTGCCAGCATTTTGAAAGCCATGCATATCAAGGGGAAGAGCATTTTCTCAGCAGCCATTGACCACATTCAATATGGCCGCATCCCTGCATTACTGACAGATGACTGAATAGAGAAACTGAAAGGGGAATAAAGGCCTAATTCTGCAGGCAGGGGAGTGCTCCCATCTCTCACCAAAGGAAAAAGGCCACAAAGCTTTAACAAATTTTGTAATTCACAAGGTACTGAATCACTCACTTTTTGCCCCTAGAGGTCCTTAGGGAAAATATATTATCCAACATTTTCCAGGTGTGCACATCTCCAACTTCAGCAGAACCAGAAGTTCCAGCTGCTGCTTCTTATTTCATTGTACTGTCTGACTTTACTGATTTAGAGAGCATCACAGCATCACAGAATAACAGAATTGTAAGGGTTGGATGGGACCTCTGGAGATCATCTAGTCCAACCCACTGTTAAAGCAGGTTCTCTCCAGGAGGCTGCAGCACATACACGAAGACCCATAATAATAATAGCAGAAGATGTTATTAATGTGTAAATGAGTTTGCTTTGAATTTGGTATTTTGGATGTGTTGCATATCTCAATTTCTGTCTCCCAGAACTAATCAGACCATTGTAACAATGCAGATGGGCAAACCTTGAAACGACATACAGACCTATGTTATTTTACTGTTCTTGTGGAAATCCTTGAAGTTTATGGAGATTGAGGTCCAAGTTAACAAAGGATATTATGTCCTGTAACAGCTAGCTGAACAGAGCAGACTTTCCTTACCACCTGCTGGTGCTATTGAAATGTATATAAAATAATCTAATGACAGCTGTGTAAAACCTTGTTACAATTTAATAGTAAGGACAATCAAACTCAGTGGTAACTCCCCAGAAACAGAGTTCGTACCATGTCCCAGGATGGAATTCAGCAATAATTTTGCTCTGATTCTGAGCAGTTCTGCTAGCTGGCCAAGGTAGAAGCAGCTTAGCAAGTTGAGCTAATAATAGCTAATAATCTGGATTTAAAAACTGATAAAATTGTCTCTGAGGTAATGGATGATGAAGAAGAACAAAAAGAGTCTTTTTGGGCTAAACTGAGGCTAAACTCAGGCTAAACTGAGTTATGAAGGGGTCCAAATTGCCTATTCATATCTCAGGGTGAAAAAGATCTGTCCAGTGTCTGCTTCTCAGAGTTAGAAATGTAGTGCGAATCGAGGCATTTTGCGGGGAGTGTAAAGCTAATGTTCCTGACTTGCTTTTACATTCATGCTGACACCCAGTGGCTTGCCAGCACAATTACACACTGTGCTGCACACTGTGTAACATCCTTATTAGCAATGAAATAATAAAAGTCACACCAGCATTTCGGGGAACTTTGGTGGCTGTAACTGACCGATGTCCTCTTTATTTTTAGTTATTTTTCAGGGGGAAAAAAAAAAAATAATCTAATATACGAGAAGAACACCTCTAAAAATACAGTGGACAACATTGCTTGTTTTATCACTTGGAACTTGGATCCAACTTCAGAAAGTGTAAAGGGTTAAAAAAAAACACAAAACAAAACAAAACAGAGGAGAAGATCCCATTGGCTTTTGGCTTTTCATGTAAGGCAAGCTGAGGAATTGATTTCTGACTGTAGAAAGCATTTGACCACAAACTAATTTTTCACTGTACAATATGACATCACCTTCAACCTTCATAATTTCTTATGTACAGTGGAGAGGAGAGGAGAGGAGAGGAGAGGAGAGGAGAGGAGAGGAGAGGATTTTAAGTCTTGCCTGTTACTGCCTTCTTAACAGCAGCCCTTTCTGCTTTAGGAGGCGGCTGTCTTGTAACTTAGAGCTGAAGGTGTATGGAATTTGTATAAAATACCTGTCATCTATATAAAATCTCGATTATGTGCAGGATCCAACATTGTACATGTATACCAAGGCAGAAAAAAAGCCTTAGTAATTTCTATTCCAGAAATATGGCAGAAAGAGACAGCCTATATTAAGCACATGTAATTCACTCAAACTTGACCATCCAAATGTATTGAAAGTAAAGAGTGAAATGATAAAAGAAATTAAAAACAAACAAACAAAGAAATAAATACCTCATAACAGTATCAGACCCCTGAACAGCAGTTCACAGTCTAAATGAAGCAGCAGTGCAAAGACTGTGCAGGGACAAGGAGTGAGCCCACATATCATGCATTTTAAGGACTCACCAGCTAATATTTCCTATCTTTTTCCAGAAGCCATACGGTAAACAGATAGCACTAACAAAGTCAAATATTAATAACCAAGAACTGCACATCTCCAAATCCCCTTCCCCCAACCAGCAAAACCCATAGAAATTTACACTGACCAAAGCAAATAGAAAATAAAAGTCAAAGCACTTACATGGTTGACATTTAGGGATAGAACCAAGTACCCTTTCTATCGTTTTGAATTTTCTAAGTTATAACATTAACAGAAAATAAATACACATTGAAATGGAGTAACTCATGATCGTGACATATAGTCACTGAGAAGTTACAGTAATAAGGTCTTAAAACAGAACATCCCAAGAAGAAATTTTAAGCTGTCTCCAGACAGCTCAGATCAATTTAACACTTTATCGCACTCTAAGTGACCTGGTTAGCTTTGTCCACCCAGAACTCAGCTTGCGCAATATAATTACAGCTACACAGTTCTTTCTTTTGAGGGGCAGCATACTTTCAACACTCCCAACATTGTGATTGATTTCGTGTGTGAGAGAAAGAGATACAGCTTGTGGAAGCATGAAAACAAATCTATGAAAATGTTGATGGAGGGAACGTGACTCCACACTTCACCTAAAATCTGGATGATGGGGCAGTAAAGAGCAAGACTAGGGAAAGAAAAAAAAATCTGATTCCTATTTTCTTGATGTTTCTGAACATCATTCAATTTCAAAATAAAAATGCAAAGAAATCCTCTCATCATAAAGACTTATCCTTTTTAGAACATGTAAGTGAGTAAATGACATCAAAACCCATCTCTGTTTTTTCTTGGTGTTCAAGAGTTTGTCCATTGCCACAAATTCTGCTCACAAAAGTGTTGGTGACTATGAACAGCTGCCTCAAAGTCTTACACTTCAGGTGTGTAAAAGATAGAGTGTGTTTTATTATGAATTTTTGTTACTTATTTTTTATCCTCCTTCTTCAGCTCCTAGCTCCTTTTAATTGAAAACTGTTCATCTTCCTGCAAAAGTCACAATCTCCACTTAACTGCATATTGAATATAATTTCTGTAGGTTAAGACTGAATGGAGATCAGTTTAGAATACCCAGGCGTTGTGAACCCTGCTCCTTTTTTGTTCAGATAAAATTTGGAATATGACTTGGACGTCTTATCACCAGTTGTTAAGACAATAACTTCCATCTGCTGATACTAACAAACAGTTGGTGCTAATTCAGCCAAATGAGAAGCCTTTAAAACAAACAAACAAACAAACAAACAAACAAACAGATGTGCCAAGACAAAAGACAGACTTTTTGTCTTAGTGGAAGTATTGTCTTTCCTTCCACTATTTCCTCTCTGTTACTTTTCATTATGCCATTTCACGAGATGCTAATTTGAAAGGAAGAAATCTCAGCTCTCTACATCAAATGGAAGAGAAAAAGGTGTATTTAGACAACAAGAAGTTAGCTATACTTTGTGAAAGAAATTTCAATTTTCTTCAGCATCTATGATGAGAACTTTGTTTCCTGCTTTTTCAGATTAACTCCATAATTGAACATAATCTTTCCTCTTCTGTGGTAGGTTAGATGCTGCTAATCATTGTTTATGTGGTCTCATGCGAAGAGATTCATTTTGCTGTTCATTAATCATTTAGAAAAGCTGTATTCTTTTGTGTATGTAAACATGCATGCACACACAAAAAAAGAATGTAAGAAACCTGCAGCTCAGTATGTGTCACCACTCTTCCTTGCTATATGAATATTGCCAGCTCTAGTCTCAGTAAGGAAGCAGGGTTTGCCATCAAAAACATATTTTAATGCAGCTAAGCAAGGCTCTTTTCCTTTTTCTTTTCTACCTTCTTATTCATTGTTATTGCTGTTCTTTCTTCCTTTGGCATTTCTTCATTGGTTCGTAATTGGTTTATTAGTTTGGATGGAAGTAGTTCTGCTCTTTACCTGCATAAATACATTTTCCAGGCAAACAAGGCAATAAAATAACAACCATTCTTTTCAATATAAATAACCACTGATGTGAATGTAAGTGTTCATCCAGGCAGAAACTGCTGCCTGGACCAGAGATCCAGAGCAAGATGAGTGGCTCTGTATAACTGATGAAGAGTGTTCACCAAAAGTGCAGTTTGTGCTGGTTCAGGTGAAGGGCAGCTGGTCCTCAGTTGGAAGACTGAGTAAGAATTCAACAGTTTAACCCAGTGAGGACATGAGGAATCAAAACGGATTTCTCTCTTTTTTTTTTTTCTCTCTCTCCTCCCTCTCATCAGTGATATGACATTAGGAAATATTACAAAGCTGTACCAGGGGAGATTCAGACTGAATATTAGGAGAAGTTTCTTTACCATCACATGATCATACGCTGGAAGAGGCTTTCTAGAGAGGTAGTTGATGCCCTGTGCCTGTCAACACCCAGAACGCATTTGGGCAATGCCCTCAAAAACGTGCTTTCACTTTTGGCTAGCACTGCAGTGGTTAGGCAGTTGGACTCAATCCTTATAGGTCCCCTCCCATCTCACTTTTTAAAGTCTGAGTGCTAAGAATAGCAGTTTACCAGGCTGCCAGGGCAATAAACTTTATTTGTGTGTCTGCTTGCAGATAACCAGCACAAAATAGTATTGATCACTGTGAACAGTCTTCCCAAGTTCAAAAGAATATCCATACCTGACTATTGTTGAATCATTCAGATACCTATAATGGTTTATGATGTGTCATACAGGCATTAAATATGTTTAAACTTTTTGTATTCATTAGTTTAGCAAACCAAAAAAGAGAAATTCTGGACTCTATTGGAAACAGAATAAACTCAAACTCGAACTCGAATAGTGTGTTCAACTGAACTTCCTTCCACGTTTCCTTTTACACTTGCAGCTCGCCCCCCCCCCCCGCCTCTTCCTCCCCCGCTTATCTATCTGCCTGTCTGCACTGGAACAGTGTATGGAAGCCCAATTCATTGATGAAGACATTAGTCAAGCATGAAACCCACACACAAAAAAAATATATTACAGTCTGGTTTACATGAGTATGAGCTTAAAACATATGAGTATAAAACATTAAGCACTTGTACAGGTATGGAAAGACCATGTGGAAAAGACTTAAGACAGCATATTTGCATCAGCCTTACTCCTGTGTTTATTTAAAAAAGGAAAAATCATCTCTGTTACCAGCATCTCAGAATTTTCAGTATGTACTGAGCATGTAGTTACTCAGAAAGATTTCTGTGCCCCTCCCTGAAACTCCTAGGCTTCACATATTTTGAATGCCAATATTAACTGTAATTGCAGAGTCAAGATCTAAATTTGAATTTCTCTAGCATATGGAACTTGTTCGGCCTAAATTAGAAAATTAAGCCAAATATCAGTCAAAATTCACCACAGACATAATTGGAGGGGATATGCAGTGCAAGTATTTTTAGTAGCAAATATAAATTTCCTAGATTTTGTTGATAAACTTTTTGTAGTAAGAATCAAGTTTTCTCATGACAGAATAAGGATGGATGCTATCAACATTCAACAAATTATGACTAATTATTCTCAAACTAGGTGCTCTATTTTCAGTTAACTACATGTACAAGACAGTAATAGCTTAAGGAAAATGTGTTTAATATGGGCCTCATTTTAGGGAAGGGATGTGTGAAACTGCACCCAAAATGTCCTAATATGTGAATATATAAGGAGACAGAGGAACTATCCTTACATCTACAGGACTAGGTGCTTATTTAACAATAAATAAATAAGTATTCTCCCCTATCTTCCCTGCATTCTTAAAGGATTAGGGAAATCTGTTGTCTGTGGCAAGCTGCTGTTGGATCCATTTGTCTGAATTCATTTGGTTAATCTATTATAACAGATACTGCTTTGCTTCCCATGGCATGATTGAGATCTATAGCTGAACCAATAATATATTATTTCAAAACCAAATAAATTGAGAGAATCCCTATTTCTGGGTGACAGTTCTTAGGCAGATAAGTAATAATAAGAGGAATGCATATGCTCTAGAAATCCATTTATCCAGAAAGATCCCAAAGCTCTTATTAGATTATTAAGAGAAATCACTTGCACAACCTCTTTAATAGTGGCAATGTAACAGAGCTACCCGGATGTATGCAATGAGAGCAGAAGAATTTCTTATCTCAGTGATTGTCTCACTGCAGTCTATAGATCACCAGTAACCTCTTCAATTGCTACTATTAGTAACTGGTCATAAATATCTTTGTTAGAGTCTTAGAGAATGCATAGAAAATCAAGGATGTCAAAAGGCTGATTTACTTTCTGGAGTAAATATCCAGAGCCTTTAATAGGCTTTGAATCAGTCTCTTGGCTCCTTCCTTTCAGGGCGACTGCTTGATTGCTAGAAGATAACTGTATTTTTCAGCACAATACTATTTCAATATGTCATATAAGCCATAGTTCAAAATGTTGTGATTTAAAATAACAGCAGGGAGGAGAAGTCATGAGATCTCAACAGCAGACTTGACATGAGAATGGAATGTCAAAGCCCTGGCTGGAGCAGAGGATGATGCTCTTGAAACAGGTGTAGTAATGCAATTGGAAAGGTTAAAGAAATCTGTGACTGTATACCCACAAGTGATCATAGAATCATAGAATCACAGAATCACCTAGGTTGGAAAAGACCCAGAGGATCACCCAGTCCAACCATCCACCAATCACCAATAGCTCTCACTAAACCATGTCCCTCAACACAACGTCCAAATGTTCCTTGAACACCTCCAGGGTCAGTGACTCTGCCACTGCCCATTCCAGTGCCTGACCAGTCTTTCAGAGAAGTGGTATTTCCTAATACTAATACTGATAAATGGGGAAGTAGTGTAGTTCTTTGTTAAGCTAGGCAAATATAGGGTATCTGTTGGTCACATATATTTTCATCAGCCAAGACTGCTTTTTAGCCACTCCCAGCCTAAGGTTTTCATATACCTTGATCATAGAAGTACAAAATGGAGTGCCAGTATCCCCATGAAGTTCAAGTACCAAATACAGGACCCAGGAATATATATTAAAAAAATAAAAAGCAGTCCCATCCTGTCCCCCTCCATCCACCTGAAAAAAGAAAAAAAAAAAAGAAAGAAAGGAAAAGAAAAAAAAAGCTGTAAATTAAAGCTATCACAATCTGATTGCAATATATTGTTTTTAGAAAATACTTCTTCCCTATAAACTGAGGAAGGAGTATTTCTAAGCAGAATGTGATTTTACACATATAAGTTTGACCAAATGTTCCCTTGAAAGTGAACTAACTACATTTTGACATTAAAGCAGTGAATTTTCTTTCCTCCAAGTAACTGTAGCAGCTAAATGAGCACTGCTTAATTTCATATTAAACCAGTATTTCCATTTTCTTTCTTTTTCCTTCTTCCCAAGCTTACCAAGAATTTTGTTGAAAACACGCTACTGAAAAGTAAAGGATGCATAGGTTATGCTGAAATGTACACACATTTGAACAGTTTTATCCACCTTAGCTTTGAGTTGGCCCCCGAACTCAGTAGAGACTGTTAGGTGCTTTTGTAATACAGATTAACAGTAATACTAAAGTTCCTTCCATATCTCATTCCTCCCAAAGAGAGAGACTTAGGCTAAGATACTTTAAAGCTCTCCTTAGGCTGTTGTGAGTTCAGTGTGAAAATACATCCATTGCCATCTCATGTTAACACTTACTGCTCTAGAAATAGGGGCCTTTTGCTTTTACTATAGCTTGTCAGATTATGGAACTGAAGGAATCATTGATCCCCGAAGGATAAAAATCAGTGGAAGGCGCCTTAAAAGAAAAATGCACTGTATTCAATGAGTGTTAGAGAAAGTCCTCTCTTTGTAGTTTGAGATGATGAAGGTCAAGGAAAAAAAAAGTCCTACATGAAAGTTTTGTGTTTTTTTTTTTTTTTTTTAAAGAAAAAAAGAAAAAGTTTACGTAAAAGAGCCAACACAAGTTAAAGTTGAAATGAAAATGAAAGTTTAAAGGTTTTTCGGTTATCTCTCCTTTCTTTTTACAGTGTAATCTATTACGAATTATAAAAAGAAGTCCTTTTCTTTCACACTGTTGTCCTAAAGTGCTGGGGTGCCAATGGTAAATACGTTTTTTTATTTATTGTCAAACAGCAAAAATGTTGAATTTGAGAAAGGACAAATGAAAACCTTAGGATAGTAATTGCTGAGGAATTTTGGAGGATTTTAATATCTGACTGAAGAAAATACCATCATTTTTATCAGGAGGTAGGAGAACAGCTTTGAAGATATTACTATTAAGCTATAGATGTAGTTATTTGTAACTGGGGTGACGCTTAACAGTGAATGAGGAGAAGCCTGGTACACCTGAACCATGCAGTTTACCACATAAACTTTTGAATTCCATCCTTCTCCTGCCTTGTGCTGTGTTCTAATGAATGCCATCAATAAGAATTGCTATTTTTAAGTCAGAAGTTTGTTGGAGACTTTGGTTGGGTGGTGATGGAAGCTTTCTGTGGTGGGCAGGAGAAGGAATGGGGCAGGTTTCTAACAGAGAAGTGCTCTGAAAGCGAGACTGGCTTCCATGAGTGTGAATCATCACAAGTCAATTCTTCAGGGTTGTAATCCTACAAAAGAGCAAAACCTCTCACATGCTCCAGCCAGTGCAGAGAAAAAGGAGAAACCAGAAACCAGGCATTAAAACCTGTAAAACAATCAGAAAAGTGTGTTAGGACTCAGGGAAACAAACAAAAAAACAACAACAACAAAAAACAGCTGAATGTGGTTTCATGAAAAAAAGTCCATTAATATTTCTTTGTGCAACTATGGTTTCAGATACTGAACATATCTAGGAAACAACACATTTCTAAAGAAAAAGCTTTCAGATACCATCTATATATTTTATAATATGGTGCTCCAAGGACACTGCAGTCTTCTGAATAATAATCACTGGATCCAAGTCTCATTTGAGAATGGTACAATTTTTTTCCCTGGGCAATCCATTTGGGTTTTATTTTTAATACTTGCTCTTTTAGCTTTCCTGAGCTAGAATTACACTGTACTTGAAGCGCAGAACTGAAGATTTTTTTACTTTATTTTATTTTTAGCAACCAACCTCTGGCTTTTGACCATGCCCATAATGCGTTTGCTTCATACCTGTCAATTCTAATGAGTTTTGTTTTAATTTTTATACCAGATGAGTTAATTTAGTGATCCTTATAAAGGCTAGGCGGAGAGGTTCCCAGAAATCTAGCATTTCCAAATAGCATTTTCAAGTGGAATCACTTACTGCAATTTAAGTATTCAAGCACTTTTGTTTCAAACTTACTATTGTTTATAGGAAGCAAATGCAAATAAGTGGTAAAAACCTTTTGGTATTGGGTCATTAACAATCCATTCTTGACTTCCTGCCCGCAACTACATCTTTTTTCAGACCTGTCACCCATTTCATTTAAGCACTTAGCTTTCTCCTAATGAATGAATTGGCATTTCATATTACCTTATTATCCTATAAAGCAAAATGCATACTCAATAACATTAATGGTAATTTCTCATAAAGACACATTATCGATCCGGGTGCTACCTGTAAGCATTGAAAATTGCAGCCTGCACACAGAGCTTTTCACATCTGGGCCTGAAGAATTAAAGAAAAATTAAATTTGACAGCAGTAAATTCACAGGCACAATCTAGGCACCAATTTATATGCAAAATGAAATGCTTTATGAAAATTTTCTCTATTTTCTCACGGAGATTTGGGAAAAAGATTTCACTAGATGCTTCTTTCTCTAATATCCCTCTACTTAAATATTATACTGCAGTCACTGCAGACTCCCTTTGATGTATAAATAATCAAGTTAAATTATGTGCAGCAAGGAGACTAGTGCTCTGCCATTCTTATTTTACAAAGTAATATCTACCCTAGAGGGTCAAATTTCCCTGACAAATTCTTAATTACTATGTTGCAACAGAAGCAGAATCTATTTGTGCATAAATCCTGGGCATTCCCATGTGGTAAGTAACTAATATTACCAACCATTTCACTTGGCCTGTTCACTGAACTCCATAATTAGATAATACTTTTGATGATGGTACATTTGAAGTCTTAATCCATTTAATTTTTTATGAGATTTTTTTTATTTTAATAGGGATATGTTAGTGACCGCTGCCTATTTAAAAATCATTAAAATTCTGTCCACAGCAGTAATAAAGATTAAAGATTACTAATATGGCATTCATAACCTTGCTGGTTTTCTGGAAATCTGGGGCTTAAGGTAAATGTTAAAGGTCATTTAATATGTTAGTCAGTAATTATAATCCTGGGTAATAGGTTCCTTTTCTAATTATCCTGGTATAAAAGTTCTATTGTTTGGGTCTATTCTTCTGATTTTCTTATTTGGGCTTTTGGGGGGATGAGTAATCCTGGAATTAAGTTTCTGAACATTGATGAAAGTAGGTAATGCTCAATGATTAACTGGATAAAAGCCATATGTTTGAATGCCACATAATATCTTGCCTTGAAGTTACTTGCAAAAGATGCAGCATCCCTTTCCAGGAGAAATAAAGCAGAAAGGTCACTGCAGAGATTAATACCTTTTTTTATTTTAATATCAAACATTGACAAATAAGATAAAGGCTTTGTGAGCAAGCTTAGAAGAAAGTGAGAGTGGTTAAACACTAGATGGGAGAGGATCTTAAAAGAATAATCTGCTGCTCATTAGAGAGACAGGAAAAGGAGACTTCCTCCTTGAGGCCCCAATTCAGGACACTGTTCAGACACGTAACAAATTTAGATATTGAGAACTGAAATCTGGACTAAGCACTTAAAATTTCATTTAAGTTCAAGTCATTTGATTTTAAGCCCCCTTTAAGCTAAGTGTGTATGAAAATGCTGTTAGTAGATCACAGTGCAGTGCTGAACCCACTGTGACCTGCAAAGGCTCTGACAAGAGTCCCCCTACAAAGCCTGGACTTCTGGCTGCAGATCTCATATCACACATCTCATTTGAGCATAATCATGCTCTAACTGTAGCAGGAAAAG
This sequence comes from Lagopus leucura, assembly GCF_019238085.1. Lineage (NCBI taxonomy): Eukaryota > Metazoa > Chordata > Aves > Galliformes > Phasianidae > Lagopus > Lagopus leucura. Next base: position 25,692,708 of record NW_024962335.1, read on the forward strand.
TTAAGGAAAGGCCAGAACAGTAGTGAGGCAATGTTTCAGGGAGGTGACTTGCTCTTTATAGTGTTTTTTAGTTTCAGTATGACGCAAATACATAATAGCATTAAAAAATAAGCTGATGTGACTAACTTTTATTTCAGCAGTAATTGTATTTCACTAACTGGCTTTGGGCAAATCACTAAGGTTGCATTTAGAAAGTGTCTGCCGGTCATGGTTTTTCTATGTGCGCTGAGTAACTTCTTGACATACTGATTTGTGCTGAAATTGGTGGTCTGAACTTTTGAAAATCAGGCCTCCAAATGTCTCAGCAAAAAAGAGTTAAGAAACAAACGAACAAAAACATTCACAAAGCTATGAAAACTCTGGTCTTAGCATCTCCATAGTAAAAAAGATGACAGATATACTGCCTGTTGAGAAAGTATGAAGCTTAAATAGTCAATTTATATAAGGCATTTCAATTCTCCACAGAAAAGGCAACTGATTATACACCAGTTATACACCAGTTGTACACCAGTGAAAATCTTAGCCCAAATCTTCATCAGACTCCTTTACTCTTAAAGAAATAAAAATTCACAACCGCTTATGCTTGGAATTATTCCAAAGGAGCTAAGTTGCAGACTGATGAATGTAATTTAACTGTGATTGGTGAAATTTGAAGGATGCTAAATCAGAATTGTATATAAAACTTTGATTAAGAAATTAATCCCTTACAAGCATTTCCTCCGTATTGAAACCCAAGTAGCAAAATCTGAGGCTTTCTTGCAAAGAAGCAATAAATGACTTGGGAAAAAGTTAAACTTCTTGATTTTATTAGTAGCTCCATGTGATCAGCCTTTTTTCACAGTGTTTTTGAAAAGAGCATTTTAAAATTCCATTCTATTTTATACTTTTCTGTCTATTTTTTCCCTTTTTCCTTGCTTCATTTTCCCAGTGACTCCTTCAGATAAAATACGAGGCAACATCTATTTAAATGAAAATAAAGACAACAAAAACTTCATGGTTACATATTCACACACAGTTTATCTATTCCCTTATAGTCTTATGCCAGATAAAATTCATGAGCAATTCTCATGGCTACATCTGATCCAAAGCCTCACTTATATCCCAAGTTTCCAAACTCAGAGTTATTGCCAGTTTAGCAATCACAAATATTCACAGAAGCTTCTGGTTCCTACCCAAAGAAAATGTGATCAAATGTTTAGCTCTTTAAAGTGAATATCTGACCAAGATATGAGCACTGATAGTAGAAGGAGTGTGTGCATCACCAAACAAACTTTTGGTCACTTGAACAGCAGAGCCATATTATGTTTGCCCTCTGGACCTTCATAGCACACCACCAGCAGCAGGTGGGCTCTGTGTCACCTCAGTGCCAGTCAAGGCTCTCCAGAGCTTCTCAAAAATTGGAGAAGTTTCAGAACTTCATCTAATTTCTATTTAGCTAACCAGAAATAGCATTGCCAGCAAGAGAAAGGAAGTGATCATCCCTCTGTATTCAGCATTGGTGAGGCTGCGCTTTGAGTACTAGGCCCATTATTACAAGAAAGACATTGAGGCCCTGAGGCGTATCCAGAGAATGGCAATGAAGCTGGTGCGGGGTCTGGAGCACAAGTCTTATGAGGAGCGTCTGAGGGAGCTGGGATTGTTCAGCCTGGAGGAGACTCAGAGGAGACCTTATCGCTCCTTACAACTACCTGAAAGGAGGTTGTGGTGAGGTGGGTGTTGGCTTCTAATCTCAAGTAACAAATGCTAGGACTAGAGGGAATGGTCTCATGTTGTGCCAGGGGAGATTCAGGTCACATGTCAGGAAAAATTTCTTCTCCAGAAGAGTGGTCAGGCACTGTAATGGGCTGCCCAGGAGGGTTGTTGAGTCACCATCCCTGGGGGAGTTCAAGAAACCTTTAGCTACTGTACTAAAGGATATGGTTTAGTGGGGAAATACTGATGGTAGGTGGATGATTGGACTGGATGATCTTGGAGGTCTTCTCCAACCTTGGTGATTCTATGATTCTATGGTGCTTTGGCCTGACTGCAAATTTGAGCCTTCAGCTTAGTCAGCAATCATATATATGTAGTATGACGTAGCAGTCATGGTGGATGGTTCATGCAGGTTCCAGGAAATCCAGAAGGGACAACTCTTCTTTTTTGAATTTTCTCATATAAATCTTCCCTTCCAGTCATTCCTCACATTCTCAATCATCTTAACAGGCTAAAATATGAAACTAACTGCTATAGTTGAATTTGGAAGTAGAAAATTGGATTGACATCCATCAGATACAAGAAACCTACTGTTTGTGCCTGGTAGATGCAGAAGAGCGAGGCTTGCTCCAGTAAAAATAAGTAGTTGAGCTTCTCTGAGAAATGCAAAGTACTATTCTCAGCTTGGGTTGTGAGCACCTTTTCTTCTGGTTTTGAGGCAATGACTGAGGGAATACTGCTGCGTGTGACTGAGATCTAGCAAGGTATGCTGCCCCAGAGGAGAACAGGGACTAGGGACTTGGCTGGTGACAAAAAGCTCACGTTAAAATGTATAATTCATCTGCTGAAATAATTTCGGATATATCACCCTTCTGTACAAGTTTAGATACAGCTACATTCACATTGTGATTTAATTATTATACACTGAGCAGTATAGAGGTATCCAAGCCATACCATAACCCATAACTTTGAATTAGGTATGTTGTGGCTAAGATAAGGAACAGTAAACACTCTCAGACTTGCCTATCTCCACTGAAAGGAATCGGTATAGACAAGAAATGTGACTTAAATAACATCAATCTTTGTGACTTGTAACTAATAGCTTTTGTAAGAATGGGACCTATTGATAACTGAGTTACAGTTGGGTGTCATGGTAAGCTATGCAAGAGTGATTTCATGTAAGAATGCTAAACAAAAATAGGATGAGACTCAGAGGGACATAGGATGGAAGCAGTGGAATAGTGGTGTTGGAAAAAAAGATGTGAACAGACCTTTTGGTTGATAGTTAAGTAAACTGTCTGATTACTTTCACTGGGTGGTCATGGGAAAATGGATACACCATACTTTGTCCAGAGAAGGGCAACAAAACTGGTGAGGGGTCTGGAGCACAAGTCTTACGAGGAGCGGCTGAGGGAGCTGGGATTGTTTAGTCTGGAGAAGAGGAGGTTCAGGGGAGACCTCATTGCACTCTACAACTTCCTGAAGGGAGGTTAGGGTGAAGAGGGGTTTGGCCTCTTCTCCCAGGCAATGAACAGGACCCGAGGAAATGGCTGCAAGTTGTACCAGGGAAGGTTTAGGTTGGACATGAGGAAAAACTTTTTCTCTCAGAGAGCGGTCAGGCACTGGAATGACCTGCCCAGAGAAGTCATGGAGTAGCCGTCCGCCGTCCTTGGCAGTGTTCAAGAGGCATCTGGATAAGGAGCTGCGAGATATGGGTTAGTGCTTGTGGTAGTAATGGTAACGAGAAGACAGTTGGACCAGATGATCTTATAGGTCATTTCCAACCTTGTGATTCTATAATTCTGTGATTGTATGATTCTATACTTTGACTAAATTGTAAAAGGCATATTTCTATATTTACTTTGCTTTCCACCTCTAATATAATTCAAATATCTGGAATGCAAATACTGGACTTCACATTTGTATTCCTGAAATCACCTTGTGCTTCTGTTCTTTAATATTCTAATAACAAAACAAGTTGGATTATTGGTATTGAAAAACAGAAACAGTGGATATATAAAGAGCAAATCTGGTCAAAAACATTGATGGAAGAAGGACCTCATATGTGGTCTCAAACCTGATATATCCAGTTTCTCACCACAAATGTTCATGCTCAGGTATTAGCAGTGACTATTTGACTATCAATTGATCTGCAGCACCCAGGATTTTCTCCTGCTTTCCATAACACTCTCTATTCAGAAAGAGCCAGATGTGCAGAACTGGTTCCATAAAGATGACAACTGGTAAAGGCTGAAATTGTAATGTAAATGGCTCCTGACTTATGGATGCGAAGTTAGTGCTTTACTTACTTGCTCTTATTTGCTGAAGGAAATGATGTTTGAGAGGTCTAGAGGGGAAGACTGAAGCCTGTAATTATTATCAACAACAATAACAACAAAAGTGTTTCTTGTATCATTCACTCTACTGTGTTGGCTATGTGGCTGTGAGTGGAGTCTACACGCCTTGTCATTAAGCTTGACTGAGCTCAGTGTTTCAACCACTGGTGGGAATGATGCCACAGCTCTTGACTTTGCTGTACTAGATTCCTGATTCCTGCTACCCTTCCTGAGGATGGAAATCAGAGGTGAGAGGACTGAAACTATCTGTTTTAAAGGTGCCTTCATGGCCCTGCATGTGGATCTAGTTTAGTCATTACCTCTGTTTTCTTATCTTTAAAATTACTTGTTGAGCTGGAGTATCATAAAGATTGTCTCAGTGGTTATAAACTCCTTCTAGAGTGGTACAGTTATGTGTATTATTTGTATCAAGGACATACAAGGGGTGTGTATTGTATAAACTAGATCTACTCTTTCACATTTGTTTTACTTATATATCTAAAATATATATGTAAACACAATTTGGAGAGGAAAGATTTGATAGCATGATGCATGAAAAAAAAACACAACACAGGTATATAGGTGTATCTGCATGTGAAAGGATTGATGAACATTTTAAATAAAGGGGTAACCTTTCTGTTCAGAAATACCAGCAGCCATCTGTGTCATTTTATATGTATGCATATATATATTCACATATACACACATTGCCACGTTCTCCTTCAGCTAACCTTTATGCAAGAGAAACTTCTGCTGATGTCAAATGACCAAGAGGATAGCAGCAGCTGATCGTGGTGCCTGTCGGGTGCAGTTGGGTATGTCTCCCCAGCACCAGGCTGGCTTCCCTCACTACTGCCACTGACCTTGCAAACAGCTCCGACAAAGGTCGGAATGGATTCATTGATCAGCCAGGCCAAGCATATGACAGTCTGTGCCTTAATTGAATCCCAAAAGGGGGTAGACTGGGTTTTTATTACAGAGGCCAGACGATAGCACTCATTAAAAGCTCCACAGACTGTGTGGTTTACTAATTAGTTTATTATACAGACACCTTGACGATGGGCAAAGTTGTCATTTTGCCCTTTATCGCACAGGGGATGTTGTTAAAAGTTTAATCAGCTAACACTGACCAACTTAGCTTGGCAGGCTGTGGACAGTCATTACTGAGGTCACCCCTGCTGTAGCATTCCTGACAGGGTCACAGCATGAATCTCCAATAAAAAGCACGTTACATAAGGTAAGAGTGCACCTGAAAGGGAACCAGGAAAAAAGATGTGCTCAGTGGGGAGTGGGAAACAGATGGACTGTTAGGACAAGTGAAGCCTGTTACAGTTTCTTTTTGCTTACATTGTTTAACATATGCTTTTTGGAAATATGGGAAGCTCTCAGTTATTGCTGTGATAAGTTCATTAGAAGGCAGGATAGATTGAACCAAGTGATGTGTGAACAGGCATTCAGTATCGCAGGATTTGAGGAAGCAGGGTTGATTTTCCTAGATAAGTAGTTCCTAAAATGCAGATAATGGGTTGGTCCATAGCACTTGAAGGACTTGCACTGGGAAACTGGAGACTGAGGCAACTCAAGCTCCCTTCTCATCCTTCTTTTCTTTCCAACAAATGCTGGGCAATTTTATACTGTACCTTGGCCTATTTATCCCCTTCAGGTGCGGGCATGTTATAAGCTTAGGAAAACTTTTCATACAGTTACTTTTATTTAGTTTTTCTGCAGCAGCAGAAGTCCCAGCAAAATAAATACTAAGAGCCCGTTAATACTGAGCCTTACACAAAGCCCTCATTACATTCCACATCAGAAGACTCAGAGAGTAAGTAGATATAGATAAGTGTGGTGTAGAAAACAGGGAAAATGACTGACTAGAATCCCACATCCTTTGCAGCTGTATCTTGATCATTTTTTCTTAGGAAACTATCTAAAAAGATACCTTGATCACATTGTCTGACTGTCAGTCACATTTATATATATATATATATATGACTTCATTTAAATCTGATTGGATAGGGACTCCTGTTCATTTCAATCTTCTTGAAGGGGGAGTTTTCTACAAAAAAGCTGGTAGAAGAGGACCGTTTCTAATGGTTCCCTTGTAGGAAGATCAGGGAATTCAACAGTCATCCTTGCACTTTGGTGTGTGGCATACCATATCAACCATGGCATGTGCTGTCTCTTATTGAGCCACAGCCAAAACACTCAGGTATGGAACACAAAGTATATGCAGTGCTTATGTTGGTCCACATGGAACAAGAGGGTATTTGAGTGCAGGCTGATAAAACAACATAATTTCATTAGGATGAACTGCAGAGTGGGATGACAGTGGCAAATGAGTTTAGAACAGAATCTTGAGAGAGAGATGGAAAGAAAATGAGTTTATTGAGGTTGATATTTGTAGAGAATATAGGACAAAATTCCAGATAAAATGAGACTTTGTTAATTACAGCACAAAGAAGAAATTATTTATTTAGGTACCAAGCAGTGTGATACGAAAAGAAAATCAGAATCTTGTCCTAGCACAGGATCGTAACAGAAACAAAGTAGATATGAGCCCACAAGAAATCACTTGAATCTGAGTTTCATCTTAGAAGGACAAGAGTGCACCATTATATCATCCATATCCCATAAATGAGTGGGCTTGAATGCATGTGTCACTGGAACATGCAACAAAGATACCCATGATAGTGAATCCCAACTACAGCCTGTGACTGAAACCATGCTAGTCAAACGGAAAGCATTTAATCATTGTGGTGAATTTATTACCTTAATATTGGAATATTTATTATTGTCTCTGAGTCACCTAGGACAGATTGCATACTGGCTTTGCTGCAAAGCCTTGTCTCTCTCTGTGACTCAAGAGTTTGAGTCTCTTGTTTCAAACACCATTCACTACCACCAGATGTAATTCTAGAGCATCACTTCACAAGCAGAAAAAAAGTATTACAGGATGTACTATCCTCTGGGAGCTGGAGCAGAACATGAGCTATATAGTATTTGTCTCAGTTCTAATTTATTTATTTTTTATACATCAGCTGAAATCCCGGCTTTTGTGAATCAAAATGACAGATGTTACTAGTAACCAGAGCAGAGAATTTCAATCAGAATATCAGTATCACTGCATACTTTTGAGGCATCCTTCTTCCAGCCATGTGCGATTTACAGTTACGCCACATGCTGAATGAAGGTGGAAAGGTAGGGGGTTAATTTTTTTTTTTCATGTTGACTTTTTCTACCAGTTCCAAATATCTGATGCATCTACTTCTCCTCAGTTGTTGAAGTCTTAAATGGCAGAATCCATGTCATTCACACTAAAAGACTGTTACAATCTTATTTAAACACAAAGTGAAGCCTTAAGGTGAATAGGCTGGTATTTGTGTTCAGCTATGGTATAAACCATGGCTGCAGTTACCCCATGCCCAGGGTGAGAGCCTTATCAAAATACTCTGTAGCTTTTTTCTCAACTCAAAAACCTTGGTTTCTTTGCTAATAAGTACATTTCCAATGTAGAGGAGCTCATATACATCAAAATCTTACTCTGTTCAGAATATGAGATATAGAGGTGGGCCTAGAGGACTGCTGTCATCACTGGATTCCCAAATAAATGTATATGGGGCTATAGGGAGGTGAAGCACAACCTGGTGTGCTGCAATGTGTACTATTCATTTTCATTCAAACATTAGCATAAGATGCAGTGGCAGCAAATTTATATCTGTCAACATATGGAGCAAAAATCAATGAGTGTGTACTTACAGTATGTCCTGAGTGCAGTGCACTGTGGGACATGCAGTAAAGGGAATGCGAGAGGGAGCCAAATCCATGACAAAATACAACAGATGCATTTCTATTCAGGGAAGCGTTATCTAAAATCTGAGGACAAGAACAGAAGAAGAATATATGACAGACCTTCAACTTGCATTCATCAGCATGCCTCACTTACCTTTAATTTTTACTAGCTGGACTTATCCCTTTTCTCTATTTGAAATGTGAATTCATTCACATTAGCCACACAGAAACCTGGCCAGAGTACACTGCAACGCCAGGGTGAGCAGTGGGTCATGTAAAATGGAGGTACCACCGACAGTTAGCACATCTTGGTAGTCACCCCAGGAGTCTTCTCAGAGTGACAGATTGCTCTGTTCCAACCACATAGGCAAATGCTCCATCATTAGCTGACTTTAAAAAAAGCTGCCTTAACTGTGAAACTAAAAGACTCTAACTTTTCCTTTTGCTGTAGCTCCCTCAGGCAATGAAGGAATTTGCGATGTGTGTCAATGAGACATTTGAAATCTCACACATTTAAATTGTCCCGACTTCAACAGCATTTTAAGTACACTGAAACTAGCATTTCTAAACTCAAACACTTACAAGTTTCCTTCCCATAAGCTTGCTCCTACAAGCCTCAGAGGCAGTAGAAAATGTTATTATGTGAACAAAGCTTCTCTCTGTAACTGAATTAAATACAAATCCATTAAAAAGAGAGAGATAATATAATAATTAATACTTTGTACTATCTATTACCTTTCTATTGCAGACTAAAGGTATTAATTCAGCCTTAGCACACCATTTATCTTGCCATTTTATAAACAGAAAAATTGAGACAGAAAGGGGCAAAGTGATTTAACTGAAGTCACAAGGCAAATCAGCATCAGGATAAGCACAAAATCCTGGAAATCTGTTTGTCAGTGCTGTACCCCCTGTTGTGGCACTAATCTTACCACAAAGTAAAGATACTCTAGAATTGATGCCACTAGTTTTGCTATACAAGAATAGAAATACAAATCACTACAATGAAAAACAGTAAATCCTCACTTCTCCAGTCTCAGCCTCAAAATAGTGTATGTCTCAGTGGAAGGAGTATAGTGGACATTGTTTCAATCTATAACACCCATTCAGTGGTGAGCAAACCATGACAACTTCTCTTCATCTTGTGTGGTATTTTTCAGTGTACATGAAGAAAATCTCATAATCCTGTCCTTTAGTCTTTTACCATGTAAGTCAGTGAGAAGCTCCCATTACAATCAGCGGTGTGAGACTGCAATTAAGCAGTGATTAAGAGTCACACAATGCAGCCCACTGGAGGGATGAGCAGTGTTCTGGCTAACAGGATAGGCAAACACACTGTTGAAATGCTTAGAGATACCACATTAGAAAAAGCATCAGTGCATGGAATTACTGTTCTGCCCGCACACAGACATAAATCCAGGTCTCACTCAGCTCTCTGTAAGGATGGACCTGTTTATCCTCCAGAGGGATTTTACATGGCACCATCAGGCTGTCCACAATGCAAAATCAGTCCTTCAGTGATTGCTCGTGAGCACTCAGGACGACAAAGCATTTCATTAATCGTCCATTCCTAATCAGTCTCTTAATAGAGCTATAACTCAATAAATACCCTAGAGAAATTGCTACTTTAAAAAAGGAAGAAATTGGGTACCACTTTGAATATTGGCAGGCACAAGAGTTGCCTTTTAACTCTGGAGTCATTCAACTTTTGTTGGAGTGTTACATAAAAGCTTTTAATTTACCAAGTACCTTTTTGTGAGTCGAGGGGATCATTTGTGACTAATGAAGAGCAGAGAACATTTTAATAATAGTGACAACTAGCTTTGATATTAATATTGTCTCTAAAAAAGTCTCTTTTGAAGTCTCTGAGATTAGGAAAACCCTTTATATTTTATCCAACCATGTTAATAAAATTGCCTTGCCTACATAATACTCTCTCCAAAGAGAAAGTAATTTTCCCCCATTTAGTTCACTGTGCTATCCTTCGGATATTTATACATATATTTTCTCACTTGTCATTTTTCTGTGCATCAACATTTCTAATTCTTTTATTAAACAGATTTCTGAAATCTTATTTAAATGAAAACCCAAATGCAATGTTCTATTTCTTACAGGAATCTCAACGTATTTCACATCTTTACAAATGGCATTCCCTTTTGTATGTCGTAGATATTTCTTGGAACTTTTTCAGAGGGGAGATGGGATCGTGTTTATGTTCACGTTTTATGTTTCTCTGATCTTTTGGAGCCTATTAAGGGATCAAAAAAACAGGTCACCTAAAACAAAACATCATTAGGTAAAAATCCTTTCACACATTTACCTAGGCCAGGATCTTTAGCTGATATCCAGATTTACAAACATTTAAAATGTTGTTGAAAATGACATTATCAATTTAAACAATGCACCCTCCCTTGAAATGTTCTGCTGCAATAGGATTAGCCCTGGAACTAGGAAAGAAAGCCCAGATTAATATAGAAGCTTTATCCTCCTAAGATAACATGTCCCCTTGTACTAAAGGACATGGTATTTCCACACTTACCAGTAGGCTTTTATGACTCATTGCCACTTCTCATTTGAAGTTTCTAAGATTGTTTGCAGTCCTAGTGGCACAGTTATTTTTTTATTAAGTGCAAGTAATTACATCTTACATTATTCCTGAATTTTCTCCCCCTAAATTCTTCCTCCGCTTCCAAAAGGAGCTTGTTATCTCTTCTTTTTCATGACCACGACAATGTTGTGAAATATCTTTTGTCTTTCATTTCATGTTGTAGTCTTCCCCAGAAATATTTGCCTTGGAGTTTTAGATATGGTGTGGTCAGGGTCTTTTCCCTGTAGGAGCTTTCTTCAGGAAGGTCTCTATTTTGTAGAAATATATCAGAAGAAAAATACTAACATAATTGTGTTCTAGATCTTTTATTCTATGAATAATTACATATAAATGTTACTTAAATATGGCAAACCCTATCATCTATCTGGGTAGACACAGAGATAACCACAGTTGAGAGTAAGTTACTTCTGTTTAGTTTATGATTTATGCACTTTATCATATCTCACCAACTTTTTGTTAAATTGAGATGGGAAGCAAACCATATCTGTGTACTGAGAGACAACAATGTTTAGTTCCAATAAAAGAGGTCAGCTACTGTGGTAGGACAAAAAAACTGATATGAAAAAAAATGTACTGATGGAAACAATACAATGGAAATAACTCTTTTTAGGTCTAAGCTCTGTCTTTGCTTTGACTTTCATTTCTAAAATGAAGCCTACTCAATTTGCCCACAGTTTTCAGAGAGGGTTATAAGTTAAAGCAATACACTTGCTTAAGAATCTTGTTGAATCGGGCCTGCATATGATATATTGCAGGTCATGAATCACTTGAAACATAAACCAGAAAAAAAATTCTTTTTCTTCAGTTTCTTTCCTACTGCCCATGATGTATTCCCTCAAGCTCTTCCTTAATTAGGGAAGTTAAGACCAGTAATTCATCTCCTGTTGTTTCTTCCTGCCAGCAGCAGCAGGGGCATTAGCATAGACACTGTTCCAGACATTTTACCATGTGCTCTAACTTTTGAGTAGGTTTCCTTCAGTCTGAAAAAGCATTTATGTTGCTCTTGGCACCCTTCTCAAAAAACAGACATAGGGCAAGATACAAGCCCAGAACAAAACACATCTCCCAATTTACGCTGATTTCTGAAGATGCCCTGAGTTTTGAAACACATTAAATTTGGTTTGATTTTGTTGTGCTTAGAAAGGGCCAAAAGATTGCCAGCCACCTTTTTTCTTGGCAGAGCTATCCATGGCACATATTTTAGGTGGCTCTGACCAAATCCAAGTCTGGTTCGGTTTTGTCTTAAGTTACTTTTACTTACAAGAGAGGTTGGAAGTTTTCTAACACGTTGAAGCAGAAATTCCAGGAATATGTTTAAAAATGTGTAATTTTAACACAAATAGAAGTTTACTACAGTAAAACTAAAGGTAGGCCTACAGTTAATATTTACAGACATGGGTCTAACAAAGAGACGATAGGGCTAGGCTGCTGACTCAGCCATCCCTATCTATATAGAGATTCTGTAGCTAGAGTAAAGGCAACCAAGAAGGTTATAAAGGGTCACAGAAGCCCCTGTGATCTTCAGGAGCTAGAGCGCCCGCAGAGATTCATTCACCTCTACCACACCTCAAAGTGGAAGGAAGAAAGCACCTTGGTGAGCATTCGTTCAGATGAAGAAACCTTTCATGGGAGTTTCTATAATGCTTCATCTTGAGTGACTATGTGGTTACAGGAGCTGGATGACTGTATAATAAGGCTCACTGGCTCTCTGATAGAAACTTTCATAAAGGAAAAAGTTACTGATGAAAGTAAAGATTTGTGTGTGTGTGTGTTTCTTGTGCAGCTTGAGGATTCATCTGGATTTCAGTGCCTGTAAGATGAGGGACAACAGGGGAGCAGGCCATAAACCTGAACTCCCTGTGCACTCTTCCTGAAAGTGAAGGAAGAGCATCAAAGGGAATGAAAGTGACAGACTCTCTCACTGAAAGGCATTGTATATTCTTGCTTTAGGTCACAGGCATGGTTTGCATCACAGAGCAAAGTCTGTCTAATTTAACATTTATGAAGTCCTCAGTTGTAGGGTGCAGTCTTAAGTAGGCTTGCAAAGTTGGGGTGATGTGTGGAGTAAAAAAGTCATAATTTTTATTTATTTTTTATTTTTAGCAGATTTAAAATTTGTCATTTATGCCTATCTGTTCTATGCCTCCTTTATTATAAACTCATATTTCCCTTTCCTTGTGTGTCTTCTTATCTACTTACTGGGCTGAAAAAGAAAAGTGCTATCATGTTATCAAGTTCATATCAACACTTTTACATGCAAACCTCTTTTGTTCATAGAATATACTGAAACATTACAATATCTAGAAGCAGAGAAGCCATCAAAAAAACATATGCACATGGGTCCCACCAAATGCAAAAGAGAATCTTGCCTTGCTGATATTTCCACAGTTATGTGAAATCCACTTTTACATAGAGTAAGGGTAATATGTACAAAATGTTTGTTATAATAGATTGGGACCAGCATGGACAGAACTATGATTACTCTTTTGGTAGTTCTCAGAATAAGTCTAAGCTATTTTTTTTCCCCAATAATTTAATAATCTAACTGATGCTTAAAGGTTTTTTTTCTAAACAGTTTTCAAGCTAATTCAGTTTTTCAAGAGCTCAGCATGCGGTTAGTTATATACATGTTTGTATATGTGTGACTGTACTATAATCATGCAGTCTCAGTTATGAGATCAAATGGGCTCACTTGCATAAGTACACAATTTTGCACTGGAATTGTGAACTAACATACTGTGAACTTACTGAAGTGCTGTTCCACTACTGTAGTCTATTAGCAGGCTTCAACAATAACCTGTCTTCTTTGAAAAGAAAAATGTCTGGGGGAGGAGTTCTATTGTTAGGTGTTCTTAAACGAAAATTATAAAGGAACGCATGAGAAAATGCCCATTCTGGAATTGTAGTGCATCTTGAGAGAAACACACTAAAAGCTTGAATAAAGATAGAAGGACAACAGAAGAACGCAATACATTGATAGTTTATTATACACCAATCAATCAGGAAGCTTATATACACAAAGCTTTTATTAAGTAACTGACGGTATAATCTGAAGGATAGTGTTGATATTAATAGGAAAAGCAATTAAGTATTGCTAGTGATGCCTTTGATTCTACTTAGCAGAGAAATAGGTTGAGAAGGTGCATGAGTAAATCAAATGGGTGATCCTATAACTGCAAAAATAAATTTGAATAGGCCATAAAATGATAAGATCAAGCTTAATTAACATAAATATATATATTAATTAATTAATTATTGAGTCATCCTTTGCCTTTATTAACACAAATATAATGATTCATAGCTAAGATTTAACAGGAAAGGATTTCTGCTGGAGCTTCTCCAGTAGAAAAAAAACTGGAGATTTGGCAAGTGCTAAGGAAAGATAAAAAGTGAAGACATCATTGGCGACAGTCTGAGACTCAAGAAGAAATAATACAAACAATAGAAAATATGCCGAGTTCCTAAAGATGAAAAATATAAAAGGAATTGTATAAGCAAGATAAGCAAAGGAGAACAAACTGGGAAAAAATGAAATAAAATGCCACTAGTGAAAGCCAGAAGGCTGATAGGAACCACTGAAAATAGACAAAACTGATAAGACTAAGATGAGAGAGCTTTGGAGGGCTTTCTCCTTCCCCCTCTCCACTTCCCCCCCTTTAGCTACTGGTCTGAGGGTGCCTAAAATATGATGTAATACAAAAGTGGTTTTGGCTCTAGTCTTCACTTTAAAAAGATAAAAAAACTATAACAACAATGAAAAACACAACTGCTTCATATAAGCAAAGAATGAAGTAGAAGTAATTTAGATAAACTTCTTCTGTTGTTTCTGTATGAACTGAAATAACACTGCAACATGTCTCATGAGGAATGGGTGAGTGGGAAAAAGGGAGTGACTTTAAACCTAGAATAGAGAAAATGGGCAATAATATTAATTGATTTTTAATCAGTGAAAAATTGTAAATATGTATTTTTATAGACCAAGTAGATTAGGAGCAATACCCAAATAACACACCTCTAAATAAAGAATATAGAAGTGATATGTCACAATTTACAGGTACTTCATAATAATAATGGTTTGTCACACTCATCAAGTTTTCTTCAGTGGCAGAATGGCAGAACAACAGAATTCATGAAAAGAACTGGTTGTGAGTCATCACAAGATTCTGGTTTGAAAGACATTGCCATAAATAAAACAGGAAAATGCAGACTGAAAAGCTACTGCGAGCACATCAAGCTAGAAAATTGAATTTAAAAAAAAGAAAAAAGTTATAAACTGGTTGCTATTAGAGTGGGATAATGCAAAAGAGAAAGAGACAGACGTATTTTATCTATCCTAGCTTTGACATTACTCATTGTTTTCAGTAATGGTGAATTGAATTGAACATGTTTAATAACTTTTGTGTATTATGTCCAATCAGGATGACTTGGAGGACAAGAATAGAATTTAAAACAGTTTTAGCAAATTAGAATAATATTCTTGAATAAATAATAGGCAGCTTAATAAGGCCCAGACCAAGCTTCTATGGTTGTTTTGATTCTACCTAACCAAAGTAATAACAAATTCTGCAAAAATACAAGATCGCGGAGGGACATCTGTGCAGAAGTTTTGCCAGAAATGGTTTTGAGGTTATGAAGGATTATAATCTGTGCATAAATCAATAATTTTTACCAATTGTACTAGAAGTTATAAAATGAAGGGTCACATTCAGACGAGTGCCATAAAAATGATCCAATGGCTGGAACACCTCCCCTGTGAGGACAGGCTGAGAGAGCTGGAGTTGTTCAGCTTGGAGAAAAGATGGCTACAGGGAGAACTGGGAGCTGCCTTTCAATATTTAAAGGGAGGCTCCAATGAAGAGGACAAACTCTTCAGCAGTCTCTGTTGTGACAGGGCAAGGAGAAATGATTTCAAACTAAAAGAGGGGAGATTTAGATTAGATGTATGGTAGAAGTTTTTTACAATAAGGGTGCTGAGGCACTGGTGCAGGTTGCCCAGAGAGGTGGTGGATGCCTCGTCCCTGGAGACACCCAAGGTCAGGCTGGATGGGGCTCTGAGCAACCTGATCTACCTGTGGATGTCCCTGTTATCTGCAGGGGAGTTGGATGAGATAACCTTTATGGTCCCTTGAACTCAAAATATTCCATGATTCTATCATATAAATCATGGCAAGTAATCTTTTAAACCTTCTAATAAAGCCCTCAACTCCCACCTCCTGATTAGGCTATCACATTTTATATAAGATTTAAAGAAAGAAGAGGCGGTCTAGAAGAAAGTGTCATAAACAATCAAAGACCTATAGAAAAATGTCTTAGAAGCAAAATTTGAGAGGAGTGGGCCTGTTTAGCCTGAAGATCAGAAAACCGAGGGGAGATGAATTAACGATACTCAAATCAGTTGATTCCCACAAAGAAAAAGGCAATGAATAATTTTTGATATACAGTGGAGGAAAGAGGAGAGGATAACAAAGAGAAATTATGTAGAATATCATGGTCCTTTCTGCCTATGATTTTTGTCTTTTTCCTCTGAAGAAGTAAAATATTTTCCTCCTTCTATCCTTTCTACATTAAAATTATTCAGTAGATTTGTCCTGGAGCCTAATTATTTATGCAAATGTTATACATAAAACATTCCAAAAATAAAAACAGTCCAGTCTCTGTTCATGCATATGACTGAATTTAAGACATTCAAGCAATTTCCCTATTTAAGTGATTGAAGCAGAGTGCTGCTTGTTACAAACACCTGAACTTTATCTGAGGTTAAGCTAATATATGTGGACTTCGCCTGGTTAGTTTGTCTATAGCTACAGAATTTATATATATTTAAATAGAAGATAGGTGAAGATGAACTAAGCCCTCAAATTTTTGAACATATGTTTGCAGACCTTTATCTCTTCTTCACTGTCCCTTGCAGTAAGGCTATACCCCTGGCAGGGGGTCTGTACATCAAGAATTTGTGTTCTGACCTTATAGTTTGAAAGGTATTGAGTGTTTCAGCCTCTGCTATTGAAATCATTGGATGTCTGTTGCTGACTCAGATAGGAACAAGGTTAAGCCTGTAAATAGTAACATTATTGAAAATCACTTCTTTAACTGCCATTTTTTTTCACTAACACTGAGGCTCATTTTATCAAACTTCTCCCCTAAAATCATGCATGAGGCCTTGTATATCCACAGAACTGTTAACACATTGCTGGAAAACAGCTGGCTCTGCTCACATTTCTGTGAGGACTGTTCTGAACATGTAGCTATTAAAATAGCAATTTCTTTGTTATTCTTTCATCTTGGAAAGTCACTGCAGAGCAGCCAGCCCTACACTGAACATGCTTGCCTGTGAAGACCCACAGAAACATCTACCTGAGTTTTTTATGTAATCCCACACTAATCAGCCATTGCTGTTAATTCATTCCTCCTTCACTGAAAAGAGTGGACAGCAATAGAAGAGTTACTGCATCCAAAACATTAGGAAATGGACTTCAGTAAGACCTTTGATACCCCACAGCATGCTATCTCAAATTGGAAAAATATGTATTTGATGTGTGAACTGTTAAATGGACAAAGAACTGGCTGCAGGATCAAGTCCGGAGAGTGGTGGTCAGTGGCTCAGTGCGTGGATGGAGAACAGTGACAAGTAGCATCCCCAAGGGTCAGTGCTGGGACCAATATTCTTTAATATCTTCATCAATTACATTGACAGTGGGGTTGAGTGCACCCTCAGCAAGTTTGCTAATGACACCAAGCTACAGGGCCTACCAGAGAGATTAGATGCCATTCAGAGGGACCTAAGCCATCACCATCTTGAGAAGTGGGCCCAGATGAGTCTCATGAGATTCAATAAATCCAAATGCAAGATCTTGCATCTGGATCAAGGCAACCCCTCACTACTAATAGAAGCTGGGAGATAAAAAGATCGAGAGCAGCCCTGCTGAAAAAGACCTGGGCATACTGGTGTATAGCAAGCTGGACATGAGCCAGCAGTGTGCCATCACAGCCCAGAAATCCAACCCTGTCATGGGCTGCATCAAAGGAAGCACGGCCAGCATGTCAAGAGAGGTGATCCAGCCTCTGTACTCTGTGCTGGTGAGTCCTCACCTGGAGTACTGCGTCCAGATGTGGAGTCCTCAGTACAGGAGAGACATGGACTTGTTGGAGTGCATCCAGAGGAGCGCCACAGAAATGATGCCAGGGATGGAACACCTCTCCTATGAGGACAGACTGAAAGAACTGAGGCTGTTCAGCTTGGAGAAGAGAATGCTCCAAAATAACCTGACAGCAGCTTTTCAATACCTAAAGGAGAACTACAGGATACAAAGAGACAGACTCTTTGGCAGGGTGCATGGTGATAGAACAAGGGGAAATGGCTTCAAGCTTAAAGAGAGTAGATTTAGTTTGGATATAAGGAAAAAGTCTTTCACAGTGAGGCTGGTGAGGCAGTGCACAGGTTGCCCAGAGAGGTGGTTGATGCCCCATCCCCAGAGACATTCAAGGCCAGGCTGGATCAGGCCCTGGGCAACCTGATCTACCTGTGCATGTCCTTCCCTGTTCATTGCAGGGGAGATGGACTAGGTGGCATTTAAAGACGCCTTCCAACTCTAAGGATTCTATGATTCTATGAAATCTGTGGAATAGCTGTTTCTGTAGAGCTATGGGAAATCATTGAAGCTAGGTGGCATTTGATTACAGACTGTGAGGAGCTAAATGTGGAGCCTGGGGTCGTAGGTAGGTGCATAAATGTATTTTTGAATCAAGCTTGTAAGGAAAAGGAAAAAAATCTAGAACCCTCTATTAAAATCAAAACTTCTCCGTGAATAATCTTGAAAATTGTTATTTTGTAAATCTCAATTGCCAATTACACAGTACCCTAAAACAACAGTGGAATAGAATTACATTCTCTATCTTGAGATAAAAGGTTGTTTTTCTATAAAAAATAACCTTTAAAAATATTATGATGTTGCCTGTTTACTTACTTGTTCTGATTTTATTTTTTATTTTAATATTCTTCTAATGTTTTTCAACATATTTTTATTCTCCATTCTCAATTGAGTACTGTTTTTAAATAAAGAACAGACTGTGATGTTGTCAAACTAATATAGAATGAAACCTGTCTATGGGGAAAAAAAGGGGAAAAAAACCTAAGAATATTTTAATTACACAGTAAAAGTTGTTGCTCTTTGTTATTTAGGCATAATCGTCTTCACTGCTTGAGAACATATGTAGGAAAAATGAAGGTCAGGTTCTTGCCTGATATAAATCAGCATTTGTTTCAGCATGGTTACCAGCATTTGCATCTTCTGAAGTCAGTGGCATGTTGTCAGTTACCTCTGTGGGAAACCACTTTTAAGAAGTTCCGCTCTGCAGTATTTAATGTAATGTTATACAAAGACTTGTGTTACACATAAACGACCACTTGAAATATGTTCAACAAGCAGGGAAAAGCTCTACCAGACTCTTCAATTGTTGGTGTAAATGTTTCAGGCAATAATCTGATTCTTAGGTTCCATCTGTATGCCACTGCACAGACCAAACTGTTATCCTGAAGGGATGCTTGCAAGCCACTTTGGGAGCAGCAGTTTCTGTAAAAAGCATTTTGGTGACATGTTGTGCAGAATCAAAGGCTGAAAAGGAGACCTCAATATTGTACAATTTTGACTGTGGGGAAATGGTGTCTGATGATCGACTCTGCATTTATGCAGTTCTTCCTCTGCTCACCACACTCTCTGCATGACCGGAATGATGCACTTCAGTGCATCATTCTGCACACTGTTTTGAACACTTAAACATATAAAAATAGAATAATCATAATAAAGGAAATTGAAGGAATTGTTTGCCATACTTTTCTTTTTCTTTTTCTTTTTTTGGCTATATTTTATCAGTTGGAACTTTGCTCCTGGGAGCAGGAGATTTTGGTAGGGAAGAGTGTAAGTTTTATTTTTGGTTTTGTTTTAATTGATCCATCTTTGAGCAAATTCCTGGTGATTGGATCATTTCCTCTCTTATCTGATCCAATTGAACAGCTACAGTCTTGTACCGAATGTCAGTAAATTCAAAAGCTGTTATGAATAACTAGTGGTAGCATTGCACAGTGGATTTCCCAAGGTATTCCATAATAGAAACAAACATGTTCTGGCAGTACAGTATTAAGACGTACAGCATTTCAGCTTTCTGTGGTTTCAACAATTAAATTACAGTCTATCCTGAGCCGGGCTTCAGGAGGAGGAGCAGAATTCTGTTCCCATACGACTCTGTGGAGTATTAAACCCAGTTATTTTATTAACTAAAAGCTCTCTTGGGAAAGCCAACTAAAATTATCATATCCTCTCACACACATAATGTAATTAAGGCCCCCTTACAAAAAGGTACTTAAGCACTTGCTTTACTTTAAGCACAAAGGTAGACCTCTTGATTCAATCAGGATTACTGGAGGATTTAAAATTAAGTGCATGCGTAAGTTTCCTATCACCAGAGCTATCAGTAGATAAGTTTTGCTTTGTTATCCAGAATTAAAATGGATGAGCTACAGTGCTTTCTCCCCACAAGTTACTCTTGATGCCTACTCAGAACTTTCTTCACAGTGAAGGCTGCAAAATTCTTTGGGTCTCGTGTCAAAGGAAAAATTTAGGGTGCTCTTATTTTTTTTCTGTGAGCATTACAACTTTATTTCCTTATTTTAGCCCTTTGATTGGAATTTCATTGATTACAAAGGCATTTAATGGATGTTATATATTATCATTGAGTTGTTAAACAGCTGTCCTAAAAGACCTGCACTTAGAAAGTCTATGAGAATAATTGCTGGGTGTCAGCTTCTCAGCATATATATTTATTAATCTATTTATTTATTTATTTATTTATTTTATGCATGAGCTCTCTATAATTAGCAGAAAGTAAGCCTCAGTCATCTAACATTGCCAGAAATTTATATTATGACCTGGAAGACTGGAAGTGAGACTATACCCTCGTATATATCTTAGGTTTTATGGTCAGTGCCGTAGTGTTACTGCTTGGAATGGGAATTTCACTCATCCCCTAGAAATAGGACAGGAAACCTTGAATTGGAACTAAAGAAGGTGAAAGGAGTGGTTGCACTAAGCTATCTGTTCTGGAGTTAAACAGTTATAGTACAAAGATGAAATGCCCTGTATTGCAATGCTGACATCTTTAACCATGCTTTCATATGCAAGTAGCAGTGTACAAGCGTGCCTATTCATACTCACCTGCAACCTACACTTAGGCACAGACACTTGTTAGATGCTTACGTATGTATTATGATTGACATCAGCAGGTCAGAGTTTTTCCAACAAATCCAAGGAAAGGAATTAACCCATAAGATTAAGATTGATGGTAAATTTATTTAATTTTTATAAAATAATAATTAAAAAAAAACAACCCACATAAATATTGTTATCCTTTCTAATGATGGGAGAAGAGAGAGGAGGTGACTGAATAAGGAAGGTCTGGAGTTCAAATTAATATTAACTTGATACTGCTTTTTGCAATATGTGACTTTCAGATGTTCAGACAGTTATTTCCATGGGTCACAAATGACTAGAGAAGTTATGAGGAGTACGTATATTTGTTACTCCAAAAGTAATGCCTCCTATTTTTTTTCCCATGGAAAGTACAACTGATATAAAGAACACTTTTTTTTTTTTTTTTTTTATATATAGCAAATTCTCAGCTACAAAGCACTGTCTTTCACCATAGTCATCATCATTAGTTATGTATTTTTGCCAGCAATGAACAAGTGCCTGTATGCTACACTAATAAAAATCTGTACCAGCAGAGGTGGCCCCGTTTCACACTTGCTATAATAGCATAATTGCTAGGAAAATGTTACTCACACAGTCCATCTTTCTCAAACAGATGGAAGACAGAAGGCACCAAGTCTGAAATATACAGTGTGTGTAGCAGGATAGTCCTACTCATACTCTACTCATACTCTATCATCTTCATACTGATATGAGGCCCAGCAATTACCGTGTTGCAAGAGAAAGGTTGTCTTTTTCTCTGGCCCTACTCTGTACGTTTGAGCCTTCATCTTAGTCATAGAATGGCCTGGGTAGAAAAGGACTTCAAAAGTCATTTAATTTCCAGTCAAGAGTCAGTGTCATGATGTAGTGGTCAGAGTGGAAGGTTTGGGATTCAGGAAATCCAAAAGGATCACTCCATTCCTATCTCAAAAGAAAATGCACGTCATTTTATCCAGTGAGGACTACATATTGAACTTTAATAAGAAATTCCCAAGTTGCCACTCCATGGACTGCCTTTTTGACTCTGGCTTGTACCGGTGAAAACATGTCTCATCATTGGTAATGATACCATCCAGAAAACTATCAACTTCAGCCTCGTACTTGTTTAATAGGTCCTGAACAATAGTGACAACTGTGCATGGCTTGTCTTTCACATCACTGTTTCCATTGCTGAAATGCACCATTCACCACCTCACTGTGCCCACATGCACTCCTTGGTCTCCAAAGATGTTCTTCAAGCACCTGCGTATGCCATTTTATCTGTATGGAGGAATTCAGTGACACATCTTTGCTTCATACACAAGGTATTTCAGATACCATTTTATCAGACTGCCCCTCTGCTGCCATCTATCACAGAGATTCTACTTCAACTTCTACTACCATACCACCAACATCTGCCTCTAGCATTGAGGACCAACATAATCAAATGGAAGGCATTACTTTCAGAGCATCATTTGTACTATCCTTTCACTAGCCCCAGTCACAACTATTAAGAGTTTGAGGCATGATAGAGGTATGGCTGATCTGTGGTCATTGTCTTCTGGATACCAGAAATTTTGTGCAATCTAATGGTGGTTAGACAGAGATGATCATGTTTTGCTTTCCCTTTAGACAATTTTGTTTTTTCCTCTGGGTTGCCAGAATCCTATCATGAACACAAATTTTAGATAGAAAATGTTGATTGATCAACCATGTGAATTTTCTTCTGTGCTTTTATATCCACCTGCTGCTTCCCCTTTTACACTTCCACTCAGTCTTAGATTTATTTTTTCCACATCTTCCCCTTCTGGCTGTCAGATGTGTGTTATACTTCAACTGAAAGAGAAAATCCCTTATGTTACGATGCCACATGTTCAATGCAATCAAAAGGAAGTTGGCTTGTGTTAATCAAGGTGTGCTATATTGTATGCACCTGGCACATGTGTATGTAGATGTGCCATATTGAGAAACTATATATTACTTACCTCTGAGCTGTAAGAAAGAGAAATAAGGAGCCATATGGCAAATGAACTTCGTTTTTTACTGCTTGGTTTTATTTGTTTCAAAATAGTGCAGTGCCACAAATCCAGAATATTAACAATGTTCCATCTGGAAAGTGGACGTTTTTGCTGCTTTGCCATCCTAGCATGCTAGTGTTCTTGCAAAACTTTGGTTGTCTTGCTTGCCTCCCTGCCTTCACCTGAAGGATTTTCCATAGCCAGGGAGGTCAGTGAGAACAGTATATTTTTCTTCTGCCTTTGCTGGGCTCATTAAGTCTTAGATGCACAATACAATATGTCAGACATGAAATAAAGGAAATCAAGTCAGAGATGTAGATTGATCATTTCTTTACTCCATTATTTCTTTAAAAAAAAAAAAAAAAAAAAATAGAATCATATCTTATTCTCATTCCTTTGGCTCAAAAAACTGGAAGGAAATTAGTATCCAGCTCTGTCTCTTTGTTATTCCAATATCAAATGGAGATTGTGCAGGTTTTATTTGTCCTTATTTCTATATTTAAATGTATAACTATAAAGCCAGACTTGTATGGATTGTGTATGTATGATTTAGCAAGACCTGGATTATTTCTCTCTTTTATTGACATTTCTTTCCATTTAAGAATATCACTTTCCCATACAAATCACTTAAAATTTGACTTATTATTGGACTATATTTGTAGCCATTGTTTCCTTTAAAGATAAAAAGTCATTGTGATCAAGATCACACTGTTCTCATAACCACACGGTGACATAATTGTTTAATTTTCAATATGAGAAGTTTAAAGTAGCATTTAAATACATTTTGTTACAGCTAAAGATAAGACAATGTAAATTTGTGAAGTTTTGTGATCAAAATATAATTCAAGAGAAAAAGTAGCAGTATAATTCCCTTGGATGAGATGGCTCCCAAGAGGTATGACAAATAAAGTATCACTCAAAGTTATAAAAATCCAAGAGGATACTTGTTTGAAGATCCAGATTAATATTTGCCAATAATCAGGTTGCTTTGGTTCTTTGTCATTATTTGAGAGCAATGGCAACCGGCTGTGTGGCTCTGTGAATGGCCCCAAATCTGCTGCAAATGCCACATAGAATGTTGAAAGAACATTCACTGTATGTATGAAAAAGGACCTAGAACAAGCATGCAGAAACATAGTATGGAACACTAATTCAATTGTTTTTCTATGAAAAAGCATTTACCCATATACTTAGCTTGAGGAACTTAACACATTTCCAGTTCATTAACCCAAAGAAATTATCCTTTTTTTTTCTTCTTCCCTTATTTTTTCTTTCCTCTTTCCTTCAAATGGAACTTGCCTTTCATATTATAGAAGGAAACATTTTATACCAGTGTGTATTTACTTGTGATCATATTTGAAGTTTCTTTCGCACTTTTCATCTTTCCTCAAGCAACCAGAGCTGTGAGTGAATTAACTTTTACAATCATGAACAATGCATTTCTAATTATAGAATGGTGTCATACGGTAGTCAATCTCTCAGAAGTTCTAATTATAAAACATCATCAGATTAAATTAATAAATAATGAAAGTTAATTTAGAAGAAGTTCTGCAAAAAATGTAGATGACATTTTTACATACAATTAGAATTTGTAGTTAAACTGAAAAACGTCATACAATAACTTCATAGTTGCATGCGTAGGGTTGTGAATTCTTTGCTTTGATCTTTTTCCCCAGATGTACTAGCATATCATGTAGGCTGTCAAATGGAAATGTTAATTATCCATTTACAAAATTTCCTCTGCTTAGCAACCAATATAAACTTAAATGAAACTGTACTGGAATCTACTCTAGATATGGGCAGCAGCACTTTGTCCTCTACCTCTCGCTAATCATTTCTTTTCACTTGTTGACACTTCTACCTTTCTATATTTTAAAGTGCACGTACCTTAATAATAAAAAAGCAATTCTAAGTTTTTTCTTAATTAAATATTTTATTATAGTATGCAAATTCTTGTACATTTCATTTACCTCTCAATTGCTTTCTTTATTCTTGGCTTCTTGCCCTCTCCCAAAATCAATACACACTGTATTATTCTGTCTTTAAAACAGTATTAGGAAAGACGAAGACAAAGAACCATTCTGATGTCTTCTCCATTTCATAATTTTGTTTGCTTTCTCAGGAGTTTTTGCCCTAATAGATAGATTTCTCAAAGAAACTGCTAAAAGGGAAAGGTATGATGTTGGAATGTGACAAATGATTTGAGGTCTGGAATTTTAGCTGCCAAATTTTATTTTCAGCATTTCTTGGAAGTCATGTCCCTTTATTTTGTGAAAACCAAAGTAAATATTCAGTTCTCAAACTTCCAATCAAATGAAGAAAACTTATCCTTATTTACAAACTATTGTCATTATTGTTTTGCTTTGATTTTCATTAAATCAAACTTAAAAAAAAAAAAAAAAAAACAATAAAAAAAAAGACTTCTACTTACAAAAGACATAAGACTTCAAATTGCCAAAATTTCTTAGCTCCAATTTACCGCAGCATTTTCTGGAATCCTTACTCATTCTATCACATTTGTCAGCCCAGGAGGTAAGAGCTTGGAGCTGATCGCAGTCTCAGAATGTTTAACCGTTTAAAGAATTAAAGGAAAGGAATTTGAACCGTATTTTCTCCCTGAAAGTGATGAAAGAACAGGTAAAACTACAAAGTATGGTCTTGTCTTCACAGCTTAGTAAGGGATAGCCTTTAAAAATATGTGCCCGATGGTAGCTTTTCCAGAATATGATGCTGTATTTGTCTGAGTATTTCCAGTGCTAATGAGAGAGAAATGGAATAACCATGAGGAAATAAGGACATTTATCTTCATCTCACGAGTTTTAGCTACTCTTCTGTATTCATAAAACTCAGCATCTGAAATCATGACAGAGACTCTCTGGTACACTTGACTGCTGTTGTCACCTCCATCACCACAGTGAGATCAAAGTGGTCTTTTAATTTCATATAAGCACTTGCTGTTCTAACATACTTTACAGAGAGAGAAAAAAAAAAAAAAAAGACTTCAACACCAGCTTTATTTCACTGCTCTAAATTCAGAACTAGTGTTTCCTGGAGCGACTGTATATTTTATATTCCCATAGCAAACTAACAGCACAACTGCCATGGCACAACCTTCCTTTTCACCCCTTCCATAGGACCAAATTGGTTCCAGAATGTGACCTTGAATTTAAGGGATTGGTAAAATCTCTGGAAAATCTTATTTCTGATTTTGAAAACGAACAAGCAAGTTAGCAAGAGCTGAAAAGGAAAGAACAGAAGAACCTGCTTTTTCTGTTTGTTTGTTTTTTATAACTTGGTCTCCATGTTTTCCTATGTAGCTTCATGATTTCCTTAGAACCTAATTTATAATTTCTGAATGTTTTGCATTGGCTATGGTATAAACAGCCAGCAATTTGCATTAAAGATGAAGAAAACCTCACTGATTCCTTGTATATAAACTACAATATCATCAAGTATTTTGTTGGGTCTAAGTTAGTGCATAAAATTGGGGGGGACACAGGGAGAAGAAGATATATTCTTTTTTCTTGAATGAGTACACATTTGTACTAATAGATATTTCTACCTTCAGATCTTTAAGGTTTTGTCTAGTCATTATCATGACATCTATTCTGTAGGAGAAGAAATCAAAAGAGAAATATGTAAAATAATCCAGTAAGCAAGTTCCAGAACTACATAGATTTCCACGTCCTTGAGATTCAGCATGGTGTTTTATTTGCTTAATACCCCTATGTCCAAGTAGGATATCTTACGTGAAGTTAAATGGAAGTTAATACTAATTAAATTCACATAAAGCTTACTCCAAATATTGAACTTTGTGTGCATCTGATTATGCTGCTTTAGTTCCACTGTATATGAGCGACATGGTATAAAATAAAACAGATTATCCTATTCTTCTTAGTGAATAGCTTTCTTTATTTAACTACATGTAAAATTGATGTTGTTACTTCTTTTCCAAGACTCCTGTGAAAGTAAATCATATTTAGTAGACTTGCCTGAGAAGTACTGTTTTAGTGCAACAGTGCAATTTGGTTCGTTCATTATAAGGTTGCAGTAACCAATACAGTGGGAAAGGTTGTTTTGTTCTTCACAGGTGTGGAACATCTGAACATTACTGTGTGTCCATAGAGTTGTTGAGTATTTTAGGGGTTGGGTCCACCACAGCAAATTTTAATTTTTAATTTTGGTCAAATTTGGTCAAACATCCTACAGAATGATGGGTGTAAACTTTAGCTTACTTCTTCCTCTCTGCTTGCAATAACATTTTATTTCTCCCATCTACACTGTATGCAAATCCCTATTAATATCTACTTCCTTACAAATAGTAAAAAAATAATGCAGATTTTGGATCAAGTGCAGATATTTTTCTTTTCTTATAATAATAAGTGAGGAGTAAAGCGGTAACAACAAGTGCTAATATAGGCGTTAATTTATTTTGTGTTGTGTGTATAAGTGTGTACATGTGTAAAATGTAGTTTGATATCCAAACCTGGCAGGGGGAGCTATTACACTTCAGTAATATCAGTGAGCCTAACTTGCTGAGAATTCAAGCTGGATAGTTTGCTGTATCTTAGAAAAAATAAAAGAGATGGTAAGGCACAACACCAAAATGTGCTCTTCTAACCTCATGCACCTTCCCTTCACACCCTAAAAGGAAACTTGCTCTCTCTTGAGTGGAGTTTCTCATTTAATTTCTGTTCTTGTGGTTCAGAGCAATCAGAAATATACTTTTTAAGTGTTGGTTATATTCACATCTGGCCTGAGAGCAGCAGGTAGAAATCTATTCTGTACATTGCCTGTTTTTTGTTGTTGGTTTGTTTGTTTTTTTTTGGAGTGAAGAGCATCAAAAGTATACACTACTCAAAATATTAGATGGATTTATGAATGTGTAAGGATGATGCTGCACATGAAAATTGGAAATAGGATTTTAATTATCAGATAATTTCATAATTTATCTGTTACCACCAAGTATTGAAAAAGTTTGAATTTGAAATTGAAACTTTATAGTTAGGACTGTTTTGAGAATAGGCCCTTGAATGTGAACAACTTTGAAGCAAGCTTTGCAGCATGGCTCATGTTTAATATGCATGTTTTCAATTCCTACAGGAACTGTTTCTGAACTGCTAGCAAAGATAGAAATCCATCCCAATTTCACTGGACTTGTATGTTTTTATGAGCGGAAGAAATACAAGAGAATATATGCGAATAAAGAAAATATTGCTATTTAGAATTTGCTTTCTGAACTTCTGCTTTTACTTACGTTTTCTATCTCATGTTTTAAAGAAAGATTCAAAGACAACAGAAACAATAGTGTTTCATAGATAAGAGTAATCCTCATTTATATACCAAAAAAAAAAAAAAAAAAAAGAGAATGCTTACTTCTCCATTCCAGAAACAGTAAAGCTCAGACGCTTTTTTTTTTTTCCAGTAAAACCCATGGAGAAAAAATAAGAGTACTTTAAAATGTTCTTCTTTCCGTTGGTCATTTGCATTCTGCTTTGTCTTTTGTAATGTTCTCTTTGAGTCCTTACAAAGTAAAGAATGACAATGGCTTTTGCATATGTGACTGCTCACAAAGAATCTTTTTAGGATGTTTCCTTTATTCTTGTCCTTGATTCATATTGCTTATATATCTTATAAACAGCAACGTCTTGAAGTCAAATGATAGCCAAAGTCATAAGAGAAAAATTGCTATTGTTTTGTGCTACTTATCTTTGTCTTCCTATCTCTTCACTTGCATAGGTTTAAAAAAGTCACTGCTGGAACTTCATTAAAGGAGTAAGTGGACTGAAGCTGTAGGAAAAGAAACTGAAATGTATCTGTGCACAGACAGGCTGTTTGTACAGCACTTTTAGAGCAGAACACTGGAAACTTCCCTTGTGTGCAGCACCAAGCGTGTTTTCAGAACCATTTAGACTGTGGAAACATCCTGCATTTTATATGCACCTTACCTGGCAAGAAAATCATGTTATTGGAACATATACTAGATTTAAAAAAGGTTGGTTTGAGGTCCTTGTTCTTCACTTCCTTTGATTTTTTTTGTCTAAACAAATAAACATGAATATGTTCTGCCTATGCTTTCAGTCAGCTGTTCTCCAAAAATCTTAGCAGCAGACAGCTCGAGTCTTTCCACCTCAGTAGGGCTCAGTAATGTAGGCTTAGCCATGCTCTGGCTGTGTGACCATGTGCCTTCTGGCTCAGAGATGGCTTGTGTCTGGTCTATCGGCAGCACAGAAAGGATTAGTCTGTGGCCTGCCAAACGTAGGCAAAGTCTGCAAGCATTTCCTCAAACCTGAGAAACTTTCTTTTGTTTTAGAAGAACGCAGAGATCATCACCTAATCCCCTGACCACAGGTGCTGGGGTTTTAAGAAGAATAATAAATATTACAACAGTCCCAAAGAAAACAGTGAGAGCTGGCATTGCTGCAGTTGGCAATTTGAATTTTTGAACAAAGTTCAGACCAACTATTGGTTTCAATCTCATTTTACATTCAGAGCAATGTTGATTCTTGAGTAATTCTGTAGTGTGACCTGAATAGCTTTTACTATACTAGTCAGAGTGACTGTATCATTGATGCAGGCTGTTGCCCTTGTGCTTGGGCACCTAGCTTAGCCTGGTGCCCTCAGACCTTTGTAAGAAGCCAACTCTTCCTAGTCACCACAATAGTCATTTCTATAGAATGAGCAGAAAAGCTTTTGAGGATAAATATCCTCAAATGTCCATTCCAAGCCCAAACTCTGACTGCATTCTGCATTTAGATGAGCCACAAGGATTTCAGACTCCGTGTGCTCAAAGTGCTGCTCTGTTTTCCATCAACTTTGATTAAAAGGAAAGTTGGGTTTGTGAGAAGGACATTGGACCAGGGATAAAGAAAATTTATTGCTATTCCCAGTTTGATTATTGGCTTGAGAAGTAAATCTATAGAAGTCATTTTGCTTCTTGGTACCATCTTTCTAGTCCAATTTTGCTCATTTAAAATGTAAATTGGAGATTATTGCTGACTCTGAGACAAGGATGTGCTTCTAGATCAAACCCTAATAAACACACTAAATTAAGATGTGGATGTGCAAGTGAAGCATTTGTACAACTGTTTACCAAATATTTATATAAAAATGTCCACTTAAATTCACAAATTCTGAGTTTTATTGTCTTTTTTATAAAATACAATATGTTTTATTCCCTGGAAACAAGAGTAACAAAAAACTTACACCCACTCAAAAAACTGCTGTTCTTGTCTGGATGCCAGTTTCCTCCACAGTCACAATCTTCAGACAAATCACTGTCTTAAAAATAAAATAAAATCAATATTCATTATCCATTCCCAGTAAAAATATAAAGATAATTTTTTTATTTTAAATTCATACATTTCATACCCACTTGTCAGTACAAACACACTCAGTACAAGAAAGACATTGAGATTTTGGAAAGGGTCCAGAGGAGGGCAACTAAGATGATCAGGGGGCTGGAGCACCTCCCCTATGAGGACAGGCTGAGGGAGTTGGGCTTGTTCAGCCTGGAGAAGAGAAGGCTGCGGGGTGACCTCATTGCAGCCTATCAATACCTGAAGGGAACCTGCACCCAGGAGGGGAGTAAACTGTTCAGAAGGGCTGATAACAGCAGGACTAGGGGAAATGGTTTTAAGTTGAAGGAGGGAAGATTTAGGTTGGATGTTAGGGGGAAGTTCTTTACTAGGAGAGTGGTTAGGCCCTGGAACGGGCTGCCCAGGGAGGTTGTGGATGCCCCGTCCTTGGACGTGTTTAAGGCCAGGTTGGACGGGGTCCTGGGCAACCTGATCTGAATGTGTATGTTTGGTGGCCCTGCCAGGCAGGGGGGTTGGAACTACATGATCCTTGGGGTCCCTTCCAACCCGGGTGATTCTGTGATTCTGTGATTCTGTGATTGTCCAAAAAAGAATTCCTCTATCCTTCTCCCTCCCTCTTTTGAGCCTAATCCTTTAAATACTAGAGAGGTGGGCAGCTGGTGTGCTCTTTGCTGTGTTTCCTTCATTTCTTCCTTCTTGTGAGTAGTATGCCTTTTTTTTTCTTTTTTTTTTTTTTTGTTTTTTTTTTTTTTTTTTTTACATTTCACTTTTTCTTTTTTTTTCTTAAATCCAGTAGGGGAATGTCAGTTTTTTGGTAATGTAAGTGCAAGGCCTCTTGAAAGGATTTCTGAAATATGAAGTTTCCTTTTGTGTGATGTTGTAATGTTTATGTGGAGTTAATAAAAGGGAGAATGTTACAGATGAGGTTGTGAGAGACAGCTGCAAAGTCTGAAAGTATGAAATAAGAAAATATTGAGGAAAAAGTGATGAGTTCAAAGCAGAGAGGTTGTTTGGTGGAAGAAGGGTGCGTTGCACTGAATAAATCTAAGCATGCTTTGTAAGTAAAGAAAATGAGTGCTACTGAGAATACAGTCCTTTTCCAGGGCTATATGTAATACAACTTCAGCACTTTGAACAGTTGAAATCTGAAGCACTGGGATTTAGAAGTGCATAAAATAAGTGGCTATAATATTCAAAACACAAAGTGATTAGGATTGTGACAGGAGTGCAGGAGAAGGAAGCTCAGGGGAAGGGCAGATCAGCCAACTTCTCAGAGTACCAATAAGCTTTTATCATACAGAAGCTTTGTCTTTTTTCTTGTTTAATTTGCTCAGTTTCTATGTTAATTTATCTTCTCACTTGAGGCCTCCCCACTAATAACATGCAAACAAAAGTTTCTTGGAAGGGAATGTCAGCTGCTCTATACATTGAGCTAATTCTTGTTCTAAACCTTTACGTGCTTCTATGGCATGCTATGAAACAATGCACTTCAGTCACCTGTAAGACAATTCTGTCTCAAGGACGGTTGCAGCAACATCTGCATGTTAGGGAGAACTCCATATTACCAGTTATGTGATAAAATCTATCTTCTTACATCCCTGCAACTTTGCCAAAAAGTACCTCTAGTCAAGCATCTGAGCAATTCTGAGAAACTTTTTTTTTTTTTTTAAAAAAAAGATGCCCCACGTATTGAATAGATTCCCCTTAATAGGGAATGTTTTTACCTTGCAGGAAGGTTAATGATTAGTTTGGGACAAACAGGATGTTTGAGGATCAATAGGACATAATTCACCACTATTAGAAATAAGGAACCTGTTGCTGCAAGAAAAGAAATGCTCAATGGCACATTTAGCATCACTGTCTCTTGCGTGGAGAAACCAACATGTGAGATGTAAAAGCGAGGAATGTTTGATTGATGGTGATTGGGCTGAGTTCATCTGATGGCTCTCAAAGAATTGTTTTACCTATAATCTAGCTATTATCTCCTGATTAATGTCAGACATCCAATTCACATTGCTAACAACAACCACCTGTACCACATTTTTATCTATGCTGTGAGATGGGGGAAGTACTATTGGTCCCATTTAGATGGTATCAGTTTGCAGTTAGAACTATATTGGGAGGATCAACCACCAGCATACAATTATTGTAACAGGTTTTGTGGATAACTAGTATGGGATGTCTAAAAGTTATGTGCCCAAGTTTGAGCAAGTCACCTAAGACTCCCTTAATAGTAATGGAAATACAATAGATATCTCCAGAGTGTGATTTTTCTGACCTCTTTTAGACATCCTATCTTGAGATAAGATAAATTGCTCTCTGGAGATGCCTGTTTCTCTCTACTGATAATAAAGGGAACTGAGGATACCTGCCTCAGACCTTGGACAGATGGTGCCTAAATTAGAGAAGGTGAATCACACCTTTGCAACCATTCAGAATGTTTAAAACAGAATTAGCCTTCGCATTTGGGTGACAGGAAGGAAGGAAAGAAAACAAGAGCAGGGAAATTCATGTACTTCCATGTACAATGGAAAAGTTCCAGAGCTGTCAAATAGAAAGGTGAATAGCTAATTTCACTCAGAAGCTGGCAGAGATTTCCAGATCAGCATTAGCTTTACTAGAAGATGAAAAGTAAGGAACAGGTGAATGTGTAACTGAAGATAGAAAAGGTGACAAAAAGCAAAATCTATCCCAAAGATCGTTTTCTTCTCAATGCAACCATCAGTCATGTGAGAAGCGAGTCCTTTAAGCTCACTAATAAGACTTGCCTGATGCTTTCTGTACAAAACTTTCAAAGCTCTTCAGAAACCTGAGTGAGCATTATTGCCCTTGATCTATAGAGGGAGAAGATGAGGCACAGAATGGCTGTAACTTGTCAGAGATCATATGATTAACAAGTAGTGAAGTTGAAATTGGCGCTCAAATATTTTACTCCCTGTTGTCTGATCTAAATAATAATTATTGCTACTTTCTTATCTCTATCAAATGCATAATATTGCACAACTTGTTCTCGGGCATTTAAAGAACATCTTGGAATGACTGAAACATTTTTAGAGACTCACTTTTTATTGGTAAAGCTTGTGAAAGAAATTCCACTTCTATTGTCAATATGAGTTGATAGCCAAAGACAATCCAAATTTATAATCACCCACTGAGAAGGCAGCATGCAACTGCTCTGAAGTGCAGCTACGTTACATAGGTGAAGAAAGTCTCTGAAAAATTATGGTTAGAGTTTTCTACTTGCTGAGTTTCCTATAATTCTAGTTGTACATTGTCAGGTTAGGTTTTGGGTTTTTGATATTCTTTCCTGTTAGCACTGAAATCTCACACCTTCTCTCAAAGTCTTAGGCTGGACAATGACTTTTAAGAGCAAAATAAATCAAAAGTAGTCCACAACCAGTAGCACCAACACTGCAAGCAGCACATGGAATAATTCTGCAGGCAGCTCTCTTGCTTTTAACAGCCACATCCCCTAAGCTTCTTGGGAGCACAGTCAATCACAATGACACAGGAAAAAAACATTTAATAGCTTATATGAACCTCTATAACTCATGAAGTAATAGTTCAAATGATAAATATATCTGCATCAGCAAACTCCACCCTCCTGAGGGCAGTTTCTGCATTCTGAACTTGGTTAGCATCTATTTGAAATCAATGGTCAAAAGCTTGATGCTCTCTTCATTTACTTCCATTTCACCAGAAGACACTGGGTCTGCAGTTTGAATTCAATAAGAAATGAAAGAAAACCAAAGTCAGGCTGCATTACAGAAGGATTTAAATATGTGTGATTTCTAAAGCTGACATTGTGAACAAGATTAAAACAAGGTGTGTGAGAGCCTAACTTTTATTGCACAGTTCGTTCTAGCACTCTATTCATATTATCTTGAAGCTGTATAAAAGAGATCAGAGATTCATCTGCCATTTGCAGCTCAAAAAAAATGATGAAATGCATGTTAAAAACATTAAATCACACTAGAAACATCAATTCTTAATTAAAATGTAGATGTGATTAGAATGGTAAGAACTTTGTTAAAACAAAATCCAGGAACTGCAAGCAACAAGAACTGCAGTCTGAAAAGAAATCATAATTTCAAGTGATGAAATTTGTTGGAACACTTGCTATGAGAAATTTTGGAAGTCAGTTTCTATGAAACCTGCAGTGCTTACCTGATTATTATCTTGGGAAGGAGGATTTGGCTGTTGTTCTTAGTTCTCAAAAAAATAAATAAAATGGTGCTTTTACTAGACTATGAAGTTTGACAGGCTGAGTCCTGAATAAAAAACAAAGAAAAATTGTGGCCAGCAATGTTGCAATGAATTTTATGCAGTGATTCCTTCAGTTGCATGTACCACAGATTCGTAGATCTGTAAATGACCAACTCCACTGTAGGATGAGTGTGGGCACAAAGGTCTTTCAGATCATGAGAGGATGAGCTCCTATGGTAGGTGATAAGACACTCAATTGGCTATAGGACTGGCTGAGCTGTTATGGATGAGGGAAAGGACCAGTCTGAACACATGAATAGATATCAGTCCAAATAAGTTTCCTTTTAGTCAGAAATAATTCTGTTTTTTTAAAATCCCAGTTGAGTTCCAAGCCAAGCTTTTTCAACTTGATTGTACCCAAATACAGTAGTAGAAACTAGAATTTAAATCTTCATTCCTTGAGGTCCTGCGTGCCTTCCCACTCCCATTGAAATCATTAAGTATGCTCAAGACTTTTCAGAATTAATCCTTTTTATTTTATTATTTTCCATTTTATTTTTAGCTGGCATTATCTTCATAGAGAGAATTCTTAAAAACATCATAGTTTCCCTTGTGATAGTAAGGAAAACTTTTTTAAGAGTTTGATTTTCATTCTAAATTAAACATCAAAATGAGAAAAAAAGGATCATGTTTTTATTTTTTTAAATAGGCAGATGAAAGATTTTGTTATTAATAATTGACATGAAAGCCTTTCGTCTTGAACACTGGTGTATGTAAACCTCAATAAAATCCTAAAAGTGCTTTTGTAGAACAAGAACAGTCACAAAAATCTGAATAAAGCCACCTTTTCAAAGAACACGATGAGAAAGGGGAAAACTCTTAGATGTGCAGAGCAACACATTTTACATTCATGCCCTAGTTATTAGGAGGCTTTGAAGTATTCACTGTTATTGAATACAGTGTATACTGTAATTCATTTACTGCCTTCATACAGAGCTAAAAAGTTCCTGCCAAAGTACTTTGACTGTTTATGTGAACATGTGAATTCGGGAGGGGGGGGAGGAGGAGAAGGTGAAATAATCTTTCTGTCTAAATCTCGTGTAGCTCTTAAGGTTCAACTACAGAAAATATCATAGCAAAGCGTACATGAAACTAAAATAATTAAACACCTAATGGGAAAATTGTAGCAATTTTTTTTAATCTATGGATCATCTTCTCAGATTTTCATATTGCAAAATATGAGAAAACAACAGTTTACTGACTGAAGCTATATTCCAGAAGAAGCTATAAGAAGAAGAAGTAGCAGAAGAAAAATTCACTTTCTTCCAGAACTACTGGATGTCCAAAGCTATAGCAGGGCTCATGACATAGCTGCTTTGCTACCCAACCACCATTTTTACTGTATATCTTTATACACACAAAAAAAAGCAAGTTCTATTAATCAGAACTCCACTGCTGTAAAATAATGGGCTAGGCTAAAAATTTTTGATGCTTAAACTAATAAACAGAGAAAGCTTGTTTATTTGCAGTTAGTGGATAAAAGTTTCACAATTTATCTCAGCAGCTACTAAAACTGGAAGTGTATTGCAGGAGGAAAATAATTTTGAGGCTTGCATGTGGTTGCAAGAGTTAGGTATTCAACTGGGAAGTCATGGATATATAGGGAGATCTCAGCAAAAATAAGAGTCAGCCATCATATCTGATCACTGCAAAACATAGTTTCAACTTGTGGGAGAGTTTGCCAAAAGAGGAAAACTTGGGTGGTTAACTGGAAGATGTAATCAACTTCAATGAGTAGGTGGCTATTCTGCATCTTTATTCTGTAGACTGTACATGCATTCCAGATGGTAAATATTTTTAGTTCCCATTTTTGTTCTTATTTTATAAGAGATTCAGAGATCTCAGAGGAAGCATGTTCATTTTCCATTATGCTAGTTTAAAACCTCTAATGAAGTTTGAGAGTAGAATTTGGCCCATAAAACACAGTCCTATGTCTATGATACATATTACACAACCCCCTAAGGAACTTCAATAAATATAGTTATTGAACTACTGTAACATTAAAATATGCTTCTGGGCCCTTTAGTTTCTTCTATACTACAAGATTTCTGTGAATTGTTGTTTACATCAGCACTTGTACAAATGGGAAATCAAATCATTAATTTATAAAATGACATCTGGAAGTCTTAATTTCTGATTGATCTAGTTCCCTCTGGATTTTCCATGTCATCCAGCACCATAGCTTTTGAACATAATGTAACTTAAGTAGGTTAACATCCCAAGATTCTGGGTAGATCTCAAAGACATTTTCACCCCTCTGAATTCTTAACCAAGACTGAAAAATTATTTTAATTCTTACATCTTTCAAGCATATCTTAAAAATCTATGAGGTAAATATGAATAGTTCATAACACTGGCTCTGGCTGGATGTTTCAAAGACTCCAGATAGACATAAAGTTTTTACTGTGGCTGCTAACTGAATGGGATGACTAATTCAGAAACGAAGGAGGAGACTGACTATGCTGAACCATTTATTTTTCCTCTGCATTTAATAACTTTTACATTCTTGCATAGTCATCCTCTTCTCTCCTTCTCTCTTATGGAGTAAGGGCATAGCCACGATTTTCAGCTTTTGGCTGCGTGTGTTTTATTTTCTTTGTCATCTTTTTTGATCCATACTGAATTGCTGAGTTTGACAGTCTGCCTTTCACTGGTGTCTGAATCAGTTCACAGGTGGAAGACAGCAGTTGCCAGCCTCTGAACTTAGAGATGCCATAAATACCTCCCAGCTGAGTGGTGGAGACACTCCTGTATCTCTCTGCTCAAGGAAAATAACCTCAAAAAAGAGTATTCTCAGCAGCTTAAGTGAGAATCAGCAGTTGAGAAGACAATCCAGCTGAGTGAAGGAATGGACAGCCCATGCCTGTGAACACACTGCTTGATGGAGAACTACCATGCTCTGTGCCCAGATGGTCAGTGCTGATCTGCAGGCACCATGAGAAGAGCTCAGCTGCTCCTACGAAGCCAGCATCTGCTTCTGGTGGCTATCAGAGCCTGGTGGTGGCAGTGCTGCAGTACCCCTCTCCTCTCACAAAAACTGGCCTCCGTTGGCCAAGAGCTGATAAGTGCATTCTGCTGGAGTCCAAGAAGAGGCATGATCCCACCTGAATGTAGTGGATAAGAGCTACAGGGGTCAGGGAGAGGCACTGAGAGCAAAGGATGTGGTAGCCCAATATAGGAATAACATGTAGGCAAATGAATGTGCAGGCATGGATTTTTTCTGTGGTAGTCTGCCCTGAAATTTTCCCTCCTCACAAGCACATTTTCTATGTAATCTCTGTGTTTAAAAATCCTCTTTTGATGAAGCAGTTACCTCTTTTCTGCTCCAGCGTTTCCAAATATGAGCTCTTCTTAATCTTAGATGTATGAAGTGGAACTATGTACACCACATCTTCTGTAAACGAAATCCTCAAAGATACTGGTGTTACGTCTGCATTAGTGAAGTAGCACCATGCAAAAGGAACTGATTTGCTGGGTGACCTCCATGCTCGGTGCTGTGACCTGAACTAACTGTCTTTTCAAAAGGTTGCCTTAAAAAGGGCAGTAACTACTGCAAGTGAAAACATTAATGCATATGCAGCCCCCATCTTCTGTTCAGTGTTTTGATCCTCCTGCATATCAATAATGTTTTCTGAATTACATGGTTCTCAATAAATGCTCCTATGTGGAATGAAAACAAAGGGTGTCACGAGATCAGCCACTGAGTCTTTTTTGACACCCTTCTGTCTTGGTGCCTTGTCAGCACAGTTAACAGTTGCCTTTTAACTAGTGCCTGAATAACACTGGTCACACAGCTACTAACTCTGCAACTCATTTTTTTCATTCTCACTATAAATGCCATGTTAAAGAAAATCCATTGCTTTTCGCAGTATCAAGTAGATTAGATTTGCTGTGTTGCCCTTGTCTAGAAAATCTTATCAAAGAAAGATGTCAAGTTTGTCAACACCTACTTTTAGCAAACCTGTGTTACATTTTATCTTACTCTCTACTTCTGTCACTGTTTTTTTATTCCGTTTCTCCTGTCATAATTCTCTCCTTCAGATTCCCTTCCTGAAGCTTTGGTGTACTAGCAGTTAAGATGAACAGCTTGTTCCCTTGCTGAATCACTTCTTCCTCAGTCCTTAAATACAGATATGGTAATAGAGCTGCTAATAGTATATCATGCTACCTGAACTTACATATCTTAAAAATCCTCATGAAATAACCCATTATTTCCTATGCCTGTTCTTTTCATAATACTTTAGCAGATGTTAGCTGATATTTTGTTCAGATGCATTTTATTTTTCTCCTGCTTCAAAACTATGTAAGCTATCTTGCCCCTAACATCAAGTCTGGAAATAGAAGTTTTATGGAAAATCAAAGGTGTTTTTTTTTGTTTTATTTAATTTTTTATTTTTATTTTTTATTTTTTTTAATTTTTTTTTAATAGAAGATATCTGAATCATTTTCAGTTTTTGCCTCTTCCATATCAGCTTCATTTTTTTGTTGTTATTGTCTGATTTTGTATAGTGGAGGAACCATTCACTGCTTATTTTCATCTCTTTGCAAAAGTTCATACAAACTCTAATCATTCTTTCTTAATACCTATTATTATCTATGAACATGGCTTTCTTTCCAATAAATGACTTCTTCCATTTCTCAAAAGCTTTCTGTCTGTTTCTTTCTACTTCTCTTTAAACTTATCCTGGCCTGCTTAGAGTTCTCCTCTGAAACTTTTCCTCTGGTGCTGAATACAAATTCTATTTAATATCTGTTATTTTTTACTAATATGTGGACAAAGCTTAGTATATGTGTGACTTAAAAAACAAAAACAACAACAACAACAAAAAAAAAAACAAAACAAAAAAAACCAACAAGATCAACGTTTTTCTGTACAACTAATTTTCTTAACTTTTTCATCAAACTTTCCTGTCTTTTGACTTAGTTATACTTCAAGAAGGGAGGAGTGTTTGTCTCTTCCATTCAATTCAGGCTTAATCAACTTTTTCTCACTCAGAAAACAGTTATTTTCCAATATTTTCTATAATACACACTTCTAAAAAAGTATATATAGCATCCCCTGCTGTTAGCTTTAGGGAAATTCCGGTTATTCAAGGTCTTCTGGAACTTTCCATAATTAGTTTAAGTTAATCAACACAATTATTTTGCATCTTTTAAGGAAAACTGAAAGGTGCAGCAGGAACTCAAACAAACTTCGTTTTCTGTCCACATCCTGAGCAATTTTCTGACCTGAAATTGCTTACTCCTCCTGGAATGAATTTGCACAGATACATTCCCAGGCAGTAAAATATAACAAAACAGATTGTTCTGCAGTAAATAACAGATTCTATTTGAAACTATCTTATATTTTAAAGACCTACAAGGGGAAAATGAACACTGTTTTTATTTAACTCATGACATGATAAGGAAAAGAAAATCAATCTAGTTGAACTCACATATATCTGAAATAGTCTTCATAGAAATATGGAAAAATAAGGTCTCTATAATTTGATACGTGTTCATAAAAAGAAGTGTATCATCAGCTCTATGAAAAGTTTGAGATATAAACATAGCTGAATGAGATAATCTGTTGAGAATAAAATGTGTCGAACAACCTTAATTTGAAAATTAAGGGGTAAGGGAGGGAAAGCTGAATTTTTTAGAGGAGCATCAAGAGAACCCAAGAGACAGTGAAAGGCAAAAATCAAGTCACCGTGTCCCCTAAATGTGCTTTAAATTCATAGCTTTAATAACTGCGTGTGGCCTTCAACACTTGATTTTTTTAATTTCAAGGATGCACTACCACTCTTAAGTGAAACAGCAGCTGTTCAGCTCAGAGTGATACAATCAGTGTTTTTTGTTGTTCTTGAGTTTTTGAAAAAGGCATATTCCAAAAACTGACTGCAACCATAGACTGACTACAACAGAGCTAGGAGATGGCGGTTTGGGAAAATGCAAACAAGCACTGCTTTATTGTTATTTATACTGATTCTTATCCTGTCATTCTTTTATTGCTTAAAGAAAGAGCAAGTTAAAATATGGTGGGAAGCTATTGCATTGGCAGTGGTATATGCATTTCCTAAAACAAACAATTTAAAGGCCCATTAAACAAACATCTCTCATTCTTGACATAAGACCACAGTGTTGCTATCTGCTTTTTAAAGCCTGATTTACAACACAAGGTGTAGAGTGGAATAAAATTGTGTGAGAAGCATCTGATTAGGGCAGTTGTAAACATCCCCACTGTCAAGGAATTTTATCTAAAGGCAGTGGTCAGAGCTACATTGTCTTCATCTTCTTTCAGAAGCATTATTCTATTTTGACCAGGCTCAAGATAAAAACATAGGATTGCTACATGGTTTTCCTGTGATGTATGAATAACTGTTGCCGGAGAATTGCTGTCACTACTTCACAGATAATATTGACAATTGCATTATTTATGATTCAGGAAGATGCTCTATGCATGTGCTTATTCAATTTCTATTAATGTATCTATTGGCACAAAACTGATTGGTAATTGTGACATTATAGTGGCTAAACAGTCGCAGCTATTTATGTATAAGACTGTGTAGTGGAAATGCTAAGTCATGGCCTGAACCAGTGATTGAGCACCTGGTGAGAAGGCAGGGCCAATCCAGGGGAGCTCAGGTGTGTGCAATGCACCTGAGTGATTAGAAGAAATAGAGCCTGGATCTGTTCCTTTCTAGACCTCATTTAGGGATTGGCAGTAGAAGTGAGGTGTTATTATCTGGGGATCCCTGCTTCCTTGATGACCTTATAGCCCTTCTGAAGGTAAGCAGTTTCTTTATCTTGTTTTTTTGCCTACTGCTGTTGTGTCTGAGCAGATCCTCACTTCTCGTGGACTGGGGCCTTCCTTGATGCTCTGTTGTTTTGTTGTGTTTTCCATCATGTTACAGTCTGAAATAACTGATTTTAAGTGATTCTAGATCTGTTTCTAGTGGAAGTGGAGTAGAAAGGCTGCTGTAGCTGACTATTATCTGTTTTCTTGTAGAATTGTTTGAAGTTTTCAGTAGTGGAGTATAAGCAGGGTAGGCACTTGGAGTCTGGGACCAGGCAAGTTATAGTGCGTTGTGGAATCAAACGTCTCCTTATGACTTATGGGTCCCCTGTACCTGTAACACAGTTGGTCTATGCTAGAGCTCTTTCCCTGCCCCACAATGGGTGTGTTGGCCTGGGGAGTCTTCTCTGAATTTTTTTGAGGTGCGCCCCTGGTCCAACCAGCCCTGAGGTCCAGCAAAGGTGCTTCTGGCTGGCTCACCAAACTGAATTGCAGAGTCAAACTATAACTACAAGGTAGTTTTAAAGCAGGTATGTTATTCAGCACTGCATGTCTGCTGGGCACAGGTAAACATCTTTATTTATAGGAAGGGGCGTGCATATTCTTAGTATTTCTAAGACAAGGAATGGTTATTACAGTTATTTCTGGGAGTTCGTTATAATATTCCATACCCATTCTATGCCCTTAACCTGACCCCTAATTAATGCTTCTACACATGCATAGTGCCTCCTGGTGGTTATGGGAATGAAGACTGTACATCATCTTCGCAGTGTGCTTCTGACCCCGGTGTAGTTTGAGGAAATATTCCATCTTCAACTGGTTCAATTTCTAGGATGGTTTCTAGGATGTGGCTGCTTGGACCAATCAGCAGGCTCCTTAAGTTACAGCTGAGGTACCCCATATTTTTTCCATTGTTTGTTCTTAACCACTTTTACGATTTTAACCATATAACAAATGAGCTTTTCATTCAATAGGGCATAAGACTGTGGAAATTTGTATGTTTACTTTTGTACCTTGACTAGGAATGCATATGCTAAGAAGGCAGAACATCCTTGTTGCTATTGATAGTTAGCCTGGAAGCTGAAATAGGTCTTGATCTTAAATTCCTGGCCATAGTAAATAGCAAGCATGGCTTAAGGGCACATTCACTTTGCTTACTAGTAGGTTAGTCAGCTTCTCCTGGTTTCTATCTGGCCAAGGCCATGTTTACTCTGCAATTGGAGCCTAGGAGATCACTAGATTTGAGATCTAAACTGCTTTCTGTTGACTTTCTTGAAACTCTAAGTCCAGATTTGGGTGCTCCTTTGCTCTGAGATGTTCAGAAAATTGCTGTGACCTCAAAGGTCAGAACAGCGTGGTATATATATGTAATGTAAATACACTTGAAAGGCTAGATTTAGCCTTGCTTAGTCTAGGATATCTTAGATTTGCTTTATTACAACTTTTGAATTTTTTTATTCCCCTGCTGTTGCTGTGAGTTTCCTGGCACCAGCAGTGGTTGGCTCCCACTTCACAAGTTGTCAGGTGACTTCTCAAGCAATAGAAAAATGCTGAATCCCTGTAGAGTCTTTAAATTATTTATTGTTAACAGGTAGCTTAAAATTAGCCTGCCTGCGACGTGTGAAACATAATGAGACATTAACACCTCATTGCTTTAGAAGAGGTGGGAAGGGGAACTGGCATGAGTCACAAGAAGCTGTCAGTAGCCATTCAAAGAAATGCAGCATAACCATTACATTCCTGCACCCTACACTAGCAGTATAGCTTCAATAAATAAAAAAGATATATTTGTGTAACTTGAAAATAATTGCTTCTGTATGAAACTGTATAAAATAAGAGTTTGGTAAATACGTGAA
The DNA here is from genome assembly GCF_019238085.1 of Lagopus leucura. Taxonomy (NCBI): domain Eukaryota; kingdom Metazoa; phylum Chordata; class Aves; order Galliformes; family Phasianidae; genus Lagopus; species Lagopus leucura. The sequence goes on from NW_024962335.1 coordinate 25,735,593, forward strand.
ACCATTACTTCTCTTGCCAGTTTTTGAGAGGTTGTTCCTTTTATATCTGTAGTTAGCATCACTGCATAAGCATCAAGTTTTTTCAGAACTTCAGTGTGGGATCACAGAATAGCCAGGGTTGGAAGGGACCTCAAGGATCATGAATCTCCAACCCCTGTGTCACTTGCAGGGCCACCAACCTCCCCATTTAATACTAGATCAGGCTGCCCAGGGCCCCATCCAACCTGGCCTTGAACATCTCCAGGGATGGGGCATCCACAGCCTCTCTGAGCAGCCTGTTCCAGCATCTCACCACTCTCACAGTAAAGAACTTCCCCCTGACATCCAACCTAAATCTTCCCTCCTGCAACTTAAAACCATTTCCCCTTGTCCTTTTTTCTATAGCTATCATTAAACTGAATGTAAGCTTTCAATTGCAATTCAGTAGTTATCCAGGAAATCATATTGGAGTAATTAGAAACATTTTAAAAATTGTATCTTCTTCCTCGGGAAAAGACGTGGATACTAGTGTGGTGTACGTTTCAGTAAATACTGACTAATAAAGAAAAGACACTATCTGTCTTCTTACACTGACACTCTGTAGTAGTCAGTTTAATAATGAGAAATAGAACAAGAAGGCTGATAAAAGGCTCAACATTCAATTCTGAGGCATAATAGCACTTCTCTCTCCAGACAAATGCTATGTAAACTATACCTCTGTACAAGCAAGGAATTTTCTCTTGCAGCTGTTGGGTTCTGCTTATAAACTCACAAAGTTGACCTCCTTTCTTTCATTTCATTCAGAGAACTCCTGTATCAGTAAATCTAGATATATCTAAAAGCAGATCCTCATTGTTATCGTCTAATTTTGAGCACTGTAGCGGTTGAAAGTGGATGGATGGCTAAAAGTTAATTGGCATACATTTCTTTCCTGATCATTTTTTTTCCTCATGAATTTCAATAACACTGGTCCATTTATGATCACAGAAGTTTTTTAGGCCAAGTTATCTGGATTGAGTTGATACAGACTTATAGTGCAAGTTATTTAGGTCATGGTATTCTCTCCATTTTCTCTATTTCCCTTATGCTCTTGGCAAGTCCAATGCTTTTTCTAGTTCTACAATTTCTATTCTTTTTTCTTCATCTTCTGAATCAATATAATTCAAGGAATAGAACTTCTTCCCATCTCTCATTCTAAGATGTCTTGCTGTCGGGAGTTTATATCCAATATTTATCTTCAGTGCACTTGTCTTAATGTGATCCCATTACTTACAGAGATAATCTAAGCAGTCATTTTCAATTTATCATTAGAAATAGGAGAATTTCAGTGTGTTGTGGTTTAACCCAGCAGGTGGCTAAGCACCATGTGGTTGTTTGCTCACTCCCTTTCTTTGCATTGAAATGGGGCGGAGAATTGGGGGGAAAAAATAGTAGAACTTGTGGATTGTGATAAATATTTACTAAGATGGAGAAAAGGATAATAGTTATGACAGTATTTATATATGGATGCATATAACAAGTGATGCAAAAGCAATTCCTCACTGATGCCCAGCCCCCTGAGTGTTGGAAGAGAGAGAGTTAAACTGTCATCCCCTTCAGAACTCCTGCATGATGTTATATGATATGGAATATCCCTTTAGCCAGTTTCAGTTAGCTGTCTTAGTTCTGTTGTTTTCCAACTCCTTGGACCCTTTGCTGAGATTGGTCTTGGCTCTGTGCAGCACTGCTTAGCAGCAACTACAGACATCAGTGTGTTACCAACATGTTTTTCTCCTAGAATCAATGAACAACATCATACTAGACACTCTGAAGAAAACAGTTCCATCCCAGCTGAAATTAAGACACAATGATATTAGTAATTTCAATCCTAGTTTGGAACTTGATTTTGCTAGAAATTGTGCAACCACATTCACCCCAGACCTATGGCATCAAAGCCACTACAGAGCTTAAGGCCACGTAGACAAAAGGAAGTTGGGTTTTGTTTGTAACGGAGCTAGTATAGATTGTAACTCCATAGTGTTGCATTGGCAGGACTGATTGTGTGGGAAAGGTGGAAATGAAGGGGGGGAAGGAACAGGTAGAGCGTTCTGCCTCCTCCATTCAGAGGTGGCTCTATCTCTTGTGATGCCTAACCCTTCATCAATCTCTGTTTTATATCCCCAGAATATTAAGTCAGTCTGGTAGTGTGATTATACTTATTTTTCAGTGTACCGTTTTGTTTTCTTTCCCTCTTGGAAAAAATGTATAGTAGAACTTAATGATGACAGAAGCTTCTAACCTCTGAGAAAAAGATTTGAGGTGTGCATGCTTGCTTAAATCTGATGGGGAAGGAGCTATTTTAACTTCAGGGGGAAGAAATTCAAAGGTGTACAGGGCAACACATCAGAAGTACATTGTTTACATTAATCTTGCATCCTTTCTACTGCTATAATCTCATGGACGATACTAAATTGAGACATCTGATGTTTGGATTCAAGGGGGTTATATGTCCTCTTACCTGCCTAATGAAGAAAACAAATTGAAAAGAAGCTTCAAGCTCCATTCACAGCTGCTCTGATTCATGGCTGGGACTGAGTACAGATGTATTTGATTAGGTGCATACAGAAGTTTGGAAAAAAAAAATTGGCTAGAAAATATTACTAGTTCTGTACACTTCCACTTTGTTATTGAGATCATTCTCAGTCTGACGTCAATAGACTTCAATTTTGTCAAACCTATTTGACAATAAAATGAATGCAGTAACTGCACTGTGCTGTGTGGCACAACTTTTTTTTTTTTTTTTTTTTTCCCGAAATGTCTTTAATTTCAGCTGTGAAGAAATAGCCTATTTTGCAGATGCATTGTTCAGATATCCATGGCCTACCCCTGAATTTTTGTTATTAATTTGAAATCATTTGAAATATCTGTGGAGTCTTGAACAGTCCTGATGCTCTTAGGGATTGCAGGATGTAAGTGAATGCACACCTGGATTCACTTTTCAAGACCTTCACCACCAATTTAACTTCTTCTGTGCCTTGAAAAACTGTAATTATCGTTAATGTTATAACGCAGTATCAACCCTGTAAAGTGAGTATTGTATATATGTGTGTTGCATGATGATTTTCAGACAGTTGAGTACTTTTTCTTTCCTCTTTTAGAGGGTTAGTTTGAATTTCTGGAGCTACTAATAAAACAAATAGAGTGAGCACATTTTAAACCAAAGCATAGTTATGGCTACCAGCTAGTGCATCCACTTTGCTTACTGTCCCTGGTAGCTGATTATAAGAGTGAGTCTTAACACTGATGAAAGATTTGATTAAAAGCCAAAATATTTGAAACCAGTAAGTGATCTTCCCCTGTGCACTGTATAACAAGTGTGGTGATGTTTCCAGTTGTGTAGCGCTCATTCATTTGAACATTAGTCCACACTGAGTCACTAGATATTCCAATGCGTTTGTTTAAACATTATGCTTAATGAAAAGGGGGAAAAAGTTAACCTCTCATGAAGGTTAAGTGAAAATGCTTGGCTCTGGTATTTTTTCTGTTCTTTAATCTAATTAATATGTAAAATATGAAGTGAAGAATGAAGTAACTCGCCTATATAGGCTTCAACCATGACCTCTACCACAGCAAAATTATCTTTTGTTTTAATGCATGCTGTATTCTGAGATTTGTCTTCAGAACACTGTTGAGTTTATAAGCACTCAGGCACTGCAGAGGCACTTGATAATCTAACAACCTCATTTTAACTACACGTTAAGGGAAACAGATTGAATAATCTATAGAGTGCCTTTATTCTCTAATGTTTAACCATATCATAAAGAAGAGAGAAAAGGTTGAAATAGACAAAAATGTGATAACTCATGTTCTTTTCTATTATCACGTGAATTTTTGTCTGTCAGACTACAGGATCAGATCTTTCATTTCTTAGTATCAGACTCCAGCTGTACCTAATTGCCAGTTTTTCATATATGAAGTGGAAAAGGCTTAGTGTGAAAAAGAATTCTTTTTTTTTTTCCATAGCATAATCTGACTATATATTGAGATACCTAAAACATAGCATGAAAGTTTGCTCTAATGAGATTTTCCTATGAAGTTTGCTCTGAAAGTAATGCCTTCTACTTTATTATGTTGGTCCACGATGTCAGAAACTGAAGTTGGTGTATGGCAGTAGAGGTTGAACCTTCCCACCAACATGCTTTTACATTTCATGCAGTAGACAGCAGTAGAGGGGCAATCTAACAAAATGGTTTCTGACGTGGAAGAGTGCATGAAGCAAAGATGTGGAATAGGTGGTGCCCACTGGCATTCACCAATGCTTGCTGGACACTTATGGAGACCATGTAGTGGATGTGAGCACAGTGAGGTGGTGGGTAGTGAATTTCTGAAGTGGTGATAGTGACATAAAGGACAAGCCACGTTGTAGGTGGCCATGCAGATTTGTATGAGTATGGCATGCAGGCTTATGTTCATTATGTTCAGACAAAAATGCATAGCTAATTTCAGTGACTACGTTAAAAAAATGCTGTTTGATAGAGTGAATTTTCAGCTACAAAACAGTGTTATTGTGCTCTTTGTGTCTCCATGGAAATAAATAGGAGGCATTACTTTCAGAGTGAACAACATAGTTACTACTAGTGATCTTGCAGTTCAAAACATTTCACAGAAATAATCTGTATGTTCTCTCTGAGTTGTTTGTAGAGAGGTACTGGACTGCAGCATGTAGTTGTGTAATCCATCATATTCCTAGGGCTGTGCTTATTTCATTTACACCAATGTTTGCATTCAAATGGCATGTTTTGAAACTCAGGCTTTTTCAATGTTAATTTCCTTCTTTTCATGTAAGGCCATTGCATTGAAAATATACGTAATATTTCTTTAGCATCACAGTCTCTGTATCTCTACATCAACAGTCATAATCCTCAAATTTTAAGCATGTTGTATGCATACTACCATGTATCTCAAGGTATGTTGTTTGTCACTACAGTGTTAACTCAATACTGATAAGAAGATGGAAATAAATTCATTATCGTTATACGTGTAAGGACTTTAGAGGGCTCTTCTAGCCCATGCTTTTCTGCTATGTGGTACCCCTCTTGGGTCTTAAGCTGTCTGACAAAGAATGAGCATCACTCAGCAAATTTGACAAACAGGTGGGAGTCCCTTTGTATCATTGGGAGGCCCAACATTCTGGCAAGTGCCATGCTTTTGAACTGTTTCAGACTTCATTCTTTTTCAAATTTCAAGCATCTCACTATTTGTCTTGTGCTAGTCCTCTCTTCAGTTTACAGTTCGTGCATGCCTTTCCATTGTTCTAACAGCAGACATTGACCTACCCGGAACATGGAAACCTTTTCCTAATCATTTGCATCCAATTCATTTCAAAATGTGATATACGCTGCATTCTCCTTGCAACAGACTTTAAACAGTCTGGCTTGCTGAAACACCCCTGCCATATTAGAGTACTAGCCTGATATTACTGCTCCCTTCTTTGACTCTGAATGTACCACGTGTCAAACCTGACCCCCTTAACATTCTGTTATTGTCATAGCATGCTTGCAGGCAAAAGACCATAGGATGTGCAACTGCATGGTTTGGTATCTTCATATGATAGGCCAACACTTCTTGGCAGCCTTTTCCTCAGAGGTCCAGGTTCTAGTGCAAGAATGGGATCAAAAACTGATGCATCCTCTAGTAATAAAAGCCTCAGATCTATGTCTGTCTTATTTATAGGTTATTCTCACTCTTTACCCCATCTTACTTCCAAGAAGCAAGAGCAGATTTGTCAGCACTTGGCTCCTGCTCATTCCCATATGGTGGGTGATTGTTCTAATATCCTTGAATCAGTCCTGTAGCAGACTGCTTGACAAGTTAAGTCAGACCACTGTGATGATGAGCTAAGGCAGATGGTGATTTGCTGTAGCCTGCAGCAAGAGGGAGACAGTACCATGTATCCTCACCATAGGTTTCTAGAAATATTTTAATGAATGAATATTTGAAAATCTTTTTCCTCTTCCTTTTTCTGAGTGATGAAGTTTTTTCCCATAAGGACAATTTCTGGGATTTCACCTTTTCTTGCAGCATTTTCAGATAGGCTCCCCTGCAGGCTTGTTTCAATTTCTTTAGCTTATTCCTCCTACCAAAACATATTGACCAAAATATGAAAGGCCATGAATCCCACATCCTCCTCAGTCAGGATGAGAACACAAACCTGCCTGAGGAACCAGTTGTAGTACGGGGCCTTGTCTGAAGTGATTATATGTGTTCATATTGGTCTGCTCAAAAGGCAGGAAGATACTCTCAGGTCAAGATAAATGTGAAATCCTTTGCAGACTCCAGGACTAGCAGGTTATGTAAAATGGCTTCTTGGGCATATTGTTTTTACACAGGTTTATTTTGAATGTAACCAACTAGAAGAATGTAACCAAACTAGCAGAAAACTAGGATAATAGGAGTAGACTGTCAGATCCTATCTGCACTGTACTATGTGAATTTCTCTTAGTGGACTGTCACCTTTTTATTTTCACTTTTATTTCTTGTCCTTCTGGAGGGTATGCAGGTATGGATGGAAGAAAGTTTGGCTGGTTGGTTTCTGCTGCCCTTCAGTTGTGTTGTCTTTGTAATCTATTACACACAAAACAAGAGAGGATCTTTCTCTTGTTATAGAGAAAGCCAGGGGAAAGAAAAAAAGTATTTTCTTTGTTTGAAAACTGTAGCAGATGTCTGTGGCAATAAAAAGGCAATTATACTCGTATTATCATGAGAATTTCCAGCAGGAAATCTTGACAAACTCAAAGTTTACTTAACTGAGATAAATACAGTAGATAAATAGCAAACTGAATTTAGTTTACTCTTGTACACAGGTGTACTACACATTTCCTCAAGCCATGATTCATAGCCATAACCTTTCCTAATCACAGGCACAGCAAGATATGTCAGGAGTGGAAATGGGATCATGTTATAAAATACATCTATAGATCCAAACTTTCTCCAGATTTTCTGGTATATTTGGGTCTGATAAACAGGTTTGGGCTCGTGGTTCCTCCGTATTTGATATACAGAAAGACCCAACTTGCTTGTCACCCTAGACGCACTTCTCTGAGGTTGAAACGTTTTGCTTGAAAATATATGAAGGGTGTCCTCTGCTGGCATGGAGCCCATGGCATAGCTAAGAATTGATTTCTTTCCCCTCTTACAGCATCCTGGGAAGCAGCTACTCTCTAAGGTTGCTCTGATTTATACTGGGAGCAAGGTAGATCCTGGCAGCACTTTGAATCTGGGAGGCCTATGATAGCAGGAGAACAGCAATATAAATAACAGGTAATACTCCAGGAATTTGGAGAGTTCAGCTCTTTGAGCAAAGATGCCAAACAGTACTTCAAGAAAAATTCTCTGTTCAATATTGTTTCCAGGCAGGCAAGTGAAAGATATGTAAAAGCCAGATGTACTCTGTTTATGCTAGTTACTGAAACTAAAAAAAAATCCATATATATGTCTAATAATGCACCACATTCTTCTAACATTAATGTTTGTTGAATTAGTAACTTTCACCTCACTGAGACTCCACATGTATATTTACTTCAACCCTAGCTTTCAAAATCAAATTTGAAGAAGGCTATTTATGCTTTCTGTTTTCTTTCCTATCTCCAACAGCAGGTTAGAAACATGCTGTTGTTTATGATTATGCTGTTATACTTACAATACAGATATACCCCCTGGGATATATTGACAGCAGAAAGAATATTGCCTTTAGGACCATCACTGACTTACTGAATAATACTTTTCACTGTATTTGGTTATTATGATTATATGTTATTGAGTTAACTTCAGGTGAATATTCAGTCTTTGCCTATCTGCTGGTAGACAAGTCATATTCAAAAGGAAAAGACTTTCTTTAGACAGAAAAGGCCATTCTGTGGTTACTCAGAAGCCATAGCATTTCAATAAAATATGCAGACTACTGGACAGGTTGTTTTGTCAACAGTTTAATTTTCTATGAAATACTGCATGCTCTACTATTTTTGAAGGTTACAGTTGATAGACTGTATGTGAAAGGATGGAACACTAAGTCTTTGTTACCCAACATTTCTCTTTGCTATTCAGTATATGTAAGTACATCTGCATCTCTATTTTTTGAATTCTCTGAATCTACCAAGTTGCTTGCAAGGACTTTAGTCATCTCAGTATCTGTCTTCTCAAGAGAGTTGTCGGGCTATTGGAAGAAGCATAAATTGACAATCTAAAGTTTTTACTCTGTGTTATGCCAATTGCCATCAGTATGTTGCTCCAGGAATCAGGGTTCACTAAGCATGAGGGTCGGTCTTCCATATACTGTTTTGCCTAGCTCCATGTCCTGCACCACCAAGAACAAATATCGGAGAAGCTGAGTTTTCTTTTTAATCATGGTCACATGTACATCTTCTTCCCTGTGTGATAAGCATAAGTGTTACAGCAAACACTCTAGTGTAGAGAACTGCAGGATTGAATGTATAATGGGAGTCTGGCAAGTCGATTTGAAATCTGGTTTTGGTTTCAGTCCATTGTGGTTGAATTCTGCCTATTATGAAGTAACTTGAGTGACAGTAGGTAGTAATTTTTCAGTGAGATATTGGTGAGGCACTGCCCAGAGAAGTTGTGAATATCCCATCCCTGGAGGTGTTCCAGGCCAGGCTGAATGGGGTGCTGGGCAGTCTGAGCTGGTGGGTGGCATCCATTCCCATGGAAGAGACTTGGACTGGGGGGATTTCAGACCCCTTCCAACTCAAACCATTGTGTGATCCTATGATTTCAAGATAGACACAATATGAGGAAAATGCCGTAGCTAACAAACACTTGAAAGTAAGCGTCAGTGTTCAACAGGGAAATTCAGTCACACAGAATAGCCTATACCATTTCTTGCCAGGATATGTCAAACAGTGAATGGCCAGCTGGTCCTATCTCAGGTCAGGATGTTGACCAGACTTCAAGATTCCTTCCAGGCTTATGTTTTATATTTCTGAAGGCCTGCCTTAAAAGGTGATTTGGCGATTCTCCTCGTGCTGGAGCTAACAACAAGAAACTTTTATTTTGTCCATAGCTGTATGCACCTACTTACTGGGGCTGCTGGTTAACTTGACAGTGGCAAGAAACGAGAAAACTCTCCTGTGTACAGTTTTAAACCCCTGGGGAATTACAGTGGACTGCAGGCCCAACACGTTAACTGCACCACAGCTCCCTGTGGGATTTAAGCTGTGTTTTTCTTCCTATGAATTCCTGAGAATCCATGGCAGGTGGCAGAGCCTTTAGTCTAATGTGGAGCGGCCTTGAAGCCGTTCTGATGCATTTCGGTTGCTTCAGAGATGTGATTGCTGTGTGGACTGCAGCCCAGCATGCTTCTGGCAGCCCTGCCATGCATGGGGGAAGTGGATGCTGTGGATTTGGCTTAATGAGCTAACTGCTGGGGACCAGATTTATGGCATCAGCACTATGCACAGGCATGGCAGAGACCAAACAGTAACTTACAATTTATGCCTGAGTTTACCCATTGCTATAATCAAGGAGTATCTTCTCCCTGCTCTGAGCCCAGCAGTGCTCAGAAGATGGGTGCACAGGTGTATAGCCTAAAGATTAAAACATGGTCCTCAATTTTGGTTGGTGTGAGACAAAATAGAAGGAAAGCCAGGAAACTTGTCAAGGAACAGATTGTAAAAGCATGTTTAATTTTATTGTCTGTGAGAGAAATGGCAGTACTAGCTAAAACCCTGTGAGCTGTAATTGCTAGTACTGTACTGCTAATTAGTATATGTTATAGCCTAATTTCTTCTATCATAGAAGGTATCTTTTACAAAAATTTTCTGTGAAGTGGTCAAACATGCAGGAGGTTATTGATAGGTGTTTTGTTTTACTTTTTACTGCTGAAGCAGTGCTGTTATTTCACATCCTTGATTTTTGAAACTGGCTTTTTCCCTGACAATTTCTCCCGTCAGAAGTTGTTCTCAGTGCTCCTCATTTGTTGTTTCCACTGCTGTAGCAGGCAGCCCATGCACAAGACTATATTAATTCTACCCTGTCAGAATTTGCAATGAATACTATACCAGGAAGGACAGGAGTTTAGAAGGGTCATCATATGCAATGTCTAGGGAATGTTTGTTTCCGGTTTCATCATACAGTAGTCATTGTGATGTTTCCATCTCTCCTCTTCCATCCCTACTGAGGTGGTATAGGGCTGTGAACTTTTGCCTTGTGGTTTGTAAGACTGTTGAATCAAGGTGACCAGCTTGGTGCTCATTCTCCTCTCAAAACCTCATGCTAGATCTACCCTCTGCAATTCTCTCACGGAAGCTGTGCTGTCTACTTAAGATGTCTGTGTACCTCAGAGTATATCCCCATGTCATTCTTACTGCACGATCTAGTGCTGCTGATATAGCTTTTTTTGAGTGTCTTCTACACTCAAACACTTTTGAGCCTCTTGTCATCCTGAAACGTTAGCAAATGACTACTGAGGAAGAAAGATTGCTTTAATATTTTAAAAATTATTTAAGATGATTCCGGAGGCTTTTTTTCTTTTTTTTTTTTTCTTTTTTTTGTGCTGCCTTCTGGTAAAGACAAAATCCTGTCAGTAAGTGCTTCCTATGTATTGAAAAATGTCTTGTTCCCCATCTCTGTCCTAAGTGATTCTGTCAGCACTAAAACACACAAGTATGTGTGCGCACACACAGAAAAGCAAGCATCAAGAACAGTGCAGAAATGCCTTGCTGTGTAACTATTTCATTAGATGTAGATACTAGGTAGCTTTATTTTCACTGATTCAAATACTTCTGAATTTAGTTGGACTATTCACAGACATGAGGTTACTCAGAGATATAAGCTTTTTGCAGGTTTGGAGCCTTGTGTTTGTTTTAGTTCCATTTTCCTTATGTAAAAATACAGTTGAATTTTAGAAAGTATGCCACAGCATAAAGTCTCAGAAAAATAGCTTCACCTAATTACATATCATTCTGTTTTTTGCTTCTGTTTTTCAGTAGTATTGATTTATCTTCTAAAAGGCTTCTCCTGATTTTAGACGGAACTGAAATCAAATCCCTCAGGCTTTGACTGTGTTGCTGGAGAAGCCTATTAGGATTTTTAACATTCCAAGTTGCTTTCTGAACAGATTGCACCAGCTCGCTGATGAAACTTGAGCTAATTACTCTAACGTTGACAAATGCACTAGAGCAAAAAAGTCACATTTAATAAAAAAAAAAATCTCTTGAAGAGACACAGAGTAGATTCAGAGTGTAATAGAGCTTTTTTAGAGGAGGTTTCTTTAGGGAAAGAAGGAGAAAAGAAAAAACCCTGCTATTTAAAAATGGTATTTGCCTTCTCTGGTTATTTTTGAATTAATGTTAATGGAAAACATTTCAGTCCTTAGAAGACTGAAATAAATCCATTTGAGAGTCGGTAGAAGTTTAGAAACACCCTTTATCCAGTGGTCCTGCTCTGTTAAGGGGCACCAAAAATGTCTACAGAGCTTTTTGGTCTATAATGTCAGATCAAGAGAGGTGAGTCCTGATCACCGAGCACAGCCATCATTACCACATGCTCCTGCAGTATACAGTTCTCCAGTGTGCCAAGTTGACTGGTACTTCATTGAGTTCCCCAAACTTTCCTCACCAGAGGTAGATAAGCATTTCCTATGAATTATGAGGGAGTTGCTAGCAGTGAGAGGCTGTATTTCAATAGCATATAAACTATAAAATCTGTAGGTATGGTTAAATTCAGCTTTAGAACATCCAGATTATGTATATTGGAGAAATATGGAGAAATGCAAGTCCTGAAATAAGGATAACTTCACGCTCAGGCACATCAATTGAAAAATAGATTATTAGCTATGTAATAGTACACCCACAATGAAGGGAAGCTGACAGTAATAATATTGTACCATCTTTTAATTATTTTAAAGACAACTTTGAAAAAAAAAAATTGGAAATCAAAGACATACATGCACATTAAATGTACTTCAAACACATTTAAATCTGCCCAAATTTTGAATGTCAAAGAACAACCAAAAATGCTTATCTGATTGCTCATCTTTCAGTTCAGTACTCATTAAGTTTAACTACAAGCAGTGCAGCTGTGACATGAAGATTTCCTGCCATTTAAACTTACTGTGCCTTAGAGAAATGTACCTTCACTTTCTTTTTTTACTGTTTACTTAATAGTTTTGACCTTTTAGCCAATTGTCCTTATCCATCATTATAGTGCATGATCAATCATTTTGTGCCTTGTCATCTACAAAATATTAGCAAGAAGGAAAAGTTTTATATTTCTTTGCCTTTCTTGAGATTTTTATTGGATTATCTTCATGTCTTCTAGCAGGGAAAAAATAATTACTGTAGTTTACACTGGTTTAAATTCATTCATTCTTGAATACAAATGAAAGGAGTTCAGTGGAAGTTTAATTTGTTAATTTTAATTGGTATTTGTGGTCAATATTTAAAATTCACCAAACAATGTGCTTGTGAATCACTATCTTCCTTGTGTATTGTTGAGCAATAAACAGAGGTAAAAATAACCCATGGCAACATGTGCCTGTGCACACACCTATGCACATATGTATGAATGTGCTGTCTAAGGATGGTTCTTCAGTTAAACCAGGGCTGCAGGTTTCTGAAGATGAAGATCACCTTCATCACAACCACCTTGAGCAAAGATAAAATGTTCAGGAACTTAAAATTTACAGAAATAAAGCCTCACTTTAACAGGACTTGTCTGTATCACAGAACAGTGCAAAGATCGTGAGCTAGGAAGGTCACTGTAATAAAGAGTGACACTCTGCAAACGTTTCTGATTAAGATCTGAAAGCAGTCTGCTCTTACCAAAATGCTTTTCTCTAAGTATAGCATTGTTTAAACACCTCCAATGTTTCTGTTCCCAGGAGTAGCATGTGAACAGCTTCCCAGAGGAGCCCTCTGTTTTGTTCCAGTGAATAGTATATACAGTTACTGGAACACAGTACAATATTGCTTGTGATGAGGGTTAAGTGATTGCTCTGTTCAAAAGGGCAGAGTATTCCTAAAGTCATTCTCTTAATTTGGTGAGTGCTTGGAGAAATCATGTTTTTTATGTATTTGTTTTCCTTTTCCTGATAATAAACCAGAGGTAACAGCACTTCTCAACTTCCCGTGGGATATAGATGAAGATCAGGAAACAATGCATAAAGATGTTTGTAGCTAATGCATGGTGACCTGGTAATGGGGGCACCTGAAGTACTTTTATACCACTTAAGCAAAAACCATTCATTTGCATCCATAAACTCTAAAGTATCGTGTCTATGTTTAAATATATCTTAGATTTTTTTTTTTATTAGTCTGTGTTCTTTTTTGTTTTATTCCTAGACAGGGTTGCTTTGTGTTGATGTGTCATGGAGGTAGAGTAGTTAGGCAAACAATTTAGAGGGAATGAGAGAATGTGGGGGAATACATATCAGATGAAGTAAGAGGAAGGGAGGCCAAGCATGTAACAAACCTTGAGCATGCATTATTTGTACAATTATTTGGCATTCCTTCTTAACTGCAACATGTCAGTCCCCGCAGTGCCCGTTAGCAGCAAGCATGCCATTCATTATACAAACCTTTGAAGCATTCCAATTTTATTTGGGATAATTGGGGTTGTTCTAACAACAGTTTTTCTGTGATCCTAACACAGAGCATGAAATTGATAATATAAAGAAAGGTGAAGATACAAACATACTACTAAGTTTTGGGGCTTGTAAGGCAAGTTTTGAACAGGTCTAGTTGTAATTCTTTAAAATATACATATGTCCCTTTGATGTTGGATCGAAGTAGGAGCCAGACATAATACTAGCAACTTAGTGGCTTCAGTGGTGAATGGCAACTGAGCGGTACAGAAACAGGGGAGCGTGCTTTGAAGTGCTTGATATTACACAGGAAAATATGCACTTCAATAAGAATGTACCATGTGCAAGAGGCTGCTGTTGAGATGAGCTTTAAAGTCAAAAGAAGGGCAGGAGCAGGAAAGTTCACGTTCAGGTTTGTATCTGAACCTTCTTGAAGCTGGTGGGGATATTCATTTCCTCAGTCAGCACAACTGATAGAAAGCAGCAAATCTGAAGTTGAGGTCCAAATCAAAACTTTCAGGGTTGATGGATCTGCGTTTTCAGTTCCAGTCTGGTTTTGATCTCTAATACCTTTGCACTTCAACAGCTTTTCAACAGTATAGTTCAAAGGGCTCTATAAAAATGGAGGGAAGAACTATATAGTTAACCTTATTATTGCTGAACACAATCCAAAGCACAAAGCTGTGTCTCAGGGAGGTGGCTTGTGAATGGCCCCCCAGCCCTGCAGTGGTACAGATACGAATACACCCCTATTGCTCTATTCAAAAGGGCAGAGTATTCCTAAAGTCATTCTCTTAATGAGGCAGCTTCTCTTCAGCTGATCATACACTTATTATAATTTTGAATTAAATGTTTAATGCTTATTGAATGCAGGAAATAACTAATGCAGTTGGAGTGAATTCAGGATGTCCATTGTCCACTGATCAAAAATTGGCAACTTATCTTCTTTGCTTAGTATCAGAATGTTTATTCTATAGGAAGCATTGTTCTTCAAAGCACAGTTTAATTATTTCTGAACTCAAGTGCCTGATTCTCTATACAGTTGTGCAGTTGTGCTGTTATTTGCAGGACTACAGTATTACAAATGAGAATCGATCTTCATATCTTGGGACAATGAGCCTTTTATACAGTTTTCACACTTGCATCCCAAGGCTTTATGCAGGGAGATGTCCAAAAAGCTTGATATTCTTTTGTCTGGGGTGGGGGGAAGATCTCTCTAGTACAGTGCCTGTATTATTGAACAAAATTTGTTTTAGGCAGTGTTCTTCCTCTCTTCCTATCTTCCTTCTTCTAATTCCTAAGGAACAGTAAGAATTCATAGTGATAGTGTCTACAGGTGTAGTGTTGCTAAGTGCACTTTTCCTTACAACTAACACACTTTAACAACAACAACAACAATGAAAAAGCAAAGAAAGAAACCAACAACAACAAAAAAGCTCCTTCTGACCTTTAGATCACATCTGTGGCATATACTGTTGAGTTTGCCCTGCCAGCTGATGAATGTTGTAATGAGCCAGAGGTTGTGCATCTTTATTTTAATATCCCCTAGATGTTCACAACAAAATGTAGTGAAGGGTTAGACAAACTTGTGTAAGAGAGAAAGAAAAAAGAATTACGTGCCAGTGAGTTCCACATCTTTATTTTGTGTAAAGAGAAGGAAAACTTTTGTAAGATAACTTCATCAGTCTCTTTCAGCTAAATTGAAGACCAGTGAACAACCACTGCCTAGCCCCTTCGTCTGCACCTCTTATGTTTTGTTTTTTTTTTTTGTCTTCTGCTATGTCTTCCTTCACAAAGAATCAGAAGCCCTGCAATCTTTGTTACTCTTCATAGCCTTTCTAACACCAATACTATTACTAATTCTGCTTTATCCTTGTTGAGATTTAAAAATGCAATTCAGTCGAACTCTGAATAGCAGAAACTTGAAGCAAACAAAATGGTGCATTAAATTCATTTTAATAGGGAATTAGAGGGAAGTGAAGTGACTGTGAGGAATCCATTCAATCATCCTACTGCTGAACATTTCATATGCTTTGTAATACTACAATGTTCTCAAACAACATGTCTCCATGAAATCCTAGTTGGGCTTGGCTTTTGACTCTTTCTTCCTAAATCCCTAGCCAACATCTCTCCTTAAACTAAAATCATTTGATTTTAATCATGATTTCCAATGGTTTCTTTGAAAGGGAGCTTAGAAACAACTGTAGCTATCGTAGCACCTAACTTCACTTTCTATCTTTATATCACTATCTCTAACTTTATCTCTAGAGAGATTTACTTTCACTGTAAAGCCATTGGTATAGATGTGCTGAAAATATGAGTTTGGTGAAAACAGAAGAATATGCACATGCATGCAGCTGAGAGAACTGGATTGGGGAAAAATAGTGACAGAAGATCTGAATGGTGCAGCTGAACTATGCCTGCTTGGCATAAGGAAAACAGATAAAAATAATTCCTTTCCCAAATTAGCTGTAACATCACTCACTGCTACAAGCAGGAAAACTTTAACTCCTTACTTGGTACATGCTGGGCAGTTTGGTTTCCTTGGATTTTTTTTTTTTTTTTTTTTTTTTTTTAATCTATGGTCTGTTACAAATACCCAACAAGCAATACCCAACTCTATTTTCACAGACAATAGCTGGTCCAGCAGCTCTCTCTCCTTATAGACTCCCTGGCCTTTGCTTACTCCTGTTTTCATTAGCACCACCTGTTCATGCTCAATGAGTCTTAACTGTCACCAAAGAGTTAACTTGCATCTTTACACAAATAGAAGGATAAAAATTTCTAATGGGGTGAACGAGAAACAGTAATGATTTTCTCTTTGCAATCAGTTACTGTTTGTGCTTAGGCTGCAAAATTTACATCTCTTGTTAAGAAGGATTAGTTTCTTTCACTTCTTGTTTGGTTAAATTTTGTTTTCATGCACCAGCAAAATACTGTAATGCTTGGTTTGCAAAACCTTCCAGAGAAAATTATACGTGAATATATCCATTAGAGGCACCTTTTTTAAAAGGAGTAAACAAACTAAAAACAATAGATCATGAGTTTGAGAAGGCTGCCTTTTGCAACTAAATTTGAATTTCATTAATCTGAATTATACACACAGATTAAAAGAAAATGGGGGGGGGGGGGGGGGGAAGGGGAACACTGACTGTACAAAGACAGTGGACAAACTAGCAAGAGAGGAGGAAACTGTCTTAAAGTGACTTACATCCAACCTATGTCGAAGGTATGTGATAGCTAAGCCTTATGTCCCTACCCCAAATGACTGAGTATAAATGTTTTTCATGTGGGTTTTTAATGTTAACTGACAAGGAAAGGCAGTCACTTAAAAGTATTTGACATTCATAAGCATCTGAAAGACTTTCTGTCATCTTCTATTTATCCGTTCACTAGACTAGAAAAAGCTACAATGCTTTGTTTTTCTCCTTTTTCTCTCAGGGCATCAGTCAATGCATGTGTGCCAAAACCTCACTCTTCTCATCTATGCTTTGTGATGCCCATGTCTTCTGCTGCCTTTTCTCTCTTTACTGTCACCAAACAGCTTTGGTGTACCTGGGAATAGAAAGGAGTGCCACATCTGGAATTTTCAGCTCTCAGCCTGACCAGTTTACAGAGAGCATGCTCCTGCTCCTCCTGAAGGCAGTAGAACTGCCCCTTCCAGCAGGAGCAAAACCAGATTGGTTGCCAAGGGAAAGCTGCCACAAAGCTGCCACTGGGAGGGAGAGAGAAAAACAAGAAATATTAAATACGAGTACAGATGTTTTCCTTGAGAGCCTTGTTTTTCTGACACAAAATAGGAAGCTTCTATTTAAGAACATATGTGTGGATAATGTTCCTCAAAGCATTGGATTTTGACAGTTGTGTGCTTGGTTTGTATATTTTGACATGTAACAATCAAAGCAAAGGATGGGAACATGTGGGTTTTGAGTTTCACGTCGATGTTGTTTGGTGTTGGTTTTCTTGCTTGTTTGTTGGTTTTTTTTTTTTCCCCATTGCTTTTGTTTTTGGGTGCTCTTTTTTTTTTAAAAAAAAAAAAAAAAAAGCATGAAACATTCTTCTTAGATGTCTGAACTAACTGTATGTTCCATTTACATTTTTAATCATGCTCAAGACTGTTAATGTAAAGATAGTAGTTCACCAGAATAATTTAAGGCTGTCCCAGGCTTAAGGAAGAATAAAATATACTTTAAGTGTGGGTTCTGCAGCATGGAAGGAATTGAAGGCAACCTACAGGGAAAACAGCAGAAATGTTTCCAAAGGCTTCTAGATAATGTAACTGGCAGATGAAATACATAAGCACTTTGCGTTTGTTACCTCTGACCAAATAAAGAGACTTCTCATTGTCAGTGCTTCTTTAATCCTTTTAAGTTGGTCTCCTGGTTAACTCAAGCTTACGAGTCTGCCTGTCTCGTTCTTTCTACTGGTAACTACTGAATATATATTATCTAAATTTAATCATTTAATCATCTTTCAGACAATGCTTAGTATGTGTTTGTCTCAGAAAGTTTCAGGAAAGTAGACAGTCCAACAAATGTTGCTCTAACAGGAAGAGAGGGGAGGGAAGGTCAGATTAGCCACTGGAAAATTAATATCGGAAAGATCTGGGGGAATCAGCCAACACATGCATGTGCACACCTCTTCAAAGGATCATAGAATGACTTGATTTGGAAGGGACCTCAAGGATCATCAAGTTCCAACCACCTAGCCACAGGCAGGGCTGACAATCACTTGATTAAGTACTAGATCAGATTGCCCAGGACCTCATCCAACCTGGCCTTAAACACCTCCAGGAGTGGGGCACCTGCAATCTCTCTGGGTAGTCTGTTCCAGTGCCTCACCACTCTTAGTGGAGAAACTTCCCCCTGTGTCAACGGTTTACGGGCTGGTTCGGCCCGGTTCCGTGACGAGCGGGGCGGAGGGATCCACAGAGCCGCGCCTCCGGAAAAAAAAGGAAACAGGGGACCCCAAAATAATTAAAACAGCGGCAACGATCTGAGGAGAAACAAACTAATTTACTAAGTATATTATCGGAATGCAAGATAACACACTATAATACAATATAATCAGAATTGAAGCTAATAAATCAAATATAATGAGAGAGAATGTCCAAAAGGTGGATAGGCCTCACCACAACGCTGAGGTGAGATGCGCAGTCCAGTTGAGCAGCAGGGAGACGGGAGCAGTGCCCACGACGAAGGGCAGGTGAGAAAAGAGAGATCAGGCGACCTTGCCAGGAGTTAAACCTCCTCTCCCTGACCGCAAGGTCCCCTGGGGAATGTAGTTCTTCTCTTCAGGGCAGGTACCCAGGACTTGAGCACTAACAGTTAAAGTCCCAGTGCCCCACATGATGTTATGATGTGGAATACCGAAAGCCAAAAATCACAAAACCATGACATCCTGACATCTAAACTAAATCTCTCTCCCTTTAGTTTAAAACCGTTCCCCTTTGTCCTATCACAATCTACCCATGTAAAAGGATTATTTCCCTCATGTTTATAAACTTCTTCTAAATACTGAAAGGCTACAATGAGATCTCCCTGAAGCCTTCTCTTTTTCAAGCTGAACGAGCCCAGTTTCTTCAGCCTGTCTTCATAGCAGAGGTACTCCAGCCCTTGGACCATCCCTCTGGTCCCTTTGTACCTTACTGTATGAAAGGACACAAGCACAGTTCATGAAAACCTACCTAACAGTCTTTCCTGTGCTGTCCAAGGTTGTGATTTTTTTTATTGTTTTTTTTTTTTATTTTATTTTATTTTTTTTAGGATTTTATTTTAATTTGAATAGTCCTATTTTTCAGCAGTTTGCTACTGTTAGGGAGAGACCAGATGAGATGAGTTCTTCTCCCTCTTCTGTCAGAAGAGAAAATTAGAGTGCTACAGGATTCCACAGTATGGTTCTTTCCATAATGTTGCTGTTTCTCTCCTTGCTCTCTTCTTCTATGGGCTTTTGTAACTTCCTTTAGAAGTAGAATAATGTGCAACCTGAACTATTCAACCGTAAGATTGCACACGCAAGCAGGTGACACTGGTGAAGGATGCAGGGGATGTGGATGGTCATTTTCACGTTCCCAGTCATGCTAGTTGCAGTGTCTGAGGAATGGCTATGCAGTAAGGTGTGCCAGTGCCTGTTTTCTGAAGCAGATCTGTCTGTGGTTGCTGGTGGTTCAAGAGAAAGAACAGAAGGCAAACCAATAGACTCTCTTCCAGCTGTTGCTATAAAAATGGGAAAAAATCCTAAGCATAATGTGGTTTCCTTCTGGGATGTCTTATGTCAGTGTGACAGCGGTGGTGTTAATAACACAAGCAACATACTAACAGCGAGTCACACTTTTCATGCATTCTTCTTCGTAGCTCTTACAGTGTGTGTAAGTACACAAAAGGTGTGCAGCAACATGCAGCAGGTTAATTTGGACCCATGTAACCGATTTGTATAAGCAGTTTGCTTGTGTAACACTATGTAAGCTTGTGGTTGCATTCTGCCTTATATTTTTAATTTTGGCTTCAGTCTGAGCATAGTGCACTGGACCTGGGAAAAACAGGAGTCTAACAATAGAAGTGCTGCTGGCGACTCTGCTGTGGTTGCATACGATGCTGTTTTAATATTTAGCTGATATTCAGCAGCTTTCAGTCTTGGGTTGAAGAGATCTGATTGAAAATCAGATACAGACGTATATGGAGAATTCCAAGATCCTCCGTTGCCTTGAAGTTAAGTGGAGTGGGCACTTGATTATTATGAAGGCTAGAATTGGATTGAAGAATCATACTTAGAGGTGTAATAGAGCTCAGAAAGTGCCAGACCTTGGAAGTACCTAGCCCTTGATTGTAGCAGCTGGAAGTGATTTAACAAGTACTTGAGGTGACAGAATCAAATGCTTTATGTGATGAATGGGCTGTTTCAATATAGCAAATGATTTTGCTCTTTAAAAATCAGAATTAAACAGTTTGTTTTTTGTGAGGAGTGAGATCATGGTGAATTATATGCATGCACGTGCCCAGAGACATAGTATTTCATGTTAAGCTTGTCTTTATAATAATATGTTCACTTATTTTTGAATTTATTGCTGTGCACTGGCCCTTCTCCTTAGGGTAAAAAATACAGTCTGAGTGTGTGTTTTATGCATGATGGTATCCTAAGAGGCTGAAATTGAATGACCTAAGTACATCCAGCTCCTTTACTTAATGATTTACTAAGCTAATACATTTTTCATTTTATAATATGTCAATTCCAAGAGACAAATAACTTCAAATATCTACCGCATAATACTTGGCTATTTGGTGTCCAGGTGGCTCTGTACAAAAGTGGATGCAGACTCGAGAGGGATTCATGGAATTTTTTTCATCTAGCTAATGCCCCCTAGTCTAGCCACTGACAGTGCTTGTCACATGGCTTACTTAATGCTGTCACATCTATTACTCCAACTGAAATGTAAAAACAAATCTTGAAAGAAATTCTACCCCACCTGACACTCCCATTACACAGCAGAAATACTCAATTTCTTCGTTCGCTGTGGCCAAGACTGTAGTCATTTCTTACTATAGAAGAAAATTCCCCACCTGAATCTTTCTTAAAAAGTCAAACTTGATTCTACAGCTGTTTAGTGAGCAGAACAGTTAGTTGTAATGTTATAATGTTAAGCTTTCCTGTAATTTTGTATAGGAAAGGAAATAGATGAAATCAATCTTTAGTCTTGGACTTCGTACTGACCAGAATGATTTAGACTTTACGAGTGCTGAAGCACCTCTCCTATGAAGAAAGACTGAGGGAACTGAGTTTGTTCACTCTGGAGAAGAAAAGGCTTCGCTGAGACACAGTGAGACCTCACTGCAGCCTTCCAGTACTTGAAAGAAGCTTACAAACAGGAGGGATACTAAATTTTTACATTGTCTGGTAGTAATCAGACAAGGGAGAATGATTTTAAACTGAAAGAGAGGAGATTTAGATTAGATATTAAGAGGAAATTCTTGGTGGGTGCTGAGGTGCTGGAATGGGTTTCTCATAGAAGCTGTGGATGCCCCATCCCTGTAGGCACTCAGGGCCAGGTTGGATGGGACCCAGGAAGCCTGATCTGAAGTAGGTGACAATGCTACCCACGGCAGAGGGTTGGAACTAGATGGGCTTTAATGTCTCTTCCAGCTCAAGTCACTCTGAGATTTTATGATTCTCTGTCTGTTATTGCTCCGCTGTTGCTGAACTGAAGCTTTTAATACACTGAGTAATGAATACAACCAGTCCCAAAAGACAAACAGAAAAGACACTGCATTTGTAGGATCATTGCTTTAACATATCAACTAAGGGAGCACCTTTGGATGTCAAGGATGATGTTGTATTGAAGATGAGCTGCATGTACATAATTTATTCCCTTCCCATTTGTGGTTTCTGATCTCTCGTGAACTCGAAGAGGATTGTAGAAGGCTAGAGTTTCTTGTAAGGCATATGACTAGTTGCTTTAGAAACAACCAGTTGGCAGTGAATGAGCTTCATTTCTCCCTTTGCTTTGTCTATTCAGAAATTAGATGCTGACCTTTGAGAAGACTGGCATCCTGCATTTGGATGGACCCTGGCCTGGATTCACAAATGTTTGGTGGTGTTTCCTGTTTCTGTCTTTTAGGCTTTGTGTTGCCTTCTGACCTAAGTACTGCAGTTGTCTGTAGATTTGAGGTTTTGATGCAGAGCTGGTACTGAAGCATCTCTGATTTGACTATTTCTCACATCAAGTATGAAGATAAACAATATTTCCCTTTAAATCATGCATTACCTCTTGACCTCTGAAAGAAACACCTTATGCATAGAGGGGGTCAATTATTGACTGTTTGATAGGGTAAGGTCTGCAGCCTTGCTCTGGAGCACCCATTCACACAACCTCTTCCCTTTTTTCTAGAGGAAGCTAACTCCACTACTTTTCTTTCATTATTTGTTTTCGCATCCCAAATATGCCTGTTTTTACAACCAGAAAGCCAATGCATTTCAGGTAACAGTAGCTTCAAATACCGAAGAGCAGAGCATCTCCTAAGAAATAAGATGTTATAGAATGCTTAAGGATGTAAGGAATTTTAGCAAGTTAGCAACATCCCTCATCAGGGCTGGGCAAACTTCAGCATTATGGCAAAAATTCAGATATCAAAAAGTCTGGGCCACTCTGATGCTAGGAAGCTGTTGGTTTAAGTTAATGAATGCTGTCAGTGGTGGCATATTCATAGGTGCTACCTTTTGGCATCTAAAAAACGTATGTTGTTACTTTTTTTCCAGAACTGAAAAACAGGTTTAAAATGGATATTTTTTTCTTCAGGGATATTTACATAATTATACAGAGTATGAGTGTTAATGAAGAGCTAGTAATAAAACTGGATGAATTAGCATGACTGAGTGACTTAACGCAATCCTGTTGATCATGGAGTTAGGGATGGCTTACATTTTGCCAGACCTTTTTAATTTTTTTTAAAGTAATCTCTTGCATTTGCACATTTGAATTTGAACTTTCATTAATTATAGCTTTATTTATTTCATGAACATGAAACTTCATCGCTTCATTGACTTAAGTGTTTACATCAGTAGAACACCTATTCTAAAATATGTGCACCTGACAAAATTGTTAATGAACAGTTCACCATCACCCCCAATGTGAGTACATTTTAGAGTCACTCCAGCTAAAGGAAGTTACATTTTTCCTTTTCCTAATACTCTGAACATTTTTTGTTTTTATATGCTTTTAAATTGCAGGGTAAGTTCTCTTTCAAAACTAGATGTGGCAAAGTATATGGAAAAGAACAATGTATGTAGAAGAAGGGTACTCCTTTAATAATAACATTATTCCTCCTTCATCTTCTCTCCTAGTGCTGTTTGTTACTGTGACCTCCTCCCTGACACAGCCATTTAAAGGGGTCATTCAAGCATGTTGTAAGAGCAAAGTCACCTGATCTTTTATTAAGAGGAACACCTGAAGTGACTTTTGCTTCTGACTCTGTTATGAGGATAATCAGTGGAAAATAATAAGTGCTGGATTTAGAGAGAAGTAACATCTTAATCTTAGCAAGAATGTAGGTACCAAATCGATTGAGTGCCTATGGCTTTTGCACACAGGTACACCACTGTTTTCAGGGAAGCCTGATCATAATCTCACCAAAGTCAGTGCTGTGTACCCTTATCATCTTTAATGTGACTGAAAAGCAACAGTGTGTGTTGTTAGATGATAAAATAATTCTGATTTTTCCCTTTGAGTCCTTTCAAATTTTTACCCTTAAACTAATAATGGCAACTGAGACAGCAGAAAAAAATATATATATATATTTTTATGTGACAGTTTTGAAATTTCTGCTGTCATAATCATTTTTGGCAGAGAGATGCTAGAAGTAAAAATATCAAGTTTGTTTGAAGGACGTCTTAGTTCAGAAACTCTGCATGTGTTATTTCATTCAGAAGTGAGGCTTCCTGATACTTTTCTTGCTCTACTTTTTGTGATTCCTCATATTGCCCCGTTTATAGGACTGGAATGTAAGATCATCAGTTCCTGAAGCTAAGTACTAAATATTCAAGCACAAAGAAAACGTTGAATCTTAACATTGAAAGTGTTCTTTCTTTGCTCCCCTTCTGCCTTCGAAGTAAAAGACACTGAGATATCTATCAGATGTGGGATTTATCAAATCTGTGACAATGATAATTTAACACTGAGTGTGCATCTTTATATCTAATTCTTTATTAGCACAAAAGATAGAGCTTGTGTAAACAGTGCTACCTGGTATATGATTCACTAATGAATATGGAAGGAGGGCTTGCTTGCAGTTTGTATGTTTTCAAGTATATCTTCATGCAAGTAGAGGAAGAAAATTGGAATTGCACCTACAGAGTTTAACAGCCAGAAGTATGTTATGGTATTGTGTATATGTATATGCTTATGAGTTTATGTGTATAGCTTATGAGATTAATACCGTCAGAAAGTATGGCAAGGGTGAAGCTAGTTTGAAGTGAAGTTGAAATAAAGTTGTCAGGCCGTACTTTTCTTTTCTTTTCTTTTCTTTTTTCTTTCTTTCTTTTTTTTTTTTTTTTTTTTTTTTTTATTTTTTTTTTTTGACAGCAAAATAAATAAAACATTTTGTATGGTTAATGCACTGTAAAATAGCCAACTCCGTGCTGAATATCAGGAATTAAGAGATTCCCTTCTGTCTAGTCGAGTGTATCTGAACACTCATAAAGTGTTATTTTGTAGATACAGATGAATCAAGCTTGTTCACAAATGCTCTTCTTTCTGTGAATGGCATACTAGTTCAAAATAGGACATATTTATTTAGAGCTCTGTTAATCAGCATCAGAAACAGAACTCTGCCCCAAAGCTGATATAACAAACATACATTACAAACCTGGGCTTTTTTAGGCTTTTGGACAACAGATTCAGACTCTCTATTCTTGTCTGCTGTAAACCTATGCTAATAGATTGCTCTATATTGTAGTTCATGAAGATGCTTATTTCAAACACAAATACAGTCAGAATGCAGGAGAGAGAAAGACTTTGAAAGAAAGAAAGGGTTTTTGCTTTGGAATTTATCCAGAGAGAATAAATCTATTTTAATAACTGAAAATATGAGTTGTATTTAATTCTCTGATAATTTGTGCCTATACTGAGATTGTAATTTAGAAGTAATTTTGACTGTAAACATGGGACATTAAGAAAGAGGGATATGAGGGGTATTTCTGTGGGTACTCCTTCCCGTTAAGGATCAGGAATTTTCCTTCTTACACTCTCAGCCTAACTTTGCTCCGCTTCCAAAGTAAGCAGTTGAAAATGATTAATTTTAGATGGTGGAGTGTGGTCCTGCACAACGAACAAGTTTGAAAGCTAGGTTCAAGCATGAGTTTCCTTGCAGCTTCATGAATTTCAGTCTGAGGTTTCAGTTTAGGCCTGGCTTGGAGAGCTGTTCCTGTGAACAGAAATTGTTACAAGCACGTATAATTACTTTTGTGCATGGAAACATTATTTCGCTACTTAAAGATCCTTGCTAAAAGCACTTTAGTCTCTCATCTTTGGAATCTTGTCTATGCAATTCTCTTACTTAAGCCAGGTTGTAGTCTTGCAGATCATGGCTGTCAGGATTGCTCTCTACTGGTCAGTTGTCTCCTGAAGCTGGGTGTAATTGTGCCAGAGTGGCACGGAAGGAAATATCAGTTCTCTGTGAAGCACAGTACTCCAGGGATGCTTGGACAGATTGGTTAAGGGCAGCTCCGGTTATCTGTGCAAAAATGGAATGCTCTGTTCTCTCACATTCACTGCTTTGATTTTTCTTAACAGCCTGCAAGTGAAGAAGCACATAGCTCAGTTCAGTCAGTGCTCTCCTCTCCTTGTGCTTTCTGGTATTTGCCTTGAACTGTTTGCTTCTTACTGTTTAGGAAATGATCTCTCTAGTTAACTTACACAGAAGCAGCCATATTTTATGGCATCTTGGCTTCTGCTTTTTCATTTGAGAATTCAGGAACCATCATATTTGGTTTTTCTATTTTAACAAACCCAACATTGATCTTGCAGATCATGCATGCTGCACTGTCAGACAAGATAGATAATGACTTGAACTGCAGCAAATGGGGACTATATGACATCACATTTTTGTGAGCAGACAAATCTGTAATCTTATTTAGTTTGACAGGTATAAAGGGCATTTCAAAAACTGATTATATTTGCTGTGATTTTAAGAAGGTCTGGGACATGACTGGAAAATCTTCACCTAACGTATTCCCCAGGGAACAAACTCTTCTGAAGAATAATGCAAAGCATTTTTCGGGGGGGGGGGGGGCATGAAAAAAGAATGTGTTTTCTACATTATAAATAACACATAATAACATCCCTCATGAAGGCGGCAAAGGTGAATGTGGGGTGCTAGAGCTTAATCTCAGTCAAATTTTGTTTTGTTCTACAGCCAAGCTTTGTCAATCAATGGGCAAAAAAAGCTGAACAGCATGAATGCAATTCACTGCAGCTCTGAAGGACGTATGAATCTGTGCTGATATAGAATGGCTTAGATTGAAAGGCACCTCAAGATTCATCAGGTTCCAAACCCTCTGCCACAGTTGGGGTTACCAGCTTACTAGATCCAGTACTAGATCAGATTGCCCAGGGCCCCATCCAACCTGGCCTAGAATACCTCCAGGAATGGCATCAATAACCTTTCCGGGCAACCTGTTCCAGCTCCTCACCACCCTCTGAGTGGAAAGCTTCCCCTTGACATCTACCTAAATCTTCCCTCCTTTGGTTTGAAACTATTTTCCCTTGTTCTGTCATTATCTACCCATGTAAAAAGTTGATTTCCTTATTGTTTATAATCTCCCTTTAAATACTGGAAGGCCATAATAAGCTCTCTCCACAGTCTTCTGTTTTCCATACTGAACAAGCCCAGCTCCCTCTGCCTGCCTTCAAAGGAGAAGTACTCCAGCCCCTGATCATCTTTGTGGCTTTCCTCTAAACCCTCTCAAAAGCTCCTGTGTTGAGCACTCCAAACCTAGATACAATACTAGGAGACTCACGGGAGTAGAAAAGGACAATCACCTTGCTCTCCCTGCTGGCCACCCCTCTTCTGATGCAGCCCAGGATACCATTGGCTTTCCAGTGCTAGCTCATGTTAAGTTTATCATCTGCGAGGACCCTTAAGTCCTTTTCAGCAAGACTACTCTCAGGGAGTTTTCCTGGTCTGTATATATATATCTGGGATTGCCCTGACCCCAGTGCAAAACCTTGCACTTTGATTTGTTGAAACTCATTAGGTTCACATGGGCCCATTTTTCAAGTTTATCAAGGTCCCTTTGAATGGCATCTTTTCTGTCTGTTATATGAAATGCACTGCTCAGCTTGGTATCATCAGCAAGCTTGCTGACGGTTCATTTGATCCCATTATCTATGTTACTGATAAAGATGTTAAAGAGTACCGGTCTCAAGACAGAATCCTGGGGGAAAACTCTTCTTATTCGCCTCCACCTGGACGTGGAACCATTGATCACAACCCTCTGTCCACGACTTTCAAACCAAGTCCTTATCCATCAAATAGCTCACCCTTCAAATCCATCTCGCTCCAATTTAGAGATAAGGATGTGGTGGGGAACCATGTCAAAGGCCCTGCAGAAGTTTAGATAGATGACATCTGCCCCCTCCTGTGTCCTCTGATGCCATCACTCCCTCACAGAAGGCCACCAGATTGGTCAGGTATGACCTTCCCTTGATGAAGCAAGGGAAGTGCTGGCTGTCACAATTCACATGCCTTAACATGTCTTCCAGGAGGATCTGTTCCATGATTGTTCCGAGCACAAAGGTTGGGCTCACCAGCCTGTTGTTCCCTGGGTCCTTCTTCCTCTCTTTCTTATAAATGAGATTAATGTTTCCCTTTTTTGTTTCCCTTTTTCCATTCACTGGAGACTTTAGCTGTGTAAGGAACTGTTACGTCATTGCCTGAACTGATGATCAGAAGGGGTGGACCTTGGGCCCATCCCTCTCTGGGCTGATTTAAGGGCTAGCCCCTAAAGGGAGAATATCTCCTGGGTGAAGACTGCTTCCTGAGAAAGTAGCGTTCTGTAGCCAGAGACCCTATCACCAGTTAGATGAATTAACTTTTTCCTTTATATAATTATTGACACTCTTAATGATGTTTTGCATGGTATCATAAAGATTTTACCAGAAGCAATTTCACTGCTTCCAAGAAACAACAAACTGACAGCCGTGACTTTTCAAATATGATGGAGAGCAGCTTGGCGACCATATCAGTAAGTTCCCTTAGGACCGTGGATTGCATGCCATCCAGCTCAATATACTTGTACATATTCAGTCTAATGAGGCAGTCTCTGACTTGCTCAGACCTTATAGCGGGGAGGAGTTTGCTTCCCACAAAGAGGTTCAGGGATGTCATATACATCTATACTTTCAAATCCTCTGATTGTAAAATCCCTATGAGCAAGTAGAGATGAAATTCAGCATTTCCTGCAGTTTTCATTACCAATCCTGCTGAAACCAGCAGACTGATGTGACAGCGTCTGCAGGAGTTAAACTTTAGGAATGGGCCACAGAGGTAGCAGCTGGGTTATTATATTATTATTCTCACTGAAGAAGGCTTTTGGTAGCACCTGAATTGTGATTGCTTGGCTGCACCCATGAAAAGGGATGATGAAGGAATACACTGAATTTCAAGCTCCTTTTTCTGAAGCTTGGATGCCCCTCTAAAACCCATTCTGGGATTCACAACGCTACTTCTGCTCTTGGGTGTCAAAATAACCTTTTCATATGCAGTTACCACATTCAGTTATTTTATTTTAAAGCCTAACTGGAGTAAGTGCCCTTTATTTACACAGGAGGTTCATCCCTAGAGGATCCAAACAGATTACAGGGATGGCTAGGCTGCTGTCTTCATCAAACAAATGGCCTGAAGCAGGAAGCTGCAGTACCTCCTCTCTCCCACAGCTGTACCCTGGGAAGGAGGACAAAGAGAATACAAACAAGTAGAGGGAGTGGTCCTCAGCTGAGGGATGGGGGGCTCCTGAGGACTGTCCTGGGGCACTAAGAAGCGGTTTGGGTGAGATATGAGCCTTGCTATTTATCCAGTTACTGAGCCACCCATGTGCTTTTGTTTTTGTCGAGCCCAAAGATGCAAGGATAAAGCCCTCTGCTGGGAAGAAAGCAAACAAACAAACAAAAAAAACCTTGCATTTCTCACTCCATCTGCATCCCACCATAGTTTTCTAAAGTGTATTGCTGAAACAACAGCTTCTAAATGAATTAAATGTAGATTGTATGCTTCATCATAGGCTCACCAGAATCTTGTCATGGGAAGGTGATTTACCCTGCAAGCTGACTTTGATGCCAAAGGAGAATATTTCTGCATATTCTGAAGAAAATATAAAAAATGTTTATGACATTAAAATTAGAAATTGTGATTTGTTATGCTGATAAATTTCTAGATGTGTCTGTATAGCTGAAATTGAAACCCTTTAATCTTGGTCTGCTGTTCTAATCTTTACAAAGACATTTCTACTGCAAATATTTTTGTGAATTCCTCCCCTCTGTCTTTTGATATTAAATACGTCCAGTTCTGCTGTCACTGAGATGAATGGAAATATTTTACCGATTACCCCTGAGGACAGAGCTGTGCATGGCTACAGCTTCCTCTTATGTCCTGCCAGAAAATGATGCTTTTTGCTAATGGTTATAACATAAATTTTAAGCCTGCTTAGTGTAAATATTAGAGAACTGATAAACTTCCTGTAGAAGGGATGCATCTTGTCCATATAATGCACTTTGAGGTACTCATAAAGGATGAAATTCAGCTTGGTCTCACAGAATCTGGAGTCTTGTCCCTTCTGTTTCTCCTTTTGGTTCATGGAGCATGATTGTTCCTTAAGTGGATCAGGACAATATTTTAAATATACTGAATTGAAGAGCAGTCACTTCTCATCTGTGCAGTCTGGAAGCAAAGGAAATGCAGGATGAGCATAATTTCCCTGCTGCAAAAGGATGGTCATTATGAGAGAGACCTGATGCAGCACATCTTGGAGGATATATTCCAGTCCCTGAAGAAGCAATCTTGCTGAGTATGCACTTCAGTGAGCTTGTATGGATAACGTAGAATGAAAGACTAGTCCTTAAAGAGCTGGACATCAATGTTTGTAGTCCAGTACTTCTTAGAATTTCTTTTGAATAGAAAGTGAAAGAAAAAAAGGTACATAAACAACAACGTTAAGTGTATGTATATGACATCTCTAAGAAACCACAACTTTGGAGAAATCTGTTTGTTTCTGACAGCCATTACCTGTAACATCACTCCCATTTTCACTATTTTGTAAGCGCTGAGCTAAAGGCGCGTTTAATGCAAAATCACACAGCGCTTACTGTGTAGCGCGAAACGTCCTTAGGCACTCAGTAGCTGCAGAAGGACAAACACACAACAGGTAGGAAGTGAAAAAATTTCATTTCCCTACAACCAGATCTTTTAAAGTGACTGTTAATTCTGAATATGAGGAAGAGACTATGTATCTTGAGAATAAGAATCTTTTCTGGCATTTAAGAGAATAAAAAACCTGGTTATGGGGGTTTAAAAAAAAAAAAAAAAAAAAAAAGCATTATCTGTTACTCCAAGTCCATAAAATTAATACTGAAAATCAAACTAACAAAACAGTCCTAAATATTTGTTGTGTATCTTCATGTGAGCAAAATAACCTGTTGTTTTAATATAAAAAATGAATGATCATGTTAATATTCATCCACATTCTCCCTGAGATTTTTTTAGGTGAAAGCCTTTTGATTCAACTAATAATTTTAAGGCAATTTAGGCATTGTATGAATTATGTTACTGATAGAGTCTTATAGACAGGAAGAAGAGAGAAACTGCCTTACCTGGGCTATGAATAAAACTCAGTGATGTTTCCTATATTTGTGTCCACTATGTTTCAGGCATTGCAATAATAATAATAATAATAAAAAGCAAACTAGGTAGTAAACTGGACAATGTAAGGTTTTAAAAAACATACTGAGAGTTACATAAGAATTTATTGGATTGTCCTTGGAAAATACTGCAGTGAGCTTTTTAAATAGTTTTTCATTTATTTTAAAATAGCAAAAGTTTTATTTAGCTTCTTTACTTCCTTGTTCCCTCATAGTTTTTGTGGATTTCTTTTCTTACTTCTTTCTTTTTTTAAAAAAAAAAAAAGGAAACCTGAAGTCTTATACAAAAATTCAGTCAAAATATTCAGATTTTAACTTAGAGATCCATGGCTTTTGTAACTATAGTTCATGGCCAGTGGCTAAATCCTGATCAGCAGTCACAGTATCTTCATGGAGGGTGATTATTTTATTAATTCACTATATTGGAGCAGAGCAGTCCTTGTTTGCTGTTCAACAGGCTTATCTCCCAAAACAAGCTTCAGAAACTATCCTAAGAAAAAAAAAATAGTTAAAGAAAAGGTGTGCGTCCCTCAGGCCATCTTTCAGCCCAGCTTATTCTAAATTTTAAGGAAATTACTTTGGTTTTCCAGAGTATTCCTGGAAGGGAAGAGACTCAATTTGTACCAAAGAATGTAAAATTCCCTCACAACCTGTCAAGTGACACACTGACAATACTACATTTTGCTTTTGTGCCTCTTCTTTCCAAGTGGTAATGAATAACGCCCCATGAGAATGTCTCAGTTAACAAGCTTACAACAAAAAAGATTTCAACATAAGTCTGTTGTCAAGTGTGGATACTTTTTATAAAGTATGCAGACATTTTCATTTAAAAATAAGACAAACCACTGCCTTACATGCCTTATTTTCCCCACCTATTCCTTGATTTGGAAAATATGGGTGAACTACTTCTCAGATTTACAAATAATTTTGCAAGCCAACAGTACTAACATCTTCCTAAATCATGTGGAACCTCCTGGTTCCAGGGGAGGGATTTACACAGTAAAAATGTGTGGGTCTGTAATATGAATATAAACACATCTCTCTCTCAAGTCCTGAAAAACTGCAGCAGATTTCTGCTGTTTTATATACCCTGAATATCACAAGCCCCTTGCCATAGTTCTCTGTCTTTGAACAGAGAGCTGCTGCAATAAATAAGGGTTAGATATCAACTGTACAAAATTTTGCATCATGCATGGTGTTAGGGAAATTATGGGGATGCTTGCTTAAATTTTCATAAGCTTGGGACCACCAAAGAAAATATTCTTAATAACAAGAGAGAGAAGTCACAACAAAATACCAAGAAAATGAAAGAATGAATTCTAGTCCAACTCCATAAGAGGTCAGAGTCTGACATCCCCTACTTGATTGAAAAGAAACGAAAGTTCTGGCTGTGAGTAGGATGGTGAGGACAGTGAAAGTTACTTTGAGAAACATTTTCTGACTTGCCTTCTACTAATTTCTGTTAAAGTCTCTTTGGAGCACCTGTCGGTTGTGAAAATAATTCATTTTGTCATGCCCAGTAACACACTTGTAGTCATTTTATGAAAGCTTATGTAGCAGTTTCACCTCTAGCTTTACCCTCTGTTATACTACATCACAAACTCATTTAAATAGTGATATTAATGTTTTTAGAGATCACTACAAATGGTTGGCAGCATCATTGCAGTTAATGTCTCTTGGGAGCTATACAAGGGAATTTTATCAGCTTGAGGCTGAGGTATTTGATGAAGTAATAACAAACTAGCTTTGAATTGTCTTTCATTACCCTTTATCTCTCCTAGAGAGAATATAATCTTATTCAAATTATAATGGCTTCTGTTATCAATGAGGTTTACTATTTATTTACCTGAACATGGACATGCAAATATACATGCATTCTCCTCTTTTTTACCGTACCTGTAATGAAATTCCTTCACTATCAGAATCATGCATGATCACAAATTACAAACTAGTTACTAGGAAGTGTAATTTCCTTAGCATTACAAGCATTAAAAATAAAATTAAAATCCAACTATTTTTAGGAGGGAAAAAAAAGTATCTCGATAAGAAGTAAAATCCAATCACAAGACTTTTAATGTACCTTCAATTATCTTTAAGGCAAACATGGTATTCTAGGCTGCCTCATTTCTTGACAGAGAAAGATGGGAATAAATGTTTGAGTAACACTCCAGCAGGAGAGGAGTCCTGAAACTGCAGCAAATAAGGAGATTGAGGAGGCAGAATCAAACCTGACCAAACCCAATCACCTCATCTTTTCTGGGGCCGGGCTTATTTCAGCAGCAAAGGTAGGAACATGAGACACAACGCTGTTGAGAGTGCCTTTATTAATTGCTTGATGGTTGTTGAGTATTCAGTACATAAAAGGAATCCACAAGCTCAGAGTTGTGCAGACAGAAACCAGGGGGAAATATTTTTAAGTGACTGGGCAGCAAGACAGATGAATCTATGCTGGTATACACTTCCTCTCTTTAGTTGAAATATATACTGTGAACAAGTCTATGGCCTTGCTCCAGTGGCTGCAAAGCTGCAAGTCAGACTGTAAATATCAAAATATTTTCCATTATCCTTTCTTGTCTTGAAAAGCTACTAAGGTAAAAGCAGGCAGGCCCTTTTTCTCCTTCATGAGCTGGGTCGGGATCTTTTTTCCTGTTTCTGTTAGTATTGCAGGCTTTTAATTCTTATGGTCCCAGAACAAGCCATCCAAAAGCCTGAAAGCTGATTCTTTCCTGGATCTCTACTGATGCATTAGATTTTTCTCTGCTACTTTGCCATGAAGCCATTGATTCTGATCGATTTCTAGTCAGTGTTTACTTACTGTCACTTTAATTAAAGGTAGACAAGGGGAAGTGATTATTTAAGCCTGCCTTATCAGACCAGTGCTCAGAGTGAGGACAAACATTCTACTGCAAATGACAGATATTTTTTACCATACAGTCTTCAGGCTTCTGTCCTGACAGAGAAGCATCAAATATGATATTTATTCATTCTTTCCAATATAACTGGATAGAAAACAGGCATGTGACTATATAGAGCATCCAATAATATTTATAGCATTATTCATATAAAAATTCCTTTGCAATAGGAGTAATTTGTTGTTAGAATCTATCTGAAACAACCAGAGGTACATAAATAGTGTGTAGGAAATAAGGATATTCAGACCTCAACAGATAAAAGACTTACAGAGCAATGTGAAGATCAGAATTTAAGAATAATAGTTGTTCATATCAAGAAGTTCAAGTAGACCTAAAATAAGAGGCATGTCAAAGCTAGCTTGAATAGTAGAGGAGCGAAGAGCTCAGCAGAATGTGTAGAATTATCAAACACGTAAAAGTTAACTCAATTTTTTCTTAGAATTCAGTTGAGATAATTTGGAATTGAGAGGTAGAGCTCATAGTTTTTTAGTGTCTGACCAGGAGATTAGAACAACGTAAAAGTTTCTTAAAAATAACAAAATTGTTTGAAATGAAATCTAAGATGTAGCTGGCTACCAAATTGTCTCAGATGATAGGTTCCTTTCAGCTATGACAGTAGATCAAATTAATCAGAAATAGTATTGGTCAGATCAATAGGTCCAATAAAACTGGGGATGCCTAGGTTAAATGGTGAGGAACAGAAGAGAAAATGAATGGCGATTTCCCACAGTCAAGAAAATAGGCAAACTCAAATGCCATGAAATGTTTCATGAAGTTCTTGATAACCTGGCTCTTTTTTTTTTTTTTTTTTTCTGCCTCTTGTTGTAGGAGGAACGTCCCTATAGAAATGAAGAATATAGGCTGGTATTTTCTGAGCAGAAAAGTAGATTCTAGAGCATAAGATCTTCCTCCAGAATACCAGAGATGCCTGATGTCTGGACAGGATGCCAGTGTAAAAAGCAAGTGGGACTTTGGGGTTAGAATTCTGGGGACCAGGATAAAACCCAGATCTTGAATGGTGCAAAATAAAGCTGTGCTGCCCAAAGTATTCCATTACTTGGGTTATTTAAGATTTCCATTGTACTTATGGAACAGGAATTTGAGCCCTTCAAAAATATCTTGCGCACTTCTGTACTCTTAGTTAGATAGATCTGACATTCTAACTCCTATCCTGCCCTACATTTTTTGAAATCTTTTCTGTGTGAGCTAGTTTCAGTATTAAGCTTTGCAGTGAAATAACTCTTATAAGTCTAGTGAAAAGACTATAAAATATGTTAGTAAATATATTAAAAGTCATGTTGTCACAAGTATGATCAATTTTCATAACATTGAGTGCAAAATTTTCAGATTTATCCTTAAGGCATTGAGGATAGCTAATTAAATTCAATTTAATTTCTTGCTTAATTTATTTGCAGCATTACAGACCTCACTGACTCTCCATATTCAGACATGATACTTAGTGAGAGTAGTACAAATGACATAATAGTAGTCTTGAAAATTTCCAGATTTAATTGCAAAAGAAGATCAACTTATAACTGGAAATTTCTTCTCTGTTGTAGTACTTAAAGTTTGGATCCTGAGCTTTTCCTGTAATCTCTAATTTCCAGTTTCTGGAATTAGTTTATATTTACAGTTGCACACTTTTCTGGTATTAAAAAAAAAATAAACTAGCTTTCACTTATTAAAATATGATCATTATTTCTATTGTTCATGTTGTTTGTGGGTCTAGCATTTTTAAACAAGTGGTAGTAGGCAAGAAGCAGACAAACTTACTGGCTGGGATTTATATTGCTTTCAGACTAAAAAAATCCAAGTCCATTGACCTTTCAAGATTATTTAGAGGCTTACAAAAACACTCAGAACTTCTGATGGTTAAAGAATACAGGATTTTGTCTTTTAGCCTCTCTTGGCATTTGTGAATTCTAAATACTGTGTGCACTCTCTTACAAAAGATTTATCTACTCACACATTTATCAAGAAATGTCTCTCATAAACCAAAAGAATAAGCAAATAACTTTCTAGGTAGCCATAACATAGAGTTCCATTCATGTATCCTCAGGCCAGTGTCTGTAAAAAAAAATATAAAAATTATTGTAATTCATTCTTTTTCTAAAGTATGAAGGGTATTTTTTGCTTGTTTGTTTGTTTCAAAATGTCTTTCTTTTTCTGACAGACTTCCTTCAGCATCTAAAGCAGGTATGTTCCCTCTTGATTGCATAGTGATGTGAATTGATAGGTGAAGAAGAATCACATCTTCTAGTTGGTAAACTAGTTCAAAGATCAATCTGTGCCTCCAGTGTGTCTAATAGACTGAGAAAAGTACTTTTTGTCTATCTATAACAACAGGCTTGAAGTAGAGTTCATAACTTACATCCAGTCTTTAACTGAACTGGCAGCTCTCTCTGATAGTAGAAGTGAACCCTACTAACCCTACTGTCCATTCTTGCGGCTCTGTTTGTAGGTTTCTTCATGGCAGGTACATTGTATTAATATTGCAGACATTCCTAATTGCTGTGACAGAGTTGTTATTGTCAAACAATGCAATTCAGAAATACATCTTGATATACAACAGCAGTAATTGTAAGACGTAAAGGTCAAAATTAATTCTGTTGTGTAGTAGCTTGGAATGTGTAAGCTAGAGTTTTGTTTCTCTTTTAAAGAGAAAATATCCAGTGAGGACATTCTGCAGTTTGTGAGTCTGTGTAATTACTAAATTTGTTTATCTGCAGTAAGAAAGGGTTTGACCTGAGATGTTATCCGTAGAAGTAGGAGTTCAGTTCTAGCTCATGATCTGAAGAACACTAAGAAAATTGTTTTGGCCTCAGCTAATCTAGACTCTAAAAAGCCAACGTGGATGTTCTGATTCCTGTTCTTGTGAATTTAATTCTCTGTGATCAACCTCACTAGATGAGGGTTTATGGGAACCCCAGTTCTTTTTCTTCTCATCTGAACCAAAGTCTCTTAATAAGTCCAAATAAGTGTGAGGTCTGTAACCCTTAGCTGAGATCTCTGAGAAGAGGAAATGATATGGAGGTGGATAACATCATCTTTCCTCTTGACACCATTAAAATCTTCCCCCTGAACTGTGGATGCCGCATTTACATTCAGCCTATCTTTTAGTAATGTATCCTAGTGCCAGCTATTATTTATAGCAGAATTTCATACAGGGCTTTAGAGAACTAAGCGCTACTCCTTCATTAGCATGAGTAACTAAATCTGTCACTATGTATCCAGTGTCAGCAGTAAATTGTTTCACAGCAACACTCGGTGGAATCAGTGCTGAATCTCAGCTGAATATCTCCAAGGAATCAGTGATTTCATATCAATGCCTCACTTTTTCCTGCACAGAAATGAACCCACAAAATGCTAAACACTTTTTAAGGATGCAGTTGGATAGCTTCCAGCAGGTGTTTCATATCGAAGCTTGGATATTTTGATACTCCTCATGCCCACCTAATTCCAATCCAGTCAGTTCTGTGGGATAGTAACTAAGAAAAGTTCATTATCCTTGTAGTGTTTGCAGTTGTAACTTTCAAAACTTCCAGTATGCTGTTTTAAATAAAAATAGGCATCAGATCTCTTCTCAGGCTGTGTTGCATTTAAGAATAGGAATGACTACATTGTTTTTAAGTAGCTCAATATCTGATCTGAGTTTCTTCTGTAAAGTGGACTTTGTCCTTTCTTTTGCTCAAAAGAAAGACTTGGGAAAGTTTATTGTCCAGCTACAACAATTTATGGGGAGAAGGATCACTTGAATGTGAGTCTCTGAAATGAATTAAAGAGAAGAGAAAGAATTATACTTTAATTTATAAATTAACAATGGAATTTCTTGTAATCTATGCTAGAATTTCTGGGATATTTGAAAGAGTCGGGATCAGAAATCAATACAATTTCTTTCTTGACCTTTGTCGTGGACTGTGTAAATGTAACATTCCAATGCTATAATGAAAAGACAAGCTCTGATGCTGCAGTGAAAAAAGAACACTACTAGTTCTATCATTAGAAATATTGTCCCACTTCCAAATGACAGCAGTTGTTTCAAACTTTAGTTTTAGAAGGCATTATGTCACCCAAAGCATACCAAACAAAAAAGCTCTTGGCATACTAGTAAGAGTTTGTTTTGCAAAGAGAAAACAAGCATATAACAGCTCTTTTTGCAAGTGTCCAGGGAACACCATTGCTTATTTTAATAACATAAATAAATATTTAATGCTGTTTTCCCTTCAGAATCCATTCACCTAGGGAGATAGCAGGAGGTAGACATTGTCTTTTCTTTTTAGTCCTCATGAACAATATAGCCA
The DNA here is from genome assembly GCF_019238085.1 of Lagopus leucura. Lineage (NCBI taxonomy): Eukaryota > Metazoa > Chordata > Aves > Galliformes > Phasianidae > Lagopus > Lagopus leucura. The sequence goes on from NW_024962335.1 coordinate 25,773,762, forward strand.
TTTATTCATTTCCAATCATCATCTAGAAAACTGGTTGAGGTAATATATTTACTAAAACATTATGGAAGACATTATTTTGTCACTCATTATCATTTATACTTGGAAATGACAATCACTACTGTTTATGAGTTTAATTTATAATTGGAGTAGGATTTTGAATGTCCTACAGACTAAGTGTCATCAAAGGATAAGCATGCCTACTAACCACCAAAACATACTACGTAAGCTTGAGTTATGAGATTTATTTGGCAATTTATACTGCTTTGTTGCTGTAGTTGGTAAACCCAAATGCCACGGGTGTTCATTACAGAGAGTCTTTGTAATTTCCCCTCTTTCAAAATAGCAGGATCACTGATCGATGGAATCTCATCATGGGTATAGTACAAAAGAAGAATTTCTACATTAAGCCCATAATTGTTGCATGTTGACATACTCTGTTATTTTGGCATTCAGAGAGAATTCTGCAGTGGGATGAGAAAAATGCAGGAAAAATTTTACAGTACTTGATGGATATTACATGATGGCAAATTTAGTGCTCGGTGAGAGGGCAGATAGAGATAATGTTAATGTTAATGGGTAATTTGCTATGAAAACAAGTGTCTAAATCCCTAAAAGTGCTTCTTCCCTCTACAATGAGAAAAAAGAGCAAATTTTGCACCCTGCAATGTCAACAAAATATGCTATGCGATGATAGATTACACAAAAACGTACTTACTTTTGACCCCTGAATTTAAAAATTCCTTCCTATCTCTATCCTCATTGCAGACATTACTGAAAACAGAAGAATCCAGTGATGGTAGGCTTTTTTTTGATGTGTGTTCTTTTGTTTGTTTGTTTAAGAAAAAAAAAACAGCATTAGTAGAATTTGAAAAATCTTGTATCTATCATCTAATTTAAAGAAAACAAAGCATTTAATTCATTACCCATTTTAATATTCAGTTCTCTGAAATCTATCAGTTTGCACTGAAAATTAGCAGCACATGACTGACTTTACTGTAGCATATTCAGAATCCTCAGACCTTAAGCATGTCTATATTCAAGCTGTTCTGTTACCTCATGCAAGATCCCACAAAAATACTCTTAAAAAAGAATTCTTGTGTGCAGATTTGTTTTGAGGGCTGGCACCTTTTTCATTAATCTCTCTGAGGCCTGAAGAAGACTTTGATGACAAAGGTGGAGTAGTCCGCAGACGATGCTGTTGCAGATAAATACGACGAGCACATACTTTATTGATCATATCCCAACCTGATGACAAGCTATCAAAAAAATTCTATAATGGAGATGGTTGCATATGCAAATGAAAAACATTTGAAGCTACAGAGAAAAACAATAAGAAGCCATTGCTTACAATTAATATATACAGTTATCCAAGCATTCATTTTTTTTATGAATTGAATTCTCAGGAGATTAGTGAAAGTTGCCTGTCAGGTGAAAGGCTAGTGCTTTATCCACTTAATCATTCATCCCTACTTGATTAATAGACTTTTTAACAGAGTCATATATTAATAATGCAGACTTTAACTGGGCATCTCAATCAAAGAGCAAATTTTAGAAGTTGATTGGTTAGTATCCTCTAGGCTTGTGATAAATGTCTAGAGATTTCTTGTAGTCATTTTTTTCTTGTAATTTTTTCATTCTGATATTCATTTCTCTCTTCAACATTGTCATATGAATATTTAAAACAAGAAATATAATCAGTTCAGTGCTTTTTCTCTAGTGCCTGGTTCATAAAGAGAATAGCTGTCGTTCAATATGAAATCTCTTTATTACAACATTTAAGCATTGTCTGTTTTACCTCAATTGTTAAAAAGCATGAGCTGAAAAACTTACATACTTGATAGGATTATGAATTGAATGTTATTCCATAGATATGAGAGTAAACTGGATTAAGGAGAATAAAACTTTTCAAAAATACAGAGTTAAAAATTAGATGGAAGTTGAAAATTTTAAGTGATGAGGAAATTATTGAGGTATATTCAGTGAAATTATTTCCAATTATTCTCTTTTTCTTATTTATTTCAAAATCTTAATTGCATCAAAACTCAAAGTAGGTGGATTGATGACTTCTAATGAAAGGAAATACTGCTACTGAGATGAATTGTATTTTTTTACAAAACTCTTTATGAACATTTTCTTTATTTACTTACTTATTTATCTCTTGTTACAACTCAGAGCAAAATTGGTTCTGTGAGTGAAAGAGTAATCCTCATTCCAAGTTGCCTGTAGCATTCCTGATAGTGACATAATATAGTTTTTTACTGTATAATTCCGTATCTTAATGGTGTAAACAAAAATAATCACTTTCCTAATGCCCTTAGCATTCTCTTGCCAGTTCTGTTCTTGTTGCATCTATAAAATTTCTAATGATACCAAAAGAACTCCTAAACAATTCTCTAGTATGTGAGATGTGGATTAAGATAGATTGACACATTCATCTTTGCGGTGTTGTTTCTACTAGAGTCCCACAATCCCCATGTGCTCAGTGCTAAAGATGGGACAGCTTTCAATTTCATCCTCAGCATGAGAACCCAGAGTATAAGAAAATGGGACATTGCTTCTGGTTGTAGCACAGTGTGTGAGATGTACCTGATATAGAAGCTAGCTTTACTGCATTCCTAAGAAGGAAATAAAAGTGGTTAAAATCCCTAAACTGGTTAAAGGATGTATGGGATGAGTGTCCCTCTAAGCATGTTAGGTACTCCATGCCAAGGCAGCACCACAGGGTAGATCGCAGAGGCCCTAATAACTTTATCTAAATACTACCACTACCTCTTTGTTCCTACATTGTGGTATTTCCCCTGACAGGAAGAAATGGAAATAGAATACTCTTTCTTCAAAGTAGATTTGGTAATGGAAACTAAGGATTAATTGATAGTTGATTCTAATACAACCTGTGAACTATGTTTTCTGAATTATTCTGGTCTGTTCATAGTGGTTTCTGTTTTGTACATGCTATTGGCTGGGATGGCAAACCAAGAACTGACCCTCATGACTTTACTGGCAGATTTAAGATCTGCATGATTTCTGTTTTAAATGTTCTCTTCACAGCCAAAAACTTTATCTGTGTCTATAAATATATAAAAATAATTAATAATATATAATAATATATAATAATATTTAATAATATATAATATTTAAATATTTAAATATTTAATAATATAAAAATAATAATATTTAGGAATGCTGATACATATTGCAGCATATTTACAAATTCTTTGGTGGTATAATCACAATTTGTTATGTATATATATATATATATATATATACATATTCACAGTATATATATACCTCCCTCCCTCCCTCCCTCCCTCCCTCCCTCCCTCCCTCCCATCCATCCATCCATCCATCCATCCATCCATCCATCCATCCATCCAGATAACAGATAACTTCTGCAACATCTAGGATGGACATTCAGTCCCATTCTGGCTTCTCCCCTGATAACAGTTGAGGGAGTACTGTCTGCCTGTTCCACGAGATATTTTTGTGCCATGAAGTTCATCTTCCTCCCCCTAAGCTAGTTGCTTGGCAGCTGCGTTGTGAGAAACATGAGCTGTTTAGATGTATGATATTGACATCTTCTGCTTCCTTTGGGATTACAGCAAAATACCTTTTAATGATACATTGGTAGCTTTGCCTACTTTACTGACACCATCCTGTACTATTAAGAGGATATTCTGAGTGCCACAGGCGGAGACTGTGGAGAGTTCTGAAAGCCAAGAAGCCAAACCAAATCTTATCCCTGGTACAACACATGCTTCTGCCAGAGGAAAAACTGGGGAAAATACTAAGCATAGTCACACGAGTCCTATCAAATCTACAAAGTCTGTAATAATAGTGAGAGGAGAGCCTGGGGCAAAGTGTGCATGTGAGAGAGAGAGAACACAAAACTGGCTACAGCCCATTTGTGCTTCATGGATGCTGTTGCTGCTGAAGTTGTTGTTAATCTGGCAGCTTAGGAATTCTTTCAAATATTGCCAGAAGCAATAGAACTAACTTTCTCAATGTAACTGCTAAAGACAAACAGCAAAGTCTACTGAAATTGTGGATGGTGCATGACCGATACATTTAGCACTTCTGCACGCAACCTCTAAGGTGTTATCACAGCTAGGTTCTTTTTCAGTTTCTTTTTTTTTTTCAGTTGCTATGAGGAATAAAATAAAAAACAACAAATATGTGTAAGAGTACGAACTCATGCATATGTGTGTGCGAGAGAGGAAGATGTGTTTTAACATTTTTCTGCACAAAGGAGAACAGCTTTCATATCACTCTGTGAAGCCATTAGGAATGGCCCATGAACTGAAAGTAACTGCTGAAAGGCAGAGCAGAAGGTTCTTCTTCTTTCAGAGAGATTAGAGGTGACTGTTTTAGTGCAAGGACAGCATCTTCCAAGTAAGAACACCAAGAATGAAGTTAAATATTAAGTACCTACCACAGCTTCTAATCCTGTCTTTCTTTAAACTTCAATGTGAAGGGAAATAAATAAATAAATAAATAAATAAACAGACAAGAGTATGGAAAATCTTACTTTTTCATGTTCTCTTTTAAACTTTAGGGGCTTTTTTTTTTTTTTTTTTTTTTTTTTTTTGAAATTACTTTTTGTGGTTTTGGGTTGTTTTTGTTTGGTTGTTTGTTTGTTTTCTTATGATGCAATGACAGGAATGTGATCAGATGATAGCTGTGACAGAGGAGCTACCAGCTTCTTGCATCTGAAGCTGTGACAGAAGAGCTACCAGCTTGTTGCATCTGAATGGATTGGCACTAAGTGACTAAGGGCTGGCAAAACTAAGCATTCACAAAAAAACCCATAGAGCTCCTAGGGACCTTTCCTTGTGACAGACAAACAGTAGTCAAGCCTGACATTATTTTATATTAAGAATATTTTATATCAAGAGGAAAATAAAATGTAGGGGATTAAACAGGTAGTGTTTTTCAACTAGCGCACCTTTAATAAAAAGCACCTTGTCACTATAAAGATTTCAGGAGTATCTCTCCTAAAAAATGTGCAAGAAGCTTTTAACACTTTTCTGAAATCAGAACTGCTTGTTTACACTGATCCCTCAAAAGCTGGATCTAGTTTTCAGATAATTTATATAGGTCAGCTAAAACCAGTGTCTCACGTTCTAAATTGTGAAGGTAATAGGCCTCTTGACCTAAGGTATAGCATATAGGATTTGGAAGAGGAAAATAAACTTGTGCTTTTATATTCCCGTTTCATCTGTTTGCATTGATCTGTTCCTTTTCTTTCTGATTCTGGATGACCAAGGGTATTGGAATATCTTTTTTTTGTTTGTTTGTTTGTTCTGGCTTTAAGAATATAGGAAAAAAAGCTTGATTGTCTGTGTATTCAGTAAAAAAAAATCTGGGCTTATTTGAAATGTTTCTAAATCTACAGTATTATTATTGTAGTAGTTTTACATTCATTTGGACATTGAACTGTACGCAGGGTACCAACATGTTTAGTAACTTTAAAAGCAAAGGAGAAATACAGTTACCAGAAAAGCTTTTTGATTACGTAAGTACATTTTAGAAAGTTTAGTTGGCTAAAAGTTCTATTAGAAGGATTTTGAAGCTTGGCAGAATTCCTTATTAAAAGTCCTTCCTATTTAGATGGGAAGGTATAAAATTACTTCAGCTGTTAGGTATATTCTGAGACCTTTGGAATAGAAAACCAAACCTGTAATAAAAAAAGTTGTCAAACAGGAAGGTGTTGATAATAGAACATTCTGCATACCAAGAAAAACAGGACTTGAAGAGCTGTGAATGATCCTCAGGAAAATTGCCTGAAATTGTGGCCATAAGGAGAAGCTTGAAGGACTTCTGCTTTTCACTACTGTTAAGAAAGTTCAAGTTCAGGCAGTGTTAGGATGTTCAAAGTCTCCCTACTGAAGTTGCAGTATTCCTATCCCCTTCTTCATAGAAAGGCTGTGTTTTCAAAATTTAATTTTGGCAAGGAGGAAATTCTATAAATTGGGTAAAACTATACAGTCTTAGAATTTTTCAGCTCAAAGAATTGGTTTTAATATTTTAAACAAAGTGGTGCATGTATGCAAAACGTGATAATATTTCTGAACAACTGAACAATACAATGACTCAAATGGTGGTTCATATCCCAGATGAGCTGTGAAACTTCTTCAGTTATGGTGCAGCTGTTTGTAGCAAAGAAGAGAGCTAGAGTTCTGTCAGATCTTCCCTGGTGACAGAGCCGTAGGTTGCTCCTTTCTGGTCTGGTGATGAAAAGGATTTCCTGAGGCCTCATTCAGAGTAAAGTCATCAGGATGAGCCTAATGCACATAAAATATGTATTATGATAAACTGAAAAGGCAGTGTCAGGATTTTTGTTTGTTTCATTTTTCCAGGAAAGCACACACACACAAAACAAACAAACAAACAAACAAACAAACAAAAACCTGAATAACTAGTAATGTAAGAATTTGTAAAGGTTATAATTCCTAGCATTGCTACAATAGCATTCCTACATGATAAACTGGAAGAATGCAGCCAAGGGAAAAAGGTCTGCCTTGGATCTCTTTTACAGAAAGTACTTTATCATGATTACATAGGAGTAATTGGATTGATGCACATCCCTTGGGAGTCAGTTTATATGTCTATAGAAGCCATAAAAAGGACCATTTCCCAGGTATTTTGCTGGGTTTGATAGACTGTGTATTGTTTATTTTGACCTATAAAGACTTAGTTACTGTTAGCATAATTCTGTAAATTTACTACCTACGTATGCCAGAATTTTTCCCATTATTTACCATACCTTTTAGGTTTTGTTTTCAGGTATTTGTTAAGAAACTGATAACATTTGAGGAGATATCAATCCAGTTATTGTGTATGCAGTCCAAGATGCAGACTGTGTATGTTTTAGTATTGAGTGAACTAATAGTGATGTTACAGGTCCCAAGGCTAATTTTTGCCCAGAGTACTAATGTGTGTGAGATCCTTCTGAAGCAAACACCTTGTCAAATACGCAGCTGTCAGAATTTCAATTATTTTTGAGAATCATACTGTAATTATTAGTAGATGTTGGGTAATGTTCAGAATTACAAGACTATATTTAAAATGAAATTTGAAAAAGTATGGATGAAAAATATCTCTTAAAGAAAGGAAGTGACAGTTGCCTTCATTATTTCTGCAAGCAGGTATGTATTTATAGACATTAGATAGTCTGTATCCATTTGGAAAGTAATGTCAATCCTCAAAATCTAACCGGTGTCTTCTAAGTGTGTCCTTCATTGAAAAAGAGGAAATTAAGATTATATCTTCAGAATTCATCAATTGATTAAATATTCCAAAGTTTCAAGTATCCGCAGGAACATATTCCCTGCTTTTCTTTTATGTAGTAAATAGTGCACCATTCCCTGAAGTTTTGATGTCATTGAACTGCGATCCATAAAAATTAAAAAATCACTTGCTAATTATTGTGTTTTATTTCAAAAGTATTTCCCAGCAGTTATTCTGGATTTTGTGCATGTGAACCCAATAGATAAATAATCCTCTGCATAGTAAGGAATAGTATTGAATTCATTGCTGGAGGTCTGGTGGAAAGACTCAGGACTTTGAGTTAATGCAACTTTACATACCTTATTTTTTATTTTTATTTTTATCTCAAAACCATGGTTTTACATAGATTTGTCATGAAAAACACATCTGTAAAATCACCTTACAGAGTTACAGATCATAGAATAGCTTGTGTTTGAAGGGATCTTAAAGATTATTGAGTTCCAACACTGTGCTGTAGGCAGGGCTGCCACCCAGCAGCTCAGGCTGCCCAGGGCCCCATCCAACCTGGCCTTGAACACCTCTAGGGACGGGGCACCCATAAGCTTCTCTGGGCAGCCTGTGCCAGTGCCTCACCATACTCTGAGTAGGATCAATATTAAAGAGAAATATTTTGCAAAATGAAATTTAGGGGTCATCTTTCCATTGTACTGGATTGTAAATTAAATTATATCCAGTAAGTGACAGAGAGTTTATGAACAGTCACTCCTTTTTTTTTTTAGTCTAGAAATGACCAGAAGTTAACTTTAAGAGGCAGTAATGGGAAATAGAATAAACTAAATGGCAAAGAAAATAAACCCTGCTTACTGAGTACTATGAACAAATAAGGTATTTTACCAGTGTTCTGCTTAATTTAAATAAATAATAAATACTAGGCAGGAGAATGTATCAGGAAGTATGAGGAATATTAAGATATTAAGTCAAAATTATTACATACTAAAATAAACTGAATACTTTTTAAAATCTGATTTAAAATGAACTTCGCGCTGTGAAAAGAGAACATCTTTCAGGAAGAGGTAATTAAAAATTGGTAAAAAATTAAATATATTTCTGCACTGTTATTCTTAAAGTCACATAAATTTGAAGCATGTTTTCTGTGTTTCTGAGCTCAAAACTTGGTGTTTTGAGTTCTACGTCTGCAGTAATATTTTTATGTGCATAGAATCATTCCACAGGAAAAATCATCTCTATTCCTGTGATAAGAATCCCACATAGCTGCCCATTTAGATACTTGGTCATTTTTTTCTTTCTTAAAGCCCAAGTTCTTTAACTTGTGTGATAACTGAAAAATGCAAGTAAACCCTCAGTTAAGCCTTAAGATTGGATATCTTTCAGGCTGTAGTATAATGCTTGGCAAGTGATGCTGTCCAAATTCTGAAAATAAAGTGCTAATATTTGGCACACGGAACAAAAGGAAGAGATTATATCTCCTACTGTAGTATTTTGTTTTCTTGGCTGTTTACATCTGGAAATTCAATAGCAAGGGGTAAGTAGATGGCTATTATTCACCATGACCTCTAAACAACCAGGAATGCACAAAATTGAGTGGCAGAGGTAGCTTACGTTTTACACCTGAAGCCATCTCCATGGTGTAGATGAACAGAGTTCTACTAAAATGAACAGAATCCAGCTAGTGTACTTCACCTGCAAATACAATTTACAGTAGAAGTAAATTGTAATAGAAGTACAATCACCTAGACCATCTTGAGTCCTTGCATGAAGGGTCATGTTGAAATTTCAGCTTATTTCTTATTTTGAGACATCAAGCTGTAGAGTGTTGCTACATAGGTGCTTTGAGTAAGCAAAGTGTATGACACTGTGAATTTTGCTTTTTCAGGATAAATCTGTTGAGTAGATATTCACTAAGCCCATTGCATGACCATAATTCACGGAGACCAGTTATCATTTTCTTTGCTGCAACCTCCACAAAATTTACTTCAAGTAGGAATCAGTAATGGACTATGATAGCAGTGTTAAGATTTTTGAATAAAAAGCTTTTTAAGAAATGTCAATTATTATTAGGGATATTCGTTTGATATTTTCAGTTTTGGTCTATAAAATGTGGGACAAAATTTTGAAAAATGTCATGTGCTGACATAAATCTTGGGGATTCCTATAAGAGATACTACCATAAAAATTAAGAAGCTCACCTTACGAAGACATTGTATCAAGAAAGAAAAATGATCAAAGTTCTCCATGACATTCAATCATTGTTTCCATTTCAGATGGGAGAAAAAGAAGCAGAGATGACTGATAATTTCTATAATAATTCTTAATAATTCCAAGAAGCAAAAGGACAGATAATAATATAATATATTCTTGTGCTAAGCTGCTCTCCTTCCCTTGCTTTTTAAATTTGGCCATTGTGTTCTGTCTATTGCAGATAATCTGTCAGGTCAACAATATCAATAGTTTTTATTACAGAAAGCAGATATTATCAGCATCCTATCTGTCCATTCAATTAGAATTGTGGTACTGCTGCTGAGCTTAAGAACTCTTTGAAAAAGGAAAAGAAAAACAATACATTTCAGGTTTCTTAAAGAGACCTAGGATTTTAAAAATGAGAAAGACGACTCTTTAGGAAGCGACATAGAAGCTAAGCATATATTTTATAGCAAACTGTAATAATAGCTCAGTTGGCTGTTGCATGGTTGAGTGAGGTGAGAGCAGATTGGTGTATTTCAGTTTTTTTCAGGAGTATATGCATTTTTAGCAGCTGAACCTTGTATTTCACTAGCTTTTTATAAAGACCTCGGATGGTAGCTGGCTTTTATGGAGTATTACAAAGGGGGGAGGTGGGGGGGAGGGGGCGGGACTGTGCAAAATACTTTGAACTTCAGACCTCAGGAGCAGAGATCACCACAAGGGACAAAAATTGGCATCTCTCTACTGCCCCTTCATTTTGATCAGATTTCGCCCTGCTGGTTGCCAGCCTGCGACTGTCTAGTTGGTCTTGTCACCCTCCAGACAGCTTCTGCCATGTTGCTTCACTTCACTAAAATGATTGTAACTCAGTGCTATCATTATTTCTGTGAAGACTTGGTTTATGCCGAGTTGGACTTCTTGCAATTGTGGGGCTTCTAGTCTCGTTGATTTATGCTAAGGTTTCACAGTTTTTAAGTATTGTTTTTTGTTTTTGTTTTTGTTTCTGTTTTAATCTGTGTTGAATGCTTAGTCCTGGTTATTAAGCTTCTTAACAGGTGCATGATTTTTTTTTTAAATTTTGTTTCTGCGTGTGGCTCAAAGTCATTTTGTGAATGCATATAGGCTTTCTGTGTAGCTTAGAAAGAAATCTCCTATTAAGGAAACATGCTTGTTAGGCTGTGAAAAGAAGTGTCTTGCAACTGTATGCTGAGTATCAGCTCCAGAAGGGCAGAGTTGGATAACTAGGTGGCACAAAATCTGCTGTGGATTTATGTTAAGAAAAGATTGCACATTTGATTGGATTTTAGCATGGGACATTAAGGCCCAGAGATAAATGTTCAGGAGAAAAAGCACAGTTCAGGCTGCTGGGTCGGATTTACTTTGCTAAGAAAAGTAAATAAAATAATGCTGAATAAAACTGGATTTATTTTTATAGGAAATTGAACTCTAAAAGTGATTTCAACAGGAAAGGAGGAAAAATTCTCTGATTGAGGTAGTTTTATGATGGAGTCTGATCAGTTAGCATGCGGGTTGTTTGGGTCTTTTTTAATAAGACCATAAGTAAATGAATTAGAATCACTCAGTCTTGTCTTCCAATTTTTTAATTTTTTTCTGCAGACCTTGCTCTTCTTTGTAGTATCACTGGGCTGCAGATCTCAAGATTTTCAGTAATATCTTCAATAGGCTGAAAGTAGCCCTGTCCCACCTACAACAATGTATTTTATATTTGACTTGCAGAAACAGTGATGACAGTTTCTTAGGCTAGTGTGTTTCAAACACTAGAGAAGTAAACTTGGCAGCATCCAGATATTTAGGGCATGTTATAAGGCTTTTAACAGACTCATGGAGATAAAGTTAAATTTGTACCTAGTTTAGTTCCTAAAGATATTGGGTAGGTGAGGCAAATGCTTTTGGGTACGTTATTTTGGTCTGTGCAGTACTAAGCTTAGCAACAGCTACAGGCTCAAGTATGAGCTGGAAGCAAACCAAGACCTGTCCAGATGAAAACTCTTGCTAAACCACATTTGAGCCAACACTATTTATGCCTGGTATCAGCTATCTGTGTTTACATTGGAATTGATGGCTGAGCTATGGTAGATTGGGTTATTGCTCCTATTTCTCCAAGCTGTATTTCCTTCTAATGTGAGCCTAAATATTGCTTATCAGAAAGATGATGATGAAATCTTGGATCTGCTGAAGTTTATAGAAGCTTGGATTTTTAGATAGATTTAGAATATTTCTCTTGTTGTTGTGTAAGGTTTCCTTCAGCTAGTTATGTGTGGGTATGTGCATTGACAATTTCAAAAATTAGGAACTTGAACAATTCTGGTGGGGTTTTTTTGCCCTGTGTTCTCACTGTAGTAAATTCCTGAGATAAAGTTCCTCTGTTTGAAGCAATCTCACTACATGTTTGGTGACGCTGCATCAAAATCACTCTGTGCAATCATCTAAGACGTGTTTTGGTGATTCCTCCTGCAGAGAGACCCAGACAGGGAAGCATACACCACCACTCAGGCAACACTGGACATACATTGTCATTGCATATACATAGATCTGATTCAGCACTAGTGCAGAAACAATATTTTCAGATATTGAGAAAAGTCTATAGTAGAGCACTACAGTAAGAATATTAAATCCTTCCTACCTAGATCTCTGCAAACTGACAGCTATGTTTATTCCCCCAGGTCCTCACTGTTAGCATTTTATTTACTTTATGACCTGAGGTTTCAGACAAGTTTATGGAGAAAGTTCTGGGGACGGAGACTCCACCTCTTCCCTGGGCAGTTCCTTCCAGTGTTTGACCACCCTCTCTGTGAATAAATTCTTCCTAATATCTATTCTAAACCTCCCTTGATGCAATGTGATCCTGCATACCACATGCCCTGTATAATCTCCAAGCACAGCGGGCGGTTTCTACAGCTGATAGAGAAATGATAAGCAAAACAGTCAGTTTCTATGCTTTGTTTTGTTTTGTTTTTCTGGAAAAGAAAATATATATTACAGAAATTAAGTGTGTTTGTTGCATGACATTACCACGGACAATGGGACATGGGTTTTGTTCATAATCTTGTGTATCTGTAACTGCCCATTGGAAAGAGAAAGTTGAAGAGCACCAGCTGTTCATTTCAGCAGCCTGGAATTATAGCTTTTTAAGTGATCATAGTCATTTTAAATGCAGCTTGATCAAAATATTGCTATTAACTTACAGTCTCAAAAAAGAGCTTGCATTCATCTGGCATGTCTTTGAAGGAAGCAAACTGGGAAAAAAAGCCAGTGTTTTCAGTGCTCACAACAGAAATGCGTCTGATTAGTGAAATAATGACACAAATTCCATTGTGTTAACTTTTTTGAAAGTCCAAGTTAAATTAGTATATTTTATATATTAACCCATAACTTGATTCTTTCTTGTGAGGGAGTTGTCTACGGATATGTGAGAGCCAAATTGTTTTTTTCAGTGCATGCTACTGATAAGTTCATTTTGGAAGATTTGGGGGACATGATTTCCTTGTACAGAATGCAGGTACTTAATACCTTTTCCAAGGCTTTTCTTTTTCAATTCTCTGTCTCATCTCATTTGATGCTAAAATTAAAGATTGACCTTTTGTTGTTTCTAAATTCTCTCCAAAAACTTTACGTACTGGAAATGAAAATACTGACTTCCCCAGCCTAAGAAGATTAATTAATTAATATTCTTATGAATATTGCCAAAAAACAAAGCCACAGAGATAGTAAACATGGTACTAAGAAAAATGAAATATGACTGAATCAACTAAATTTTATAGTAATAATTTCATATATTTTTCCAAACTTACCCACTGAGATGCCATGCATCATCAATGCTGTAAGGATTTTAAAATCTAGCTCTTTAAAATGAAAGAAATTACAATTATCTTCTTTGTGAGATGTTTTTTTGCAGATCTTTTATGAAAATGGCTGTACCTTTGATAATTCATGTTTGTGACTTTCTATCATTAAACACACACATCAAAATGTAACCAACCGCATGTAGTTTCATAGCATTTTGTAGTTTTCATAGCCTTTTGAAGAAGTTTGGGTACCTAACTATCAAATAAAATGATTTCTGGGTTAGGTACCACTTAGCTTAATTATATCCTTAAAACAAATGAGCAGAAGATCAGCTAGAAGATTACCTTTTGTTAATGAGGTACAAGGGAGAAAAGGGTAGGGTCATTATCCAAGTCCAGAGAGGGAACCTCCCTGATTCTGGAATAAAGGGCCAAAAACAACAGTATGTAAGTGTGTGGCAAAGTGGGGACTATGGGAAAGAGGCATTAGGTGAATGGACTTATATGTCAGTGTGGCATGTTGTGAGAGAGACCACAAAACCTTACACTTGTCTCTTCATCATTGCATTCTACAAATAGCCAGTTCTTGGAGTATGCAGTGTACTCTCAGGATAAGTTTAAGTCCTTGTCTGTGATTAGAGTATGGATTTCACTTTCCCAGCTCATCCACCAGCTCATGAAATATTCAGTTACTTTAACTTCATGCTGTATAAATTAATTTATCTCCATCACTATAAATAAAGTCAAGGAGATCCTACATCACAAACTTGTGACTTTGTAGCTGGAGGATACTGCAGGGTAGCCATTCTCAGAGCATATGAATATATTCTGCAAAGGGGCTTCTTTATGTGGTTATTCCAAAGTGCCCTTCAGGGTACCTTCGAGATTTCTTTCAGCTGAAGCAGAATTGGTGAATAATTAAGTGTGGGTGGGCAGAGAGAGGAAGAGAAAGGAAAGGAAATACTAGGATAAATCTGCCAATGAATAGGAGCCCAAAAGACCTTGTCATAGAGTTTTAAAAACTGGTAGTGTTCTTCTCTTCTAAAGCACAATAACCTGCATACTATTTTATTCCTTGCTAATAGTATGCACCAAAAGTTAATGCAGCATCTTCTTGAGGGGCAGAAAGTTGGCACGACTAGCCATCTCAAGGCCGCTCATATTTCAAGCACAGAACACAGAAGTATTTCTATGCAAAACAACTTTTTCACTGATATCCCTTCGTGAAGTTTAATCTATTACCCATTCATGGATGAATTTTTTAAATCCATGTCCCTTGTATCAGTCTGTCTTATTTCTAATTCCTTTACAGTTTTGCTGATGAAGCCCATCTTCTGATGCTTGTTCAATATTCTTCTTCAAAATAAAATTCTATATACTGACAGTGTATTTTTATTAATTTCATTAATTACAACTTTCCAGACTTAAAAGACTACAGAATAAATTATTGTTGGTTATCACATCTGTTTAAATCTGACAGCATACTATGCTTAGATAAATAAATACCTAGAGGTCTAGATTTCCTGGGACTAAAGTAAAATTTTCTGATCCTGCAAATTATTTCCCACTTTCATCTTTTAAACTTCAAATCTAATTGGAATTTAAGGAGTGTGAAATGGAGTATGCATGAGTGACTTCCATGAACCATGGGAAATTTGGAAGACAGAGTTGAACCCAATGTTAGCTTCTTCAGAGCTTGTGGGCTTTAGTCTTGAATTCCGTATTAGCAAAGCAAGACTAGTTGTGAAGTTCAGAAGCAGGCTTGAAAACAATCTCTGTCATTCTGTTGGATCTAGCATTGCATTAAGAATTATGTATAGAATAAATCAATACGAAATGAAGAAAGGAGAGCTAGCACCAGTGAGTATACAGAATTAAAGCATAGTTAAATTGGGACATTCATATGAAGTTTCTACCTCTTCAAATTGGAAGTTATGTGAGTTTTCAATCAAATCCTAAGTATATATCTTGTTTTTATTGTTGTGGGTTTCTTTTGTTGCTTAAATAATTACAAACTTGAAGCTATTAACTATCACTGACCTCAAGACACTTAAGACAGCTAGTACTTCATCGTCATTAGTACTGTTTTTGGTAATGGTGCAGAAAGCATTCTGAACATGTCCTGAGAATGACCAATATATTTCTGTCAAATGGGTTCTTCCTTCCTAAAAAAAAAAAAAAAAAAAAAAAAAGAAAAAGTGAAAGTTCTTATAATGTTGTATTAGCTTTCTGACCAAGAAATGCAAGCAGTTGCTACTGCAGCTGCTTTTTATTTGTGGCAGCAGGGGGATCACAGCCTGGATATTTGCTTTCCAACAGGGATCAGGTAGGACATAACAGGACATCCATGTCATTACCTACTTTGAATTTTAATTGTTTTAATCCACTCTCTGTTGAAACATACTTGTCTCTCAATAAATTAATAGAGTTGAATCAATACAAATTTGTTCTGAAACATTTAAAGGAATGCATAATGAGTACTGGTGTGACTCTAAACTCGCTACATGATGAAATTAGAGAAGGAAG
This sequence comes from Lagopus leucura, assembly GCF_019238085.1. Taxonomy (NCBI): domain Eukaryota; kingdom Metazoa; phylum Chordata; class Aves; order Galliformes; family Phasianidae; genus Lagopus; species Lagopus leucura. Next base: position 25,789,523 of record NW_024962335.1, read on the forward strand.
GGCATATCACTATTTAATGAGAAGCTGAAGATTCAAAGGTCTTCTTTATGTTAGTTACAGTGCAGGACCCTAGTTAGAGTAGCCACAAAGTATCTGTCACAAATTAGAGTACCAATTACATTCATGTATCCTTCATGTCTGAGAAAGTAGATTGGTTTCAATACATTTATTGTTCTATATATTCTTCATTGGGACATAATAATTCTCTGCAACACTTTCAGAATATTTGCTCAGTAGACATTGAGCTGTAGAGTGTTATTGAGAACACTGTTGAAACATAAATTAGACAAGAGCAGAGAGATTTGTGATGGCCTTGGGACAAAAAGTTTAGAGAATTGGTACTTTGAAAGGTGTGGCACTTTGATGTCTTCTGTATTTCTGGATGAAAGACTGGGACTTTGTTCTCACATCTGATTTCTCACTGAAGTTTTCCAGACGAATATGTCCCATTTTCTCCTCTAGATATAAAACAAGGATTAAAAAAAATACATAGATTGAAAATGCGAAAGGAGTAGCATGTTTTTGGTCATCAACAATTGCTTAGTTACAAAGAAGTTAACTTTTTTTTTTTTTTTTTTTTTTTTTTTTTTTTTGTATTCTTTGTGTAGTGAATTATTTCATGAAAATATGACTGAGAGACATCAAAGAAAGTTTTGGGAATTCCTTATCTGTTGCATTTCAGAGCATATTATACCTTAACATGGCATCAGATAAAAGTTTCAGTACCCTCTTAGGTGAATGGAAAAGGGAAATGAATGCATGTATTCCCTTAGATCATATTTCTGTATGTATCCATTAAGTTTATCCAGAGAGTTTTCAAAAGATATGATGATTCTTTGGCTACAACCTCTTTTGTTTTTCACTGATGATTATAATCAGATCAGTTAATTTTATTTTTTTTTTACTGTTGCATCGCAAGTTTCTCTTTTTCTAAATCAAGTTTCAGCTGAGTACCATGAATAGAAGACACAATATATTAATCTCTGTGTCTTGTGATACGGATGTAAGGCTTATTTAAGAAGTTTTTTTTTTAAGGTAGGCAGAGTGATAAATGATCTCAGGGTGTGCTTACATCACACAATACATATATTAGAAATCCCAGCCTAGCTCTGAACAAGCTGGTCTGTCCATATAAAAAAATGCATTACTACACAAATATATTAGTTCAAATCCTGAAAGTACTATCATAAGTTGGTTTGGAAGGAGAGAAGGTAAATTTGTTGCGCCTTCCTTGAGCCAAAACACTGTCTGATGTTCATTGTTTCTCTTGTAACATGGTAGCAGATGTGTGTCTGGGTATGGCCACAGCCGTTTTCCATGTACTTGATACCATGTCTTGTCTTGCATGTACCCAGGTCAGCATGACAGCGTGTTCAGATAACTTAAACTTAACTCATAGCAAAGCAAAGGAACTTGTTGCTGTGCTCTTCCATTGCATGCTGTAGGTACAATTTAAATGTATTCAAGTGGATTTCACCACTAAAGCTACTGTACAGCATCAGAAAATGGTAGTCAAGATATATATATATATATTTGTGGAATAATGATTATTTTTTTCATTGTTTATTATTATATTTGTGAGTAGCTTAGGTTTACTTTAAAGTTAAGCACACATCTGGTAGTTTCTTGAAAAAGAATCCCAAAAATCTGATTTTCCTTCACTTTGTACATTCTGTATATTTCTTTTTTTTTTTTTTTCCACTGTGATGCGGAAGCGTGAAAGGAATAAGGTATTCCTGTCTATTTCTTGAGGGATGAATAAAGAGTTTTGATAATTTTAAAAGATATTGGATCAGTCTAACAGATCTTAATCAAATTGAGGAAATCAGCAGCAATCTGCAAAAAGTTGTCACATAGCACTTGATAAGTTAGCACTTCTAAAGTAACATAGGTAGAATTCTGCCTTTTAGTAACTGTGAGAAGGCTGAGCATTGCTTAGGCCAGGATTGACAAAATAAGCCTATGATGTTTGATTGAAAATCTCAAAAGGATTGACTCTCTTACGAGCAGAAAATTTTATTGTACATAACTAGAGAAGGTGCCTTTTTCAAATGTTGAAAAGGGAAGGGAAGGTAAAAGGAAATATTGCAACTATGAGCATTGTTTGCAATATTTCACTTTTTTTGATACACTAATATGATATTCTTAGAATTTGCGCAGTTTCTTCTTGCATTCTCTCATCTGCAAACAAAAAATTAGATGCAGTAGAAGGAAAGAACAAGGCTGAGCACTCAATGCTGTTTTAGTATTTAAATGCTTTAGATTGTCCAGCTATTCCCAGTCTTTGTTGTAGGCCAAAACAAATCTTCCTACTTTGGCAAATTTTCAGCAGTTGGGAAGTGTGGATCTGTGTGTTTTAAGTTTGTGTTGAGACATCAAAGAGTTGCATGGGCTTTTTTCTTTTATTTGTTACAACTGTTATATAAAACACCACGTCTTCAAAACCCTTTTTTTCTTGAGCCCTGGCTTTTGTTGTTTTTTGTTTGTTTGTTTGTTTGTTTAATTCATGAAAGAAAGTTCAGTGAGAACAATTGGAAAGTCTGAGAAGAACAGTCACCAAAAATATAATTAGATGATATTTTATTGCAAGAAAGAAACAGTCTGTGAACTATATCTGAAAGATCCATAATTCAGAAAAATATTGTCCCATTCCCAACCTTCTATGTGACTTATTTACAGCCATAAGAATTATACATGGAAACCGCAATGCAAAATAATCAGTGTAACTTTAAAAAAAAATGAACAAATTCGAAGTGCACTAAAACTTTTATTGAATTTTATTATTTCTAAGCAGAAATGAGTGGTCTGTGTGTGTCCAAAGGGCAGCCATAGATCTTATCAGACTTAGAATATCTCTGTGGAAAAGAACAAGTGGAACTCATCCGATTCTTTTGGATGAGAAATAGTTGCTTAGTCCGTAATGATTCCCTGGCACATTTCAAAAGAGCAAAAGTGCATGTCTCAGATGCCATTCTCATTCCTACTTCAGTCAGAGTATCTAAGGCCTGAAAGCCAGGAGGTTTATGCAGGATGTGTTGTTCATCCCCTCTCCCATGCTACTGCGCTTCATTCAATTTCTGCATTTTCAGAAACTGTTATACCATGCTTTCTTTCATCCAGCTGAAATTATTCCAGTTTTGCATTTGGATTTATAAAGTTTCTCAAATATATTATGTGCAGAGGATAAAAGGTGGTTCATTAATGTGGTAATAAAGATGAACACAGAAATGTTGTTAACGTGGCTGTCCAAGTTAATGATTTTAGATTTATTGACTGGGAGTTAAGTGCTCAGAGTTGAGCACTGAGGTTTCTACACTTCTTTGTGCACATCAGCCTCTAGGAATAGAGTCTTGCAGCATTTATTTTCAGCTTTGCATGGTGGTTAACTGAAGTGCTGAGTTCTGCAGGCCCTCCTGTGATAGTAAGAGCTAATGAAGCTGCTCTATTTTAAAGAGCTTCTTAATCTATGTTAATACAGTGAAGATTATTATAGAAGCAATAATAATCATAGAGAAATTGATAATGACTAGAAATCAATGTCTGCCTTGTTAATTATAAAGCTTTTACTATAAAAAGAAATCATTTAGCAACTGCAATTAACCAGTTAGGAAGAATTTTTATTAGAAACTCCATTTACTAGATCTTGTAGTTTTTAATATAATAGCTGAACTGTCACTATTTTTACTCTAAATCCCTTCTCTCACTTGATGGTTGGGATGCCAAACCAGGTGAAACTGCCATTTGTTTTTCTTGATAGAACAAAGCATCTTCTCTTTCATGTGCAACCATTTACCAAGGCACTTGGGTTGTTATTTCTGCTTTGCAAGGGGGCATGCATACAGATCAGTACAACAGAAACACTTTTTCTTCTCAGCAAGGTAAGGTTAGCTGCCTCTGAAGACTCAACAGTCAGAGCACACAGGGTGGCCAAGTTTACCATTGTTCTAGAAAATAATTCTAATAAAGAAAGTGTAAATTGCATTACAGCCAGTTTGTATACAGTTGTTTAAGTGAACCTTTTTTTTATTTTTTTATTTTTTTTATTTTTTGGCAAAGAAAAAATGGGCCAGTTTTTCTACAATCCTGAAGAAGAGCTGAGTGCCCAGAAATTTATCAAACTTTTCTTTAGTCTAGCAAAAAATATTATTTGTTTTTAAGCTTTCACCTGAAGAGTAGTTTTGACACGACATTTATGTAAAATAAGATGAAACACAGAAATGCTGCTTTCTTTTGGATCTTCGTGTCTATTAAAACCACTGAGCTAATAAAATTGTATTAGTAATAGCCTTGTCAGGCTGAAAATAAGTGGTAAGAAAACAGGAACTACCCCTGCCATGGCACTGTTTCCTTAATTTTGAATTACTGCTGTTCTTTACCCCCACCTCTGCATCTTAAATGGTTTAGGTGTTGCATCCAAGCTTGCTGAAGTTTTAGTTTGTTCCAGATTAATCTGTGATAACATGGAGCTACATCTGAAATTCTACGTAAGAAACTCAGTTCCCTGCAAATAGGAATGCTCTTGAACACAGGCTGAATGTATAATTTTATAAATACTAAATATTGTAGCCTACATCTTTACCTAACAGCAAGGTTTGGAAATACCACAGGCATGCTTACGTAAAGGCAGAAAATACTGGACTTCTATTATTTCTCTCTAGGGCTATTTGCCTAATGGCCCTATCACTGTACCTAAAAATATAGATAAGTTACAACATGGAATAAAGGATGCATTTGATCTAGGGTTTGCATATGCTTCCTTTGCCCCTCCCCTTTCAATTTTCTTCCTTTCTTTTTATTATTGGCTATATTATTAGTGATATTTTCTTTGAACTATGCTATACCAGTAATATTTATTAGCATATTACTATTTAAATTATTTTTCTCAGGCTTGAGCATATTTCTGAATACAAATCTTTGTTTCTATATTAATCAAGTATATAAAATGAGTTGATGAATTGAGTTTTTCAGGTAATATCAATAAGGTTTGTTTATATATATCTGTATATATTTTTTCTGCAGTACAAACATGAAGTCTTTGGAAAGTGGGAATCTATTATATCACTGTTTTCTACAAAATATTTGAAAGGATTGCATCAACAGACTTAGTAAGCTTTCTTACAGGAACCCCAAGATGAATTTCGGTTCATTGTGAGATTTCTGTTTCAGATGGAAATAGTTTGCTTTATTTTTTTTTTTCCTTATATTCTCTAAAGAAAACAATCAGATGAATTTGGAGTTGTGATAGTTTATGTGAACTTTGTGATGGTGTACTTACAGAGATACATACTTTCAAATTATGCTGCTATAATTCCGCAGAAGCAGAGAATATGTGTAGAAACATGCATCTTTCAGAAAACCCAAGAAGCTTCTCTGGGTAGATTTCAAAATCTTAATGAATTTCTACCAATTTTCCAGGAGAACATAGTTACAAAATATGGAAGCAAAATAATTACTGGGAACAAGGACCTGAAATAGAAATGTATTAATCTGATTTGAAAATCAATAAGATAGCACCACGTTAGCACAACTAAATAATCTTCATCCAAAAATTGTACTAGAATTGTTACATGATAGAATTGGTCCAGCAGAAAATGTTTTAATAAACCATTTGAGCCAAAACTGGTACCATCTGACTGGAAAACAGCAAATGGAATATTCATACTGGGAGGATTATGAAGAGATAATGCCAGTATTATGAGCTTTGAAGATTTTCCCTATCTCTGGCCAATTTATAAATCTCATTTGGACCACAGTAGAAGAAATCCTGCCAGCAGAGATGAACAGTAAACTCTAATGGGACTAAAGGGACAATCCTTCAAAAGAGCAGGAGTTGTATGAGAAACAGGACCACTGCAGGGAGTAGGAATCTGAACAAGCTAGGGCCATCACTCTATGAGATGCGATAAGACTTTGTAAACTATGCATTTTTGATAATTGCCTTTTATTACTAAGTAAAATTGTCTCTATTACATGTGTTATTCCAATAGGGAAAAAAAGAAAGTCTCTAAAATCATGACTCCTTTGGAGGCACTCCTTTTCTACTGCATTAAGACTTCTGAGATGAAGGACTGCAAGAGTCCAGATTCTTTCAATCATGCAGAATAACAACAATAATTCTTGGAGTGCAGCATCTCAAGCCCTCATTTTCACAGGAGAGCCGCATGTGCTGCCACCTGAGATGAGTACTTAGCAGAACAGGGATGGCAGAATCACAGAATCGTAGGGGTTGGAAGGGACCTCTGGAGACTACCTAATCTAAACATCCCTGCAAAAACAGTTTCCCTAGAATAGGTTACAAAAGCAAGTGTCCTGGAAGGATTTTATTAACTCTACAGGTCAGCTTGTTCCAGTGCTCTGTAACCCACAAAGTAAAGAAGTTTTTTCTCACAATTTATGGAACTTCCTATATTTCAGTTCGTGCTCATTGCCCCTTGTCTTGTCACTGGGCACCCCTGAAAAGAGCCTGCCCCCATCCCTACCCCAGCTTCTGTTCATTAGATATTTATAAGCATTGATAAGATCCTCTCTCAGTCTTCTTTTCTCCAGGCTGAACAGTCCCAGGTATCTCAGTGTTTCCTCATACAGGAGATGCTCCAGGGTCCTAATCAACCTTCTGGCCTTCCACTGTACTATCTATAGAATTTGTCCCTCTTTTTTGAACTGAGGAGCCCGGAACTGAACACACTACTCCACATGTGACCTCATCAGAGCAGAAAAGAGGGAGAGAATCACTTGCTGTACCCCAGGATATTCAAGTCCTTCTCTGTAGAGCTCCTTTCCAGCTCCTTCCAGGTCTGCCCCTAATGTGTACTGATGCATGCAGTTATTCCTATCCAGGTGTAGGACACCGCACTTGCCCTTCTTGAACCTCATAAAGTTCCTCTCAAATATTCTCCAGCCAATCCAGGTCTTACTGAACGGCAGCTCAGCCTTCTGGTATGTGAGCCACTCCTCTCATCTTCATATCATCAGACTTGCTGATAGTGTATTCTACTCCTTCATCCAGAACAAGACCAGGCCTATTACACATCCCTGAGGATCATGGCTAGGCCTCCAATTAGACTCTGCACCACTGATCACAACCTTCTAAGCTCTGCCAGTCAGCAAGATCTCAGTTTACCTCACTATCCTGCTCATCTATCCTGCACTTTCTAAGCTAACCTAGGAAGATGTTTTGGGAAGACAGTGTCAAAAGACTTACTAAAGCCAAGGTGGACAACATCTAGAACATTTATCACTATTCTGGTTGGCCTGACTTATTCCTCAGTTGGTTTCAGTGGCATAAGCATTGCCATTTTGGACCCACTGCCCCCAAGCCTTCTTCACTTGTGTTCCTAGGGCTTTATAGTCTTTGATTCTGCCCTTCTTCTGGCTTCTAATGTCATTCATGTCCACATCAAGGAGCAATAGTGGATAACAGTCTGTGCTCTTGACAAGCTTCAGCACTCTCTTCGCAGTGCCCCAGATCTTGGCTCCCAGGAAGCAATAGACCTTTTGAGGCTCCCTGTCAGGCCAACGGAGAGGGACCTCGGTGCCTTTTAACAAGGAGTCACCTACTATAAGCACACAGCATTTCTCTTTACATTAGCCACTGTGGGCTGATGGGATTGTTTCTTCCTGATTATCTTTGTCATGAGTGTCTGTAGTTGTAAGAGCTTCATCCCTGCTGCCACAGCAGTACTGAATCATGGAAGCTGCTAACTGTTCATGATAGCTTCTCTTGTTCTCAGAAGAGGTCCTGTGAGACTCTTTTCATTGATACTGTAATATACAAGAGGAGATTTGTCTCAGGGATTGAACAAGTGCTAAGCCAGAGCATAGGAGTTCTTCTCTATTGCTTCCCTTGTAACACTATGGATGTTACAGAGGATACTGATGGCACAGGGGAATTTTCTAATAAATATGGGCTGATATAAGCATCTCTGTGGATATCCTTATTCTGTTGTAGCCGTCTCCACCTGGACTCTTATCTACTGATGAAATTCTTAGATGGGCTTCTAGTCTGTAATGTGTCCCAGTTACCCATCTATGAAATGAGAATTATGGCAACTATATCCCTCACAGAGATGTCATTAGCATTAAATGCATAATAGATTGCGAGGCACTCAGGTATTGTAATGTAGTCCTAGAAGTACTGTAAGTTACAGAGGAGAAAAAACATGTGCCTGGTAAATCACAGCTCTGGCAATGGCATCCCATAGCTCAGGGGATACAATCGGTTGAGCTTGGATCAAGTCACCAGTGATCTGTTTTGTGCCAGATATTTTCATTAGACATTTTTCCAGTTTTGAAACCTTCTCCAGAGTTTGGGGGGGACAGAGGGAAGTAGGGGCAGGAAGGAGTGGGACAGAAACAAAGTTGAAATCAGATTCCACTTGTATCTGATGCTTTTATTTTTCAGGGTGGGGTAGACAGCAGAAGAATTCCATTAGATGGGTAGGAAGGTAGGCTAAGTGAACTTTAAAATACTTACCACAGGAATATCATAAAAACAAAGATAATTCCTAATTAGGAATTGAAGGGCTTCCAGTCCTCTGGATACTGTAATAAGATGTTTCATGCAAGATCTCCAGTAATTCAAGTTTCATAAGTTCAGAAAAGATACTGTAGACCATAAAGATAACAGTGTGTATCCCTGGGGCCCTCACTGAATAGGCCACTAACAAAAAGATCCAAAAGATAGTGAATACCACTATTCTGATAGTGACAACATTGAAAGAAAGCAAAAGATTTCTTCTTTTTTATGGAGGTGAGACATCTCAGGATCTCAGGATCTGAAAGGCCAAACAAAGAAGTAATGGAAGGTTGGAAGGAGGAAAGAATTGCACTGCAGAATAACTGAGGAGATCACGATTAACCTCTTTAATACAGAGCTATCTAAAGCAAAAAGAATGCTTATTGCTATGTGCAAAGATCCTGCTATGGCATGGAAGTCTATCACCCCTGCTATTCTCCCCTATCAGAGAACTGAATATGGTAATTTGGATGAGGGTCAGCTGAGCTGATGTTAGTTGAAGGACCCAAATTTTTGGGAAGTGGTAAGTTGCACTGCTGCTGAGAGAAGGTGCTGTGTGTGAAAAGGTGTTATATTGCCACCTTAGGACATGTATTCTAGCAGTCCACTTAAAAACATGAGAATAAAAAATAATTTCAGAACAGCTGGGTTGTTTTGCAGCAGTCCCTATACTGGTTTTAATCTGCCTTCCTATACTGTCTCTGTCATACTCATCCAGTAAGATCTGTACTAAGTGCCGTGTGCAAGAACTGCCCACTTTGGATTTAAGTTTTTCATTTGGTTTCCATGATTTCCATTAACAGATGTGTCACAAGGGTCATCTCTGCAAGACAATCAACTGAGTGTATCACCTTAAAAGCAGCTTACACTTTGAAAAGTGAAAGTGTACGAGTGAACAAGTGTTTCATTTTCATTTTAGTCTTTGTGACAAATTTGTATACTTCCTGCAGTGAAATGGTTTGTCACCTTTTTAAAATTAGATGGCTAAAATATGGTTTGTGGTCTCAATAGAGCAAAAGAAGTAAATTCACTACGTGGAAAAGGCCTAAATGTTTACAATCTTATGGTCTTTCCCTCAAGCCTTATTTTTTCAGCTGCCTATTCCTATTTAGATAGCTTCTCATCCCATTCTGATCTGTGTAAATAAAATTTCTTTTTCTGACGTACTTCTTTTGATTATTTCTATGAAAATGGAAATTTCATTTAAATTCACAGTGATGTTATAACTCCTTTCCTACTGGGGAAGCTGAATGCGAGGGCTCGGTGCTCCTGCCTGTTTTATGCTCTACATATAATCATAGAATCATTGAATTCTTAGAGTTGGAAGGGACCTTTAAAGGTCATCTAGTCCAACTCCCCTGCAATGAACAGGGACACCACAGCTAGATCAAGTTGCCCAGAGCCTGATCCAGGCTTGCCATGAAAGCCTCCAGGGACAGGAAATCAACCACATCTCTGGGCAACCTATGCAGTGTCTCACCAACCTCATTGTAAAAGACTTTTTCCTTGTATCTAATCTAAATCTACCTCTTTAAACTTGAAGACTTTTCCACCTGCCCTGTCACTACAGACCCCCTTAGAGTCTGTCCCCTTCTTTCCTGTAGCTCCTCTTTAGATATTGAGAGGCTGCAATCAGGTCACTTCAGACTCTTCTCTAGGCTGAACAGCCTCAACTCTTTCAGCCCATCCTTGTGGAAGAGGTTGAAGTCCTTTGGTTTTCTCCATTGCCTTCCCCTACTGTCCAAGCAGCCATTGTGAAGTCACCAGCACTTCTCAAGGCAGAGCGTCCTTCAAAGCCCTGCTGGAACCCTGTACTTCTAATCTAGGTATGCCATCCCACACTTTATTATAGGAAGACTTACTACCCCCCCTGCAAGTGTTTTTCAAGGAAGTGAGAAAGCATTTCAGACTGCAAACAAAGGTACCCAGCTCATGGTTCAGCAGAGGGGTTTGGTGTTTCTCTCCATCCCTTTCAGCACACAGCATGACAGTTGTGGTTTTATTTTACATGGAGATTTTGGCTCTGAAGATTTTCTGGGAAAGGTTCAGGTTGGATAAATACAAGAAAAAATGATCAACAGCCACCACTTTTGGGAGCAAGCATGAGGTGAGAGTCATCTGGGACTCTCTGCAGCACTAACAGCCACAGTATTCACTTACCCATCTCAAACTTGGGTAGATACGTAAATTGGTGTCCTTAAACTCTTTGCTGTGCACATCAGAATTGATGTATTTCACAACTTTCTGATGGAAGACTTCCGTAAGTACATTGATAATCTTGAATTTAAGTTGTATATTTTTCTGTGCATACTATAAATGCTTGTTAGGATAGCAAGTAAGAGGTTGTTTGGGAAGCTATTTATGTCTGTGTATTTACATGTTTCTGTGATTCGACATCAGTGTGTGCACCAAAAACAGGAATATGAGGACAGTTTTTTAAGCCTGTGTAGATTTGATAGTGTTAATAGTGTTTAAACAGGCTTCATAGGCTCCATTTATGACTACAATGAAAAATTAACTATTATCCTGCTAAAAAACATACTCCTTGCAGCTCTAAATTAGGAAAAAGGACAGATTAAAGAGGTGAACTATTAACTGGAGTTTTGAGAATCATTACCTATAGACATGTTTGTTCTTTTAAAACAAATATTTTCATTCTATCTGTAGCAAAGAAAGCCTTTATCCTTATTATAATACCCAGGATAGGAGATTTCACTCAAATTCAGCACTGCTTGCTTTTAAAAGATGCTGTTGAGGGGAAAGGGTCAAAGGCCACTTTTAAGCCACCTTAAGAGTTTTAAAATTGCCATGTGAGCTCATGAGCAGCAGCAAAAAGAAGTTGTTTTACCCCTTGTTAAAATGTCCTTTCCTTTTTTTGTCACTGTTTGTTTGAGAGTCTGTTTTGAAAAAGTGCATGCTGGGACAAGGATTGAAAAACAATATTCACAGTAGTTTTAGTCAGCTGCTTGCACACTAGAGGGAACTCAAGTGGGCCCTGTAAGCTGCCCCAGCGTAGGAACATGTGCAGAACCTCCCCCATCTTGCACTCTGATGGAAGAGAGAGAGATTCATCTCGCTTGGAGGAGGTCTGTGGTTGCTTCCATAGCAAGCTGTGGGAAAACTGTATCCATAGTTTTGTAGGAAAACAAGACCTCTAGGTAATGGCTACAGGAAAGGTGGCCACCATGTTGCATGGAAGTGTTGGCTGAACAGGACAACATGGCTGCCATGAGGAGCAGCTCAGCCCAGAGTGAGTTTGTGCAAGGTGTGTCCATGCTGACAGGAGGTTTGTTTGCAGCTACAGATGTGGCAGCTGAGACTGCCTATAAGCAATCCGTGGTGATGTCACTGGCTATTTATTGTGCAAGCCTAACACTGAGTTTGATCAGTGAAATACCTCAGTGGTTTATCACATGAGAGCAGTGAGAATGTACTTCCTGTAGAGCTGTGTATTATAACAAAGGAGACATGTCCAGCCTGCTTCCACTTGAAGCACTGTCTAGTTTTCACATCACCACCACAAAACACTACACTTGGGCAGAGTTTCAGATGCTACAAGGCACTCTGAACCTGTTATTTTTATCACACTTTGCTCCTGTAAATGTCTAGATCATTGTTCTGCTGGGGCACATGGACGTCTGCAAGGCTCTTCCAGCACACAGTGTGGTGTGAGAGCAGGGGCAGCGCTCTGGACTGGCAAATCTTTTAGCTGTATGTTCAGGATCCACCGTAGTCATACAAGTTGAAGTACCAGTGAGTGTTTTCACGCATGAAAAGTGTTCAGTAAGATGTCTCAGTGTAGCAGATACTGTTTCATTTTACTTATTTCTCAGAATAATTGAAAATGCCAGCAGCATGATGTACATAATGAGGGCAGCCAGGACATCAAGGAAATAAAACCTTTTTTTTTAAAAAAAAACAAAAACTTTTGCATTTTTTCAGTTAATCAACCCACGAGATATGGATATAGCTCATTTTTATTAGATTCCTTTCTCTTAAATCTGTTTCTTTTTTCTGTTACAGTGCTTTTATTTCTGTAAGGAAAGCTGAAATATAATTATAGGTAGTCAGATATATATATACACAACAGAGAAAGTGAGTATGTATACATGTGGTCAATATAAAGTGCTTATCTTTAAGAAAGAGGAAAAAATGCTATCTGTTTTACCACTGACATCTCTTTCAAAGTGAAAGTATAGATAAGACTTTTCAAAGCAGCCTACAGGCATTGTGCACATAACTTCTAGAAGACCTGTAAATTAAGGCAATTCTGTCACCTATTTATCTTGCTTTTACTTTTTAAGTTTTTAAGCAAGGTGTTGTAGGGGTTCCCAGCACTTCTGTGTTCTTTGAATGAACCACCTTAAGTAGTTTTGTGTGTTGTTTCTTCTGTCTATACTATTTGGTGCAAATATTGCTAAGTAGATATTTTGTAGGTCCATTAAAATACCATTTGCGGAGCACCTTGTGATATTTTCTATTGGGTAATACAAACTGTGCTGGCTTTTTTAGGGTGAAACTTAAAAACAAGAACTGAAGGGAAGGTACAAGATCATAAGAACATATCTAAAAGGCTGTTGTTGAGTTGAATTCTGTTTTGTCACTTTTTAGTCACAAAATGCTTGCGATTCTATGATTCTATGATACTATGTTCATTTGAATAATAACCATGTTTTTTCTTTATAATACAGAATTTAGAACTTAAAATTATTTTACATGATTCAGTAAAATACTAAAAATACTGAGAGAATATATGCAAGAAAGAATTCAACTACAAAAGATAATTACTAAAATATTTATGCTAATGTTCTGAGAAGCTAACAGACCTCATGAGTGGCACCGAAAATACAAGTCATGTAACTAGCATATTCCAACCTCCAAATGCCTTTCATGTCAATATGAGAGATACTATCAGGCACTTTTAAAGCACCAGCCTATTTATAAAGATACCATCAAAAAACCTGCCTGATGTAGCTGAGTTATGAATCAATTATCTGGACTTCACTAGTGATATATCTGTTCTGAATTTTAGAGCCATATGTTTAGAGCAACACCATACAGAGATAGGCTATTCAGCATCCCAACAAGGTTCTTGTCTTCATGTATAGGCCTGTCAAAAAAAGGGAGAAAAATATCGTAACTGTAGGACCTCTTTCCCAGAAACAGTTAAGGGGACTAAAAGTTTGTGGATATCAAATTATTTATAACTGGACGCAGAAGGAAAATATTGATCAGATGTAGTGTGTATGGGATTGGTGCTGACAGCAGACAATAACTTTAGTATGTTTGAAAATTACTGAAGATGGTCAATGAGATGTATATATATATTTTAAAGTTAGTTTTAAGAGTTTGAATCACTTAGCAGAGAGAAAATCCTTTTGGACTGAATTGAAGCTGTTGTAAAAAACATAAAGTTATTGTAGTTGCAGGCCAAAGCACATATGTACATAATTCTGCAGACATTTCTATAGGCACTGAGTCTCAATGAAGAATTTCACAAAAGCACCAATTTCAATTGTTTTGTCTTAGCTCTATTCAGTTCAAACAGCTTCATTCCTCTTTCCAGTTTACATTTGGAATTTCGGTTCCTTTACATTAGTGTGTTTAAGTTCTATTAAATATTTGCTACTGGATTGTTAATGGCATTCTGCAAATGTAGATAAAAGGAGTTTTTAAAGCTTTCTGTATGAGATCCTTACTCCAGTTATTACTTCTCACTCTGCCCTTTACTGCAGAAGGCTCCAAATGCATAGCACTTAAGGGTCTTGTCTTGAGCAGCCTAAAAATAATGGACGTGGCAGCTAAGGTTGAGAGTAAAAAGTGGCACAAGTTGCTGAAGAAACTTATCCAAGGTCACACTGTCTGTGCTTCAGTTTAATTTGTTTACATCTCTGATGAGATTATAGTGTTGAGCTGTTGAATTAAGTATTAGCGTTTTCCAAGTTCTCTTGGGAAGTCTAAGTAGTTACATGCTGGCAAATAGAAGTGACAAAGCTGGCACAAAGCTACCAGCCCACAGGAACCTTCTCATGTTTCTTCCTGTAAGACTCATCTGTGCTGCAGTTAATCAGTCAGAAAAATATCCTGCCACATTACATGACATTACTTAGCTGGCAAATAGAATAACTCAGGAGACAGTGACACTGCATGGATAGTTGGCAAGTTAACTTTAAGAATCATGAAAAGTTTTGGATTTAAATTTTGTATGTGACATTGAGCTATATTTTGCTGAAGTTGCTGAACGTTATGGTTAAGCAGTCTGAGACAGATTTTCAGAGTATAAATGTTTGGTAGCTTGGCAGATCAAGTCTTCCAAAAGGTGTAGCAAGCTGTATGTCAACTTTCTCTTGCTGCTTCCACTCTCTTCCCAACCCACCTCTCCCCACACAAAAAAACAACTTATAGAAGCTGTATCACCAGTTACTAACAACTTATAGCTAATAATGGTTGATGTCATTTTATAACTAGCAGCTGGATTTGGGACAGAGGGGAAGTATAATAATTTGAAGCAAGTAATTAAATAGACATGGGCTCAAACCTGTATATATGAATATACTGAGAATTTGAGGTAATTTATTTTTCAGTGTGGATAGGAATATGTACTTGAGAAAACCTGTCTTTTGTCATTAGCTAAGCGATGATAGTATCTTAAAAGCTGTACAGGTGAAAATACCATCCCTAACCCCACAAAACAAACTAAAAAGCAGATTCTACATGACTCTTTCCATTAGATGTAATATTCTACTGGTGTGAACTTTAAATATAACCTCTCTCTGAAGAAAAACACAACCAAATAAACCTGCCAAAAGCTATAAATGTTCTCACAATTATATGTAATCAGCATATGGAATTCATTATTAATGTTGAAGTAAACTATTGTGGACATGATCCACCAAAAGAGCTGAAAAAAATATAACTGTAAGTGAACTATCAAGAGATCTGAAATATTCTCCACAACATTTTTTGTATCTTCCTTCAAGAGGCTAATACTAAAATTTACAAATAACTTGTGTATTTGGAATTCCTAATTCACATTTATGTTGTATGAGACAGATTGGGCACCTTCCTTCTGCAAGGTGCTCTGTACCAAGGCTCCACCCAAAGCACCTCTGATTTCTGGTCATTTAAGCATTAATGCATTTGAAGAATTAAACAGCACCAAGCAAAGCAAATATTGACCTCTCCTTAGAAAATATTTACCATCTCATTTATTATAGTATGTCTCCTGCGCTAGGATAATATGTTAACATTAGCAGGTATGATTTGCGAGGTGTACTAATATTCTAAATTGAAAAACTCAGCTATTTACCTAAAGACTCTGTGGGCTGATTTTAAGATGCTTCGCTCATTGTAAATGCTCTGCTTCATGTTAAAATGTCACATTGGTTTTAGGAGTTTCTAGCTTTATAGCATAATTTTAAGCCTCATTTATTTTGTATTAATAACTTGCCAATTTTGTGAGAAATAATACAGCATGTTTTCATATACATAAGAAATGATTCAAACTGAACATTTCCAAGCCTGGTTTAAAGAGATGTTTGAAGAAGCACACAAATTTTACAAACGAAGAAACTAAAGCATATAGCTAGGTAAAAGGGATTTCCTGTAATATGTTTTCACAGCAGATAATCCTCCTTTTTTCTGAAAGTCTTTAGACCTTAGTCTCTTTAAAAATGGGGTGCTAGGCTTCATTGACTTGGGAATTCTGAAGCATGTATTTCCGTATGCAGTCTATGTTTCCCGATTTCCAGAACCTTAAACAGCACTCTAGCAGCTCATATATTTCATATACATTTCATGTATCTCTTTCTCTGCCCATCGGTAGAGCTCTTGCCAATTTCTTCAGTGGAATTATCAGAAAGAAGAATGAATTCTTCTCATAGCCATGCCTTGTTCTTCAATATCAGTTCTCTGTTTGAAGTTAGGATAAACACTGAGTTCATCATTTAACATCATCATGTTGTATTTTGATTAACCTTCGCCTACCTAGCTGTGACACTCAGACTATTTACACATTCCCTTGCTTTGATTTGAAGTGAAAGTAGGCCAATGGGAGCATAATGGGCAAGGTGCTGCACTTGGGTCTGGGCTAAACTAAGTATGTGTACAGACTGGGAGTAGAACTAATTGAGAGCAGCCCCTCAGAGAAGGACTTGGGACATCCTGCTGGATAAAAAGCTTGATGTGAGCCAGCAGTCTGCACTTGCAACCCAGAGGGCCAGCTGTAATCTGGGCTGTATCCAAAGAGGGGTGGCCAGCAGGGTGAGGGAGGTGACTGTCCTCCTCTACTCTGCCCTTGTGAGACCTCATTTGAAGTACTGCATCCAGATCTGTGGACCGCAGCACAAGAAAGATGCACAGCTGTTAAGGAGGGACCAGAGGAGGGCCACAAAGGTCATGAAAGGGTTGGAGCACCTCTCCTACAGACAGGATGAGAGAGTTGGGCTTGTTCAGTCTGGAGAAAAAGAGGCTCTAGGGAGACCTCATTGCTGCATTCTGATATTTAAAGGGAGCTATATAACCAGAATGGAGACCAACTTCTTAAATTATCTGATTATGATAGGACAAGGGGGAATGATTCTACATAAAAGAGGAAAGATTTAGATTAAATATTAGTAAGAAATTCTTTTCCCAGCAGGAGTTGATGCAGTGGCACAGGTTGTTGAGAGAAGATGTGCATGCCCCGTCCCTGAAAATAACAGGTTGGATGAGAACCTGGGCAGCCTGATCTCCCTCAGCAGGGAGTTAGAACTAGATGATATTCTAA
Source organism: Lagopus leucura (assembly GCF_019238085.1). NCBI lineage: Eukaryota > Metazoa > Chordata > Aves > Galliformes > Phasianidae > Lagopus > Lagopus leucura. The sequence goes on from NW_024962335.1 coordinate 25,806,805, forward strand.
TCCATGACATTTTATGATTCTATGAAAAATGCCAGATCTGTCCTAAGTTCTCAGTATATTCAAGTATATCCAAGCTTAAAAGCCCATCACTTAAGCTCAGACTGATTAAGATGTTATTTATAAAATACAGTATGCTTTGCTTTATAAAGATTGGCTGATAAAGGAAAATATACAAGTTAAGGCATAACAAAGGTATTTACAATGAGAAAAAAAAATACCGATTTTTCCTTTGTTTTGTTTCTAGCTAGAAACAAAACTTAAACAAAGGCCATTTCCCTTGACTGTCTTCTCAATTGCCTATAAAGCTTCTGTTTTTTTCTTTAGAAAATTGTTTTCACAAGATTGGAAAAGAGTGTTGAAATGATTTGCAGAATCAAGCGCAAGTTGATACACAATGTAGTTATGGAGTGCACAAGTTTTAATGATGATAGTCTATTAAGCTTTATAATCTGTAATCAGTGACATTTGCAATAATTATATTAATAGTCCAGTTTCTTAGCATTCAGAATTTAAATGGAATTTTTATGGCTTAGCTAACAAAAAGATCAGCTTCCAGTGGTGTATTACATTAGCCGAAATCATACGAGCTGTACGATTTTAACTTGGGATGTGCATTCAGTAGCTCTAACCACTTATTTTTCTGTAAATAAGTTAAAAATAACGCTGTTTACCCTAAATTACTTAGAACCCACCAAGCTACTGAAAAACCGCAATTTAGTTACTGTCACCAAAACCTGGTGAGATGATTCCTAAGACTGGAATGAGGCTATTGACAGCTGTAATAAGCTGTTCAGAAGGGACAGGCAAGGAAGGAGGGAAGGAGACGTTGTCCTCTACATTAAGGAAGAAATAGAAGAGAGCTGTTCCTAAAGAATGGCCATGAATAAGTTGAAAGCCTATGGGTGAGAGTTAGAGATTGAGGCAACAAAGGGAGCCTTGTGACTGGGGTCTGCTACAGGTGACTTGATCAAGTGGAGCCTGTTGATGAGGCCTTCTTCCTTCAGCTGCGCAACACGTCGTGATCACAGGCTTTCTCTGCTGTGGGACTTCAACCACTAGACATCTGCTGAAAAAGTAGCACTGCAAGCTGTAGGCAATCCTAGAGGCTCCTGGATTGTATCAAGGATAACTTCCTGACCCAGGTAATAGATAGCTGCACCTGGGGAGGAGCAATGCTGTAGACCTGTTGCTCACCAACATGAGTGAATTGATTGTTGACATCAGGATTGAGGGGTGACCAGGCTACAGTGATCATGCTATGGTTGAGTTCACACTCTTGACAGTCAAAGAATGAAATCAGGAAGCTTAATTTTAGGAAAGACAAATTCCAGCTCTTCAACAAAATCCCCTGAGAAGAACAAGGGATCAGAGCAGAGTTGGCAGATCTTTAAGGAAGCATTCATTAGGGCACAAGAGCTTTCCGTCCGCAGATATAGAAAGTCAGGAAAGGAACGCAAGAGACAAGCATGCCTGAACCAGGATCTGCTTTATAATAGAATCATTAGAATCACAGAATGGCTTGGGTTGAAAACGACCACAGTGATCATCGAGTTTCAACCCCCCTGCCATGTGCAGGGTCACCAACCACCAGACCAGGCTGCCCAGAGCCACATCCAGCCTGGTCCTGAATGCCTGCAGGGATGGGGCATCCACAGCCTCCTTGGGCAACCTGTTCCAGTATGTCACCACCCTCTGTGTGAAGAACTTCCTCCTAATATCTAACCTGAACCTCCCCTTTCTTAGTTTAAAACCATTCCCCCTTGTCGTATCACTACCCACCCTTGTAAACAGCTGTACCCCCTCCTGTTTATATGCTGCCTTCAACTACTGGAAAGCCAGAATGAGGTCTCCCCAGAGTCTTCTCTTCTCCAAGCTAAACAAGCCCAGTTCCCTTAACCTTTCTTCATAGGAGAGATGCCCCAGCCATCTGATCATCTTAGTGACCCTTCTCTGGACCCGCTTTAAGAGCTCCACATACTTCCTGTACTGGGGGCCCCAGGCCTGGATGCAGTACTCCAAATGGGGCCTCACAGGAGCTGAGTAGAGGGGGATGATCATCTCCTTCTCCTTGCTGACCACTCCTTTTTTAATGCAGCCCAGAACACACTTGGCCTTCCGGGCTGCAAGCACACACTGCTGACTCATGTTCAACTTCTCATCCACCAAGACCCACAAGTCCTTCTCCTCAGGCTCTCCAGTTTGGACAAATACCTGGGATTGCCCCAACCCAAGTGCAGCCTTGGCCTTACTGAACTTCTTTAGGTTTTCATGGGCCCACTTCTCCAGCCTATCCAGGTCCCTCTGGATGGCTTCCCTTCCTTCCAGTGTATTGACTGCACTGCTCAGCTTGGTGTCATCCACAAGCTTGCTGAGGTTGCCATCTTCTGTGTCACTGATGAAGATGTTAAAGAGCACCAGACCCAAAACCAACCCCTGAGGAACACCACTTATGACCAGTCTCCACCCTGACACAGAACCATTGATCACAACCCTTTGGCTGCATCCAGCCAGCCAATTCCTAAGCCATTGAACGGTCCATCCTTCAAATCCACGTCTCTCCAGCCTTCCCCTGTCCACCGACACTGTCACTCCATCATAGAAGGCCACCAGATAGGTCAGGCATGATCTGCCCTTGGTGTAGGCATGCTGGCTGTCTCAAATCACTTCTTTATTTCGTATGTGTTTAACATATCTTCTAGGAGGATCTGCTCCATGATCTTCCCAGGCACAGAGGTGAGACTCACCGGCCTGCAGTTCCCCGGGTCTTCCTTTCTCCCTTTCTTAAAAATGGGAGTAACGTTTCCCTTTTTCCAGCCACCAGGGACTTCACCAGACAGCCATGATTTTTCAAATATGATGCAGAGCAGCTCAGCAACTACATGGTCAAACTGAAGAGCGAGAAAATACAGGGACAAGTTCCATGGGAAGAATATAAGGAAGCTTCTAGGCTGTGTAGGGATGGGATCAGGAAAGCCAAGACCCAACTTGAACTAAACTTGATCAGGGATGCCAAGAAGAACAAAAAATGCATCTACAAGTGGCTCAACCAGAGAAGACAAGTCCAGGAGGGCATACCTCCCCTAGTGAGTGACAGAGGCAAACTGGTAACAATGGATAAGGAGAAGGCTGAGGTACTTAACTTTTTTGTCTAGGTCTTCTCTGATAACTGCTCATTACACAGTCCTCAAATGTTTGGTTTGGTAGGAGGGGATGGGGGAAATAATGTCCCCCCTGCTGTAAGCAAAGATCAGGTTCACAACCGTGTGAGGCACTTGAATGCCCATAAGTGTATGGATGAGATGCATCCCAGAGTCTTGACAGAACTGGCTGGCATAGTTGCCAAGCTACTCTCCATGATATTTGAAAACTCTTGGCAGTCAGGTGAAATCCCTGGTGACTGGAAAAAAGGCAACATCACATCCATTTATAAGCCAGGTAAAAAGGATCACCCTGAGAACTACTGACCTGTCAGTCTCACTTCTGTGCTGGGAAAGATCATGGAACAGATTCTCCTGGAAGCTATGCTAAGGCACATAGAAGAGAAGAAGGTGGTATGGGACAACCAGCATGGCTTCACCAAGCTCAGGTTCTGCCTGACTAACCTTATTGCTTTTTATGATGGTGTAATTGCATCAAGTGGACAAAGGAAGAGCCACTGATGTCATCTATATGGACTTCAGTAAGACCTTTGACATGTTCCCCCATGTCATCAAGAGAGACATCCTTCTCTCCAAATTGGAAAAATATGTTTTTGACTAGTGTTGGACAGATGAGAAACTGGTTTTGAGATCATACCCACAGAATGGTGGTCAATGGCTCAGTGTCCAGACAGAAATCAGTATCCCTCAGGGGTCAGTACTGAGACTGATGCTCTTGACAGTCTTCATCGGTGACACTGACAATGGGATTGAGAGCATTCTCAGAGAATTTATTGATGACACTGAGATGTGGGGTGTGGTCAACACACACAAGGGATGGGATGCCATCAAGAGGCTAAAGCAGTGGGCCTAGGAGAACCTCATGAGGTTTAATAAATCAAGTGCAAGGTTTTGCACCTGGGTAGTGGCAACACTCCCTATCAGTACAAATCGTGTAATGAAAAGATAGAACAGCCCTGTCAAAAAGTACCTAAGGGTACTGGTAGATGGGAAGCTGGACATATGGATATGGGAAGCCAGCAATGTGCCCTTGCAGTCCAGAAAGCCAACAATATCCTGGGCTGCATCAAAAGAACCATAGCCAGCAGGTCAAGGGAGGTGATCCTGCCCTTCTACTCTTCACTAGTGAGACCTCCCCTGGAGCACTACATACGGGTGTGAAGTCCTCTGTACAGGAGAGATGTGAATTCGAGAGCATCCAGAGGAGGGCCACAAAAATGATCCAAGGGATGGAACACCTCTCCTACAAAGACAGGCTGAGAGTTGGGGCTGTTCAGCCTGGAGAAGAGAAGGCTCCAGGGAGACCTGATAATGGCCTTTCAGTATCTAAAGGAGAGATATAAGAAAGAAGGGGACAGACTCTTCAGCAGGGTCTGCTGTGACAAGAAATGGTTTCAGACTAGAGAAAGGGAAGTTTTGATTGGATATAAGGAAGGAGATTTTTACAGTAAGGGTTGTGAGGCACTGGCACAGGTTTCCCAGAAGTGATAGATGTCTTGTCCTTGAAGACATTCAAGGTCAGTCTGGACAAGGCTCTGAGCAGTGAATCTAGTTGCATGTATCCCTGATCATTGTAGGGGAGTTGGAATAGATGATCTTTAAATGTCTGTTCCAATTCAAATTATTTGTTACAAGTTTGTGGAGACCAAGGAGAGGACGTTAGCACAGTGAGATGAGGCAGTGGATGGTGCATTTCAGTGATGGTAACACCAGCATTGGATCACTTCTGCCGATGCAGATTTTTACGAGCACAGCACAAAACTCTTTTTCATTTCTGGTGAAAATGCATAGCTAATGATGGGGACTAAGCTGAAAAACATTGTTTTATAGCTGAGAATTTGCTCTATCAAATAGCATCACTGTGTTCTTTGTATCTGTTGTAGTTTCAATGGAAATAAAAAGGGAACATTACTTTCCAAGCAACCTACATTTCATATTGAAAGGGATCTGTTCTCCAGGACTACAGTCCATCTGATTTCTCTTTGATCACCTTTCTTCGTATGCCTGAAGTAAAAAAGGAAAATGTTCAGTATCGAGATTACAAATTCTTCTCCTAACTTGGCTTTCTATGCTCACAGAAGTGTGTATAAAATGATGATCATGTTGTCAGAGTGAAATATGGAGGAAATAAGATCATTTTAGTATTGGGTAGTTAGAAGAATTGCCATCAACAACTGGTTATTTCAGTAGGGCATTTTTTTTCATTGCTAAAAGTATTATCGATTTCTGCTTTATTTTTTTTTTTCCCCTGGGAAACTACAAACCCCTTAAATAATTTGAGCTTTTCCTTATTCCTCAGAATTGCAGCATATGACTGATAACTGCCTTTAGAACTCCTAATAGCTAAATTACAATTATTATGCAAAGACCTACAATAGACAGTTATATGGATTGTTAAATGACTCTGCCTTTTTTGCAAACCATAATCATTTTCCTTTATTAGCTGAAGGATTTCATAATTTAAGGAAGATGAAAACCTATAAGTCACACTTTCAAATAAGGAACATGGATATTGCAAACATTAAATTCTTCCATAAAAATGTTAAGGCATCATTAAACTAGGATCAGATTAATACAATTCAGTCAACTCTAGATAGATATCTCCTGTAATAGGCTGAAACAATACCTAGTGATATAGGATGTATAAGATTTTACTACAGCCAATTTATAAACCTATAAAACATACAGGTATCACTCAAATCCATCATTAATTGTGCATGCCATGTATTAAATCAAGTGACTTTGGTAAGGAAAAATATTCCCCTCCCTTACTGTATCTTATTTTCTATTGTTAGCTGCTATCACAGCATCTTATTCTCACCGTAAGTCAGATGAGAGATTCCTTCTGGTAGAGGTTGACCTGAGAATCTGTGCTTGATTTATCCATCTGTTTAGGTGTCTGAAAAATTTTTAAATAAATTTTCAGGGCATAATTCTCACTTATACCATTGTAAATCTGGAGTCATTCTGGATTTGTTCCAGAAAAACAGCAAGTAGGATTTGACCCTGAGTATAATCAAATTAAATACAAAGGCTTGCCTCTCTTCTGCTCTGCTGGGTGAAGGAAGGGAGATATCTGGGAAAAAGGATCTGGGCTGTTGTCTCTATGCATGTTGCTGCTACAGGCACAAGGTAGCTCTGTGGATCTGGAGAAATGGCAACTTCAGAAAAGTGGAGCAGAAACAATTATACAGGTACATTACATATACATATACATATACATATACATATACATATACATATACACATACACATACACATACATAGACATAGACATATACGGGTACATTATTTGTCATTGTGCCTTCCTGGTCCTTTGGCTGGATATCTGCTGTGAAGAATAAAGATGAGATGAGGCTGTACTGCTTCTGATTTCTAACCAACTCATTTACATTTAACTTAGATCAGTTCTCTCATGATTCTTAGTACAGCTCATATGAATTATGTCTGTGATGCTTTGGTGAAAACTACTGGTTAACAGTAGGAGAGTATGTTATTTGCTGTGGAGTCCTGAACAATCTTCAGAACTTCTCTTACGCCAACATCTCCCTCCCATTCTGCATGTAGGCATATGTACTCTGTGGTCAAAGTGGAAATGCAACATTTCTGATACATGCTCTGTGTTATCTATTTGTCCTGTGTACCTGAAAAGGGCTATATATACATATATAAAGTGTTGTGTATATTAGCATATTTTATCCTCAATTCAGGCATACCTGTATTTGAATGTCAGTGCAGATTTAAAGAAGAATAATAATTGGAGTTTTATCACATGTGCATTTGTATGTGCAACCAGAAAAGAAGAGAGAGGGAAAGATTTCTCCGATGCCCCTTACAAACACAGATACTTACCAGAGTACTGTGTTAAAAAGAGAGCAGAACATGATAATATGCTCTATTATACCTGTTTTGTGTCATAGTAATCAAAGTATATATAACCCGAACTACTAAATTCATCACAGAATAAGTTCAGCGGGGATCGCTGAGAAGGAAATGAGGAAGTCCAAAGAGTAACTTACTAAGCTGAGCACAACTGGTGTGACCTCTGGGAAAATTACAGCATCAGTACCAAGAAGGCTTGTTCGAGGCACTCTTTAAAGGCTAGATGGTAAAAAAATCTAGTTTAAATAATTCTGTGAAGCCAGATCAGACCACTCGGGACAGACAATCTTGTGTTCATTGGCCTTTCTTTAATATAGGCTAAACTGATAACTAGGTGAAGCCTTTGCATTTAGAAAAAAAAAATACATGAAGAATAGTATTTGTTGGTAAATCTACACTGGTGGTAAGAAAAGCAAGCAAACAGAAGAAGATTTCAAACACTGTAAAAGATGAGTATAGATTAGTTCTTTTGTAAGCAATTCTCCATTTGTGCGTAAGAAGAGTTATGCAATTTAGTTCAGAATTTACAGTATTCCCTAAGGTCTGTATAGGACAGATCCCAGACTGCCTCAATCACTTATTGAATCATCTAATGCAATTGATTGTGAGTGACAGCCAAAATTATATGTAGTTAGTAAAAAATGTTGCTGTATTTAATCATATAATTGTGCATCCATTTAGCTTAGCCCAGTAATCACAAGAACCCTTATACACAAGTAGCTTTACCTATTTGACTCAACTTTAGAAACCAGGAAAATTTGCTCAGAGGACATTTTCATGCAGAGGATTTGAAGAATGAAGCCCAGATATATGCCAGCAAAATACATTTCTATAATCCATTATTGAAAATGGAGATTGTGTTTAAATTAGGATTTTTGCATGAAGCCATCTTGTTGCAAAGTAAAAGGTGGCTGCCCTGATAATAGCTTATGTGGAAGAAACTATAAAACCATGAGGCAATTTCTGTTACATTTTACCAACTGTAAAATGACTTTACCAACTGTATAAGGCAACAAAAAAGTTTAAGACAATATTTCAGCCTAGATTCAAGCCTATATAACCGCTGAACTTTCTCTGAAATGCTCTGTTGGTTAATTCTCTCTATATCAACTCCTGAACCTGTTAATAAATATGGGGTTTGAAATTTGAAAGAAGAAGTAAAGTTAGTATCTGCTTTGTGGTCCTCTAACTTTCAGGTAAAGCAGTCTAAGAATATAAAACAGAGAATTAGGTCTGCTCTCTATAAGAGAAAGACGTTTGCTATTCAGATGCTGCATACTCTCTACAGCAGCATCTGCTGGTCCATCAGTACATGCATTTCTCTGGACTCATGCTGTTATTTGAAGGACGATGTAGAGCTGTGGCAGCTGGAGATGTGATGGGAAACTGGTGTGACCATGACCACACATCAGTAATCAAGAGGAAATAGCTTACTGAAAATTTTTGCTGCTTAGTTCGACCACTAACTTAATGAAATAAAATTTTAAGATCAGAGCCATTTGGTGCAAAATCCTCCAATTGCAAACAGGAGGACATTTCTCTTCAAATCAGAGCAGGAACAATAGAGAGATCTCATGCTGTCCATTTGCAAGTAAGCAGTTTGGCTCTTTACATACGGCCTATAATTTCTATCAGAGTAAGTCACAAAGTGAGCCAGTGTATTTGCTCTTGCACTAATTGTTGAAACATATTTTCCAACTCAGAAACCTACTAATTGATTTAATAGATCGATACTCTGGAGATCTCACTTAACTTTCTGCTCCACCTTGGGCTTTTAAAGTTACATAGGCAAACATTTAAAATATGTCTATGCTGCAGACTGCAGTGAAGCATCAAGATATGCTAGTTAGTTGGGCTAGCTAGGAAGCAATCTGTGGAAATACTCAGCTTACCCTCTGCTGATTTCCAGTCCATCTATCAATTCAACACTGATAGTTGTATTTCAGGGTGTTTCATTCAACGGGGAAGTTCAACGGGGATCAAATCTAATCTAGCATCCTGATCAATCATCTGAAATAAATCTGACATTAAGTGACCCGCTGGTTGTCTCTAGCTACATGTTAATTGTCTAACCATAGGGACTCAATTGACTTTGTAAAGTAGGACAGATGGGCTCTGTAGTGATGAAGAAGAAGAGCAAAACAGCTAGCAAAGAGTCTCAAGAGGCCATATTTGAAGCATGATTCATCTCATCTAACTTCAGAGATCTCCAATCTTAATTATTTTTATAGTTGCCGCAGAGTTTAATGCCTTTTTGGAGTGTGATTCATGTACGCTGTTTTAGGCATCACCTTGAAAAGGCAAATTCTTGCGTAGAAAGGCGTATAAGTGAGATGTGAAGTATCAGTTCAGTTCAGTCTAGAAGTAGACTTCAGTATTTGGCTAGATGAATCCACTCCTGAAGTCTTTCCAGTTAGGTGATCTTACTCATTTAAACACTGTGTATCTGTACTATAGCTTGCAGATAAGAGAAGAAACACTGCTGCTTAACTGTGCCTTAGCTCCCTGCCACATCTTGTTCGGGGGATAAACACCTTTAAGAAGCAATGGAATGACAAGGTGGAGGTCAGGCCACTTATCAGGCCAATAGAAGTAGTTGAGGAAATTATGGAAACTCTCAAGCCTTCTCAAGGACATTAATAAGCATGGCAGTGTGCTAACAGGAAACCTAGCAGCATTGCAGACTTTGTTTCAGAGAAACAGCTGAGTTCAGATCTGTCAATCTTAAGAAATGCCTTATAAACTCATTCAGTTTTATTAGTATATATAAAGTCAAAAGAAACATATGAAACCTCTTATTGTTAAGCTCAGCATAAAAGCAAAATTTTATGGTATTGGAAGGAAAGTGGGTTTTTGCCTGTATTTTGTGATCTTGCGTTTATAGCATTGATTTTTCAACCACGGGATAAACTGTTTTATTGCTCACGGAGGATGAAGTGTGTGCAAAACGCCACGAGAGGGAGCTCTGGGAAGCAGTAAAGCTGTCGTTTTTCTCACGAAGCAGCGTGTTCCTTTCGAAAGACACAGCTAAAGGTTGTAAAACTTTCAGAAGCTCATAGCATCTTTATAGTAGAAGTTTCTTATGGGAGAAAGGTTAGCAAACAATTCTGTAAAAAAAAAAGTGTGAAGTCCATGTAAAAACTGTGTCTACTAAAAAAAGTTGTCTTCATTAGATAAGACAGTACTTTTAATTTTAAGGTCAAATGTTTTAATGTCTCCTTCTGATGTATTTGTATCAAGTAGAAAACACATAGATACGATACCATCTTGCTGTTGAATATGAACATAGGAGTGAAGGAAAGGACAGACCTGATTCGATTGTTTGATACAAATCCCATGATAATAATTCCATTCTCCACTTGTCCCCTTTGTAGTACATATTTCTCTGTACTATTAGAGTCCTTCACTGGATAAGCTCTGGACACTTTACAGAGTCCATCAGGGATTAAATGCATAACTGAACTCCTAGCCAGACTTAAAAAATGATTTTAGCTGTAAGTGGTACAGCAGTCTTGTCAAAAAATACAAGGTTAAACATGGGTATTATGTAATCAGAGGGACACAGTTTACTTTATAAAGCAATTAAAAGACAGAAACTTACAGTCTTTGTCTGAGAGAGAGTAATGCCTACTTAAAAACTGCTTCCTATCCAGAATAGCTGGCCTGTCCTATAATATCCGGGTGGATACAGAATATAGCCATTCACAACACTGTGTCTTTATAGAGAAATAAAATCCAAATCTTAAAACAACAGAAATTATAGAATTTGACAGATTCCCAGATCCACGTTTAGGCACATAAACAAAATGAAATAATGTGCTTTTCAAACCGTCTGAAGAGCACGTCAAAATTTATCAGCTCCTTGTTTTTATTTTGCGTGGTCAGATAAAGGCTAAGGCCAGTTTTTCATAAAAGAGCCTAGTTTTCCTGTGAACCGGTTTAAGGAAGGAGCTTCATTTTTTTTTTCATAGAGAGAAAGCTAAATCCTAGAGAATAAATCAGTATTGCTCTAGACTATCCTAAGCTGGCAGTCTCTTTTTCAATTTCTTACTTCAGAGTAGATAGGCAAGGTTTCCTTTCAAGCACATTAATCAGAGGTGGAGTTTGTTCCTCTGTGTCCATGAGCAAAGAAGCCCTGTACGAAAACTTCATTAACCTAATGCATTTGCTCCAGCAGGCACAGTGATTGAAAATAATGGTATTCTTGGTTACTTACTGCATTTTAGTTTTGCTTTGAGAGGTGTTCATTATACCTTCTTCATAATTCTTCGCAATGCATCCTCTAAAAACACCAAGTGATCGGAATCTGTCAGTAAGAGCCGATTACCTGCTCAGGCTGACAGTACAGCAGCCATCCCTCTCTCTGCCACCTGACAGAACACTGCAATCTTCTGCTGCATCATCCTCCAAACAGGGCAGCCAGACAGAGAAAGGAAAGAAAAGAGGTTGTCCCCACATGACTCACAAGGGTTTTATGCTTCAATGTTTACCATTCATAATTGCTTCAGATGTCAGCTGCTTGCACTGGGCTAGGAAGCCTGTAGTAGCTGCTGTTGTTTTCAGAATATAGCACAGTTGCAAAACTTCTGATCTACCTCTTTTATGGCTATTCCTGATTTAAATGTATTTTTCAGAAGGAAACAGTATGTGTTTGGTTGCTCTTTTGTATCCAATTACTTTACTCTTTCTTCCATCAGCATCAAGCCTGAAGGTTTTGTGACATTTTGCCCTCTGCCCTGTTGTGAATGTGACTATAGCAACATTTACAGAAAGAAAGTGCTTAACGTAGACATGACAGCAGGAAAAGAAACTGAGGTTGTGTTTGTCTTGATTGTTTTTTCCAAAACTGTAGTGAGAGAGAGTTTCAAAAAGCACCTGAAAGCTTTCTGAGAGACAGCATTTGGGAGCCAGGGGCTATTACGTTTATATTTGAGTAGAATCTTTGCTTTATGTCACTGTTTCTGAAGTTTAAAAAAGAAAGAAAAAAGTTGAAGACAGTGAGAGAGAACGTCAATTCTGAGTTCCTTTCTCAGGCAAAATTCTACTAAAACTTTGAAAATTCATTTGAACAAGAACAACTTCTTTGTATGGCAAAAATAAACTTTAACTCCTGTACTTTGAAAATCTTTTGGCAAGAAAGAAGCAATCCATGGCTACTCCAGTAGCTCCATTTCCACTCTTCAATGAGTTCAATATGCTGCAGGTGATACCACTAAAAAGAGTGAGCACCAAACATCAAAATATATCGTGCACTTCCTTTGCAAGCAGGGTTGTTGTTTGCCATTTCAAATATGATTGAGACACTAACACATTAACTACAAAAACACTTAGCAACATGTAAAACAGTCTTTTAATACACTTACAGAAGAATGTGTGTGCTTTACTGCTTTGAAATCGATTTAGTTCCCAAATTCTGCCATCACTTACCAGAGATTAAAGACAGCTCAAATCCAAATCTTAAGAACATCAAATTATGTCTATAGCACGTTTTGGTACTCTTAATCCTAAGCGTACCTTGTAGCCATTTCAGGTTGTTTTCAGTTGAGTACAACCTGGCCTGTGGGCCAGGAGACAGCTACTCTGTATTCCAGTATTTATCCCATCTGGACAACAAGGGAAGAAAACCAGCAAGGCATGCTGCAAATTGCTATCTGTAAGATCATATTCCAATTAATACCAGCAAATCAAAACCAATTATTTTCTCTGTGGTTGTCTTCGGTATTTCTAAAAGGATAAAGATTTAAAAAAAAAAAAAAAAAAAAAAAAAAAAAAAGGCTATCTACTGTTCTCTACTGTTCACTTTATAAAGGTACATGAAGTCTTCTTCACTGTGTGCAGGAACTGCATCCAGAAGCTCTTCCGTGCAAATGTCAGATTTCCAAATTTACCTCTATAATTCAAATTCCAGATCTATACAATACTTCACTTCACAGTACTAAAAAAGTAATGATTAAAAGAAAAATAAAAAGATGCTATAGCTTTATAACAAAGTAAAGGAAAAGAAAAGAAAAGCATAAATACATCCATCTTATATTCCGTTTATTTAATACCACAGTAGTAAATACAGTAAGAGGTTCAGAATCAGACAATGCTAGAGCTAACAAGATACAGCTGCCCTGGCAGATGAACAGCCTAGCAGTCGTTCTGGAATTCTGTGTGCTGAAAAGCTGAGAGGTGTACATGAGTAGACTTCAAGTTCAATTTCATAGATAATGACAATGCAATATTAAATACACTATTCCTGATCTGATAGAGCAGCCTCTGAATAAAAATAAAGCAGTGCTGTGGCTGAGAACTATATTCCAATATCTGTACTTTTAAAATAAAATAAGTAAATAGGAAATACATTTTTTTTTCCTTAAAAAAAGCAAGGGCTCTCTGTTCAATAATTACTAAAATATGCTTCAGTTTTATTTACATTAATATTAAGATTGTATGGCTTTCTATATGCCATCTTATGGAGGTGGACATTTTAAAATCAGTATTTTGTCCTTACCTATAATGTTAATAGTTTAAAATGCAGATAACGTTCCCAAGCAGAGGCAAGCTTCAGGGTAGCATGTCACTAAGACTGAATTCCAGCTGTCCTCTGGAATGGGCAGGAGGCAGTAGTACGCTTTCAAACCACTTCCCTTTCTAATTTCTGTATGAGCAAAGCAATTTCAAACACACGGGGTAAGCCCTTATTTAGGTAAGTCTACAGCAAGAGCTCTGAATGTTAACTGACAGCTTATTTAGACCCATCTGATGTTTAATATCCACATTTCAAAGCATAGCTAACATATTCCTTAGTACTCTCTCAAGCAGGATTTCAATACCATCACAATGACTCAGTTGTAAAAACACTGGTCCTTAGAAAAAGCACTGCGCAATTTAGGAGCATGGCTCCTACCAGCAGGCAGACGTCAAATAGTTGAACTGACAAATCTGTCTTTTAAAGAAACTGTGTTACAACTCAGGAAAACTGTTCTGGGAAAGTCATCAGCCTAAGACGTTACACTGATCCTAGCTTTAAACAATTTCACTGAATAAAGATCTCACTGAAGCCGTCCAATGCTCACCCACTACCACTTTTCAGTTCCTAACCTCCTCAGTGCTCTCTACTTTCTTTTATCATTCAAAACCAAAAAGATACTGGAACTGGAGACAATACTGCTCTGTTTATATGCTTCCCTACTTCTGATGTCTCCACAAGGCAGCTTTGATGATAGATATGATAGATTTGGTGTCTAAGCATTAAATTCTTATTAATATCAGCAGGTGTCAAACACCTTTAAACCATTAGAGGTTCTGAACTGTTCATCCTTGTATTCAGTAAGAGCATTTTACTTTTCTTTAGTGAAGGAGTTCTTGCACAAAAGAACTATATCTCAAGCTCTCAAGAAAGAGTTTGGTCAGCAAGACTGAGTTTATTGTAAATAACAGTTTATTCTCAGCTGCACCTAAAAGCTCCACCCATGACCATGTTGGTGCTGAATAAATATGTAACAAAACTCTCCTTCTGTGAAGAACTTAGGAGATAATGGTTGAAAGAAGCTTAGAGATTAAGTGACATAGCCCTAGCACAATAAATCTGCTGTAGAACTGAAGATAGAGGTCATGTCTCCTAGGCCTAGGTCCTGCTCCTCGACCATATTATCTCCCACCTATGGTTTTTATACCATCTTATTCCTCCAGACATTGACCTGCAGAGGAAGTTGACTGAATCCCAAACCTGCTTGTGCTCCAATATTTCAGCTTGTTCCTACTTCAGGACTAACCATCTTTTACACAGATTTCCTTCTCTTTCCAAACACATTGTTGATTAACTTGGCCATTGATTTTGATCCACTTGGTCTTCTCTTTTCCTTTGCCTTGAGATTTGAGGTGATACTCCTCAGAACTTTTGTGAACATTGCCACAACTTCCTGATAATGTTCTGCAGCAGACAATTCACAGAATTGGCACTTGTTATCCATCGCCAGCTTTTGACCTTCATCCCAGCCGACTTCTCTCATATGGCATAAATCCTGTTTGTTACCAACCAAAAACACTGTTGACTCAACCATTCTAAAATCAAAAAAGTTTTAATTGGAGAAAAGATAAGTTAAAATACTGAGTAGTATTCTGTGCTATATATGTATAATAAGAGTAAGAGGCATTGTAAAACAACAACAACAAAAAAACACCCAATAACACCAAAAAAGCCAGCCTCCTAACTTTACCAAGTACAGTTACAGCTTTCTATTGACCATAGTCAAACATGAAAGGGAATTTCCATGCAACGTATTCTTATGATATCTATCAGGAATTTTTTATTTTAGATCCTTTACTCAGTAATTGCATGTACTTTGCATTCACTGCAGTTTTCATACTCTACACTGATGAGGATATTGTCAGCTCCTGCAGTTCATGGATAAGCAAGGTGAATACTTTCTCAATTTCTAGGTAACACAACAAAGTCAAAGAGATGCACATAACATAACTCAAAAAAAGACATGGGAATCCTAATTCCAATTTTTTGTTAAAATTACTTCTTTCATAGAAATTCTGTTTAAGGAAGCTCAGAAGCAAGACAACAGAAAAAGAGTTATTTTTTATTTCATTTCTGGTAATAAAAGGATTTCATTCTATTCATTTTAGTAAGCTCCTCAGTGAACCAATACAGAAATACCCACCAACACACCTACTCAGACTTTCAACTTTCCTTCTAAGTACTTTCTTACTATATGATCACTCATGCACAAATGATGTTGGAGTCACAGCTAAATGCAGCTTATGGGAAATTCATGGTGTTAGATTCTTTGAATTCCTTATAGGTGCATCCCCAATATTGATGGGAACAGCAGTGAGGGAGTAAAATTACATGATGTATATGTCAGGTTTTTACCCATCTAAATCACAGGAGACAAATTTATGGCAATTATTTAAAACATACTGCTGTAAGAAAAGAGAATGAAGACCACTGTTCTCTTAGCTGTGGACAGAGTGAAACAGGTTGTAATTTTTAACAGTTCACCTTGATGTATCGTACTGCTGGTATTGTGCTGGGAGGACACTGCTGGATTTTAATCATTATTTGGATTCCTAGAGCTTACAGAAATATTCTCAGGTTTTTTTTGTATGCTTTGCTGAAAGAAACTAAAACAATGCCACTTACTTTTTACAAGCTCCTATGTGAGACTCTTGGATCCTGTATAGCAATGCTTTTGCAAATGCAAATGATGCTCTGTCACTGATGTCATAAACAATGATGAATCCATCAGCCCAGTGGAGCTCATCTGTGAGGGAAAGCTTCCCCTGCTGTGGGTGAAAGAAGTTCAAATTCACATGCAAAAATATCATTACTGTTGTCACTCTTGAGTATTTTCTTTGTCTTTGTGAATGCAAGAATACTGTATCTTTCACTGCAAAAGATATGAATAGATGATATGGATGCTTGCATTGAATTCAGGTGAGTCTTGCTCCAAAAACCCATTAATAACCATCACTACAGATTGCATTTTGGAGCACTAAAGAATTCATTATGAAATACCTTTGCTTTGTTTAAACAGTGAAATTGCATTATCTGTACAGACTGTATTTCCAGCAGACATATGTTGAATATTCTGAAGTTACAGGAGAATTAAATGCAGGCCATTTGTGTCTGTGATTATGGCACTGTTTTGTATGCTTCTAGTTGCCTGACCACAATGAACTTAACTAATTTATTAAAAGTCCTTTGTTCCAAGTCATTTCTCATTTTTTCTTTGTATTATTCAAGTCTGAAGCAGTACCTACTCACGGGATAGATTTCCACGGGGCTTGAAAATTTTCCTTTCTAGCTGCCATTGACTTAAATTCCACAAGTGACAGAACTCACACAAAGTGATACTGAGAGTTAGTATTTGGGTCTTTTCACATCAAGGAAGTGTCACTGTCATAATTTCTAGAAAGCAACAGCTGCAAACTATCCCATCAACAAGGACCACATGACCCAAGATGGGTAGAATAGGCCAGCCTAGACTTGACCATGTGCTTTATGGAAAACACACTGGACAGTAACTTGAGGACTGCTTAAGCTGAATTAAAGCTGTGCTCTTTGTAGTGTATAACCTTCATCAGTGTCCTACCCTGGTTGCCTTGATTAGTTCAACACCAAAGCAGCATCATAAATGCAACTTACTCTATATGATGGATGGTAAGTGAATGTTGGCAGAGCATCACGTTAAGGGGCAGGAAAGGTGACTTGTGTATGATGGCTGTTTGCCAGATGAAGAGACAGAGAATGCTGCAGAGCAGGAGTTTAGCTACCAGACAGAAGCCTCAGAGAACAGCAAGATTTCAGGAAGCGGAAACAAATGTGAATTTTCCTTTCCCAGCTTGGCCTCCTCTCAGGACCTGTTTTTCTTCCCCATAGGAATTCTATATGCCATCTGTCTCTTTCTAACATCAACAATTCATACCGATAAAAAGGCATTACCACCACCTCCTCTCCTGCCCATCACCTATTTAGTCCTCTACAGGTCTCTCTCTACAGGAAATGAAGAAAGAAAGACTCAAGGCAGCGAACAGTGAGCATTAGGCCTTGTTACTAAGGAAGAACTGGCAGCTAGAAGAGGACCAGCAAGAGGAGTTGTCCTCAACACAGTTGATCTCCAGTCTCCCTGAAAGCAAAAAGGGAGCCCAAGGGGAAGCAACCAAACACTCCACCCTCAAGTAGTCTAGTCTAGTTCAACACAGCAAGCTACTACTGTCACTGTTTCAAGTATGCTCACATGCCACAGGATTTAATATGACGGTAAATAGAAGTTAGAAATGGGCTTAGGAAAGACGACCGAGATATGTGGAAATGACTACAGAAAAGTAGCTTTGAAGAGGGATTGCAATGACAAGGGAGGGCTCCATTGAATATATTAACAAGGCACAGTGCCTATTTCAGGATCTGCTTTGCTGTTGCTTGTCTTTAAGAAGAAAAGAAGTAGATCTGTTTGTAAGTTATTTTATGTGCTCACCGTGTTAACATTTCTTAAGTCACTGATTTCAAGTTTGAGCCAAACTTCCAGTGCTTTGGCTTTAGCACTCATTATTCTGGTCAGTGAGAGGCAGGATCACTGTCCAAGAGGGATTTCTGTAAACTAGCAGAGACAGGCCTACCTAGATCCATTTGCATTATATGTTACCAAGGCTTATGCGTATCAGAAACAGAAGGAAAGAAATTAATACAAAAGAGTCTTCATTTGAGGGTGGTTTACTGTGATCAAAGTTTATCTGCCAACATATAGATGCTTGTATTATGGCTCTCCTTGTCTGTTCTGTGAATGTAAGTCTCATTTGCAGACTTACCTACTTTGATAATTTCCACAGCCATTTAATATACAGTTTGCCTTATTAAAAAATAAAAAAATAACAAAATCCACCTGTGTAGGAAATTTAAGAATTTTTTTTATACTCCTATAATTGTTTGCTGTATTTAAATATTCAATATGGAAGTGGGGAAGATTAATTAATATTAAACATTCCAAAATGCAGAAGTATTTACAGAAAAAAATAAAGGATTTGAGTGTTTCTTCCATGAAATGGGAAGGTGCACATTTCCTGAACCACAACAAATATAAAGTTTGTGTCTTTCAAAAGAAAAAGTGCAAGAATAAATTACTAGCACAGAAAGAATGTTTACAACCCTTTTTAACCTCACACAGGTAGAATGAGGAGTAGGGGTTTTTTTGTCCCCTGAAATTCTTACCTGTGAACAAGGATCATAAATTTCCAAGTGTATCTGCTTCCCATCCAGACAAAAGTGTTTAGTGTAGATGCATTCTAAAAAAAAAAAAAAAATAAATGTGGCATTCAATAAGAAGCAGCACTAGAGTGACTGGGAATGGTGGTGAATAAAATGTGATAAAGGGAAGATAATACTGAAGAGGCTTTTTGTTTGTTTGTTTGTTTACAGTTTTTTGTTTGTTTGTTTGTTCATTTTTTTAGCTGGAAACAATCCCACTTCATTTTGCACCACCTGATCTGCCCAGTCCATTGACCAACCAACACCATTTCACTGTGGCATTCCCAGGAAAGCAATGGTGTGATTAATACTTTTAGACCCTAGATTTCTTCTCAAAGACAAATACATAACACAGTCCTCAGAAACAGTTAAGTCTTGATGATTACTGTAGTGGAAATGCTAAGTCATGGCTTGAACCCAGTAGGAAGGCAAGGCCAACCCATGATGCTCAGGTGGATGCAATCCACATGAGTGACTGGAAGGGGTAGAGCCAGCATCCATTCCTTCCCAGACCTCATTTAAGGGTTGGCAGTGGAGGCAAGGGTATCTTGCTGGAAATCCCTGTGTATCTGAGGCCTTCTCAAGGTAAGCAGATTTTCTTACTTTTTTTCCTGTGTCCCCAGCTGCTGCAGCCCAGGACTACTATACTGCCATTGCTACACTTGCCATCTCGTTACAATTACTTATTTTTGAGGTTCAGGATTATAAAAGCGGTAAACTAGATTACTGACATTTGGGACTTCAGTAGTATATGTAGTATCGGATCAATACTTACAGGATAATGTCCTTAGCCTAAATCCTAAAACATTTCTGTAGTGTCAGCTCTCTGATTAAAGATTCTCTGGCAGCACAGCAGCTCTGAGAACCTTACTGCAGCAAGATATTCATTGCTGTTTTAGACAGTAGTTTGTTCTATGAGAATACAACCAGCTTGTGTTCATAGAGCTGGTTGTCAACAAGTTTTCTACAGTGTAAATCCTTCACGCTACTGAGGTACAGGAACAAGAACCAGTGTTGGCACTACTGAAAATACCCTTCAAAATGCATATAAGGAGGGTATGGTTAAGGGCTATGATGTCTGGAACCAAACATCTTTGGTTCAGCATTATATTCACATCAAGTATTCTTCTTTCACTCTTAAGAGCTCAACTGATAATGAACTATGATCCCCAAACATCTTAGGAATCAAAACTAAGCTCCTTGGTGATTTCCATAACTAAACTTTCATTATCACTACTTAAATCCCACTATTCAGTTCTGCAGTGCTATGTATTCTATCATACCTTTTCTTTGTTTTTAGCTCCTTTTTTCCCTTCTAGAAATTGAGGGGAAACTTTTCTTCCAACATTTGTTCACAAATACAAAATGTTTTCAGTGTTTGCAAGTCTCAGAAAATACATGTACTATCAGAGGCCCAGGACAAAGGAATTTGTTCAGAGTTCTAGGTGATGTAGAACATGCATGGACAGCACTACACATCTGCAAGTAAAAGCTTAGGCTTAAATGAATATTTGGGACATTAACAGCTTTTCAAGTCTTGGCGTAAGTAACTACAGTAGTAGAACACTTCTGTGCAACTGTAACCTTACTTTCAGACTAAGTTATTTTAGATGTATAACTGAAATTCAGTTTCTTAGTATTACTTTAACCTTTTTGTTTATTCTGGTTTTTGTTTAAAACAAGTTTTTGGAAAGAAAAAAATCCTCTAGCAGAGAAAACAAGATAGACTGTAATCCACTTGACTTGTTAAACTCTGGGCCTTCTTGTGCCACACAACCGGAATAGCACAATTCCAGGGGTGCTTGTGTATCAGTTCAATAGTTCTACTGCTTCTACCTAAACCACGAAAGTTCAAATCCTGTTTTGCAATCTTCCAAGATCTTAGGAGTGTCTTAAGTGTGTTTATTCTGATATGAATGAGAACTTCTATCCTCAGCATGGCAAGACTTGTCACTAAGCTATCAAAGCAGTGCAATCCTGCAGAAGCAGGGGACTTTGCATCACACTTTGATTAACCAGCAGTGCCTGATAAACAGTATTTCACCTCTAGAGCGGGTAAGGAGATACTAATAGAAGAATGTTATGATTTTTTTTTTTTATTTTTTTAAATCTACTTCTTTCCTCTCTATCTCCTCTCTGATGGAGCTTACTATAATCTACACGAGCTCGCACACAGCTCGGTTATCTCTCCCTCACAAGCCCTTCACAGCCGCCTCACGAGGAGCTTGTCACCAGACTGAAGTTGGAGACGATCCCTGAGCAGATACCCGGTTCGCCTTCCCTGGCCTGCAGAGTCGACGTCTGGCCGCCAGCCCTCACTGATAAACAAGCTAAAACTTCAGTGTTTCCAAAAAGTTGTGTGCAACTATTTTTTTTTTTTTTTTTTTTTTTTTTTTTTTTTTTTCCCCCTTCGCTATGTCAAGAACCGTTCCACCGCCCCGCTGGCGCCGCGCCCCGACGGCCGCCCGCTTCCCTTTCCCGGAGCCCGGCGCTGCTCACCGGCGTTGGACGCGTACTCTCCGATGAAGCGCCGGGTCAGGAACCGCACCGCCAGCGCTGCGAGAAGGAAGGAAGGAAGGAAGGAAGCAGCAGGTGAGCGGAGCGGTGCCCGGCAGCCCGAGGCGAAACCGGGCTGGGGGTAC
The DNA here is from genome assembly GCF_019238085.1 of Lagopus leucura. NCBI lineage: Eukaryota > Metazoa > Chordata > Aves > Galliformes > Phasianidae > Lagopus > Lagopus leucura. Next base: position 25,828,227 of record NW_024962335.1, read on the forward strand.
CGAGCCCGCCCCTCTACTCCACTCCTCCCCCTTACCCGACTTGCCGGCCCCGCTGCAGCCCAGCACGGCCAATTTCACCTCGCTCATGCCGCTCCCGACGCTCCGCCGGGCCGCAGCCCTCCAGTAACAGCGCTCGGCGCTGCCGCTACTTACGGCTCCCGGGGACTGGGGGCGGGAGGAGGGGCTGAGATTCGCCGCTTTCCCGACGGGCGGTCCGCCCCCGGCGTCTCCTCCATCCCCACAGCCTGTGCAAACTTTTCTCCTGGCAGCTCTTCCTGCCTCCTGGTGTGGCCCACGATGTCCGCTTCCCGGCCCCAATGCTTTGTCGGGGGTGGAGGTGGTGTGTGTGGGGGAGGGAGGAGGAAGAAAAATAAAACTAAACAAACGAAATACAGAGGAAAAAGAAGTTCTCCAGCTCTGCATCTGGGGGTGTTTGTTTTGTTTCCAGGTCGCCATCCTTCCGTGCCAGGAATGTGAAGAAAATGGAGGGATTCCCCCCTTTCTCCCCATGCCCCTTTAAATGCTTCTGAGGCAATTTGCTGAGAATAACTGTTTTTCACTTCTCTACTGTTCAGCCTCAAAAGGTTTCCAAGCTCTTGTCGCTCACTAAACCTTTACTTGTAGGCAAATGTGCTTTTTGTGTGTATGAGGACTTTTACTCCTTAAATCAGTCTGGTAAAGAACTTAAAGTTTTCTGCTGAATGGAGCTTAGGTAAGGCTTACAGCACTCCTCTGCTGTAGAGAAATGTGACAGAAGTACAGAGAGCACCAAAGGGCCAAACCCACTTTTGCAGTATTGCAAACAAAAACTTTGTTCTGCTCCACAAGTGCTCTCTAAAGGCTGTTTGAATGTGCACTTGAGAATAACTTTAGTTATCCCACTAGTAAACAGGAGACTACTCTAGTACACAAGTTATGTAACTACTCTGTTCCCATTTATTTTATTCTGTTTATGTAAATTGAATATGTTTGTTTAGTCTTTTTATTCTGTTCTGTTCCAACATTGGCTCTGTATAAATGCTTCAATAAATCCTTCTTCAGCATACTTGCTAGCGGCTATTATGAGAACCAATTGTGTCCGTAGCTTTAAAAAATGAGTCAGAGAAGGAATTTGAGAATACTTTTTCTACAGTTCAAGAGAATGCTTAGTAGAGGTAAATATATTTAAGAATAAGACATGTATAGATAACAGACATAACTTGGCTCCTAAGTCCCTAACTTACAAGATGTTAACAGCTGGAAGTGTGTTCAGGGGATGCAGGGGATGTCCCTACCTATTTCTGTGGGTGGATTTTTTTCTTGATTTGTGTGGGTTTGTTTTTGGTGTGTTTTTTTTTTGTTTGTTTGTTTGGTTTTTTTTTTGTTTGTTTTTTTTTTTTTTTTTTTGTTTTAGTTTCCTGCTACTGTTCACTGACAAGACAGATGTCTAAAAAGAACTGTAGTCTCACCTTCTATGGCTATTGTAACATTAGCGTTTGAAATGGATACTGACATCATTAGGCTAAAGTTACTAATAGTATAACAACACAACTGAGTATTTTATCACTTCATACACATCGACAATTCTGCAGTAGGAAAGTCTGAGTGCTTGCCCTTGGGCACAATGCTGTGTCTTTCACAGGTGATTTTAAAGGAATGGTTCTGCTGTTCCTTTTGGGCCGTGGTGAGATGTGTGAATGTGGCTTTCTCACAATTGGCAAATGGGCTTCAGTTTCTGCTGGAGAATGTACAAATAGTCCCTATGTTAATGAAATGCTGATTAATGCACTTTTAACCCCTGTAAGTGGTCCATTCTACAGGAGAACAGATTGAAGAAGAAGTGGACTGACAATACCTTCTTCTGGTTGTCATTTTCTTGATGTTTTTACTCCTTTCTTTGTCATAGCAATGTTGGCTTCTTATGATTCTGTTGCTCATTCTTGCCTCTGTGTCATGGTGAGTCAGGACAGCTCTTTGTGCAGGTGGGCTGTGAATGTGATTTGGGAAATCATAACATTATTTTTCACCTCAGTAAATTTAATGTCAGAATTGGAGTGGAATGGAGATTTCCCAATAGCTGAAGGAAGACTCAAGCCTATTTCAGACACTGCTGCAGTCAAGCGCGGGCAAGTGAAATGAGAAAATGAGAGGCTTCAGAGTGCAGTAAGCTCAACCACCTCTATTAAGAAAGCTGCAGCTTGTTCAAACTCAATTGCTGCAGTACTGAATGTTTCAGTCAGGATGCAAATTGTACAAACCCAAGTTATACCCTGGGCAAAGGATATAAAAAAAGGAATTCAGCTTTCCTTTTTTTTTTTTTTTTCCCATTACTTGTTCTTAACTACATTGACACTTTCACACGTGTAGGTAGCAGCTGTGATAACCGAAGCCAGAGTGCTGCCTGTGTTGGAGACTTTGCTGCTTAGAACTTTTATTTCTGTTAGAAATAAATAAAAAATCTTGAGAGGAATGAGAATATGTTTTGCATATTTCTTAAAGCATTAGGTAAATTAAGTTTAACTGAATATTAAACAAGGACATTTATTTTCTGAGACTTTTTCCGTCACTTCTTAGAACTAAGTGAAATTGAGAAAACATGGTGGAAGGAATTCTTGAATATCCACTCCAAATGAGTTTCTTATGAGCTTTTTCTATTAGCTTTCTTTTATTGCTATTGTGCCTGTTGTTACATGTATATACAACAAGGTATTCCTGAATTGCTCTGCGCATAGAGGGCACATCTTTAATTCCTTTTATGTGAGCACTCACATGAAACTGAAATGCAGTGGTTACTCATCCATGAGTGAACAGACCAATCCCTGTCTAAATAATGTCATTTTTGACATTTCAAAATGAAATTAACACATTTCTTGATCAGCTTATCGAAACACTGAATAATAATGTTTTGAAGGAAGGTATCATCTTTTAGAAGAAATGATACAGTGTAAACACATCTTTTGGAATTATTTGCCTACGTCTTTGTAGCTGAACATTATGGCAGATGCAGTAGTGACACCTGTCTAAAATGCCTCTCAGAAAGTTGCTTGCTTTCTCTATCTGTGCATGCTGCCCTCTCATCTTCCTCACTAGAGCTGTTTTAGATGAAAACAGTGCAGCTTAAAAATAAGTCACTTTCTTTCCTTGTTTTGTGGGGTCTGTGTGTGACTGGCCTTCCCTGCAACTTGTACAACTCTCGAGTTTTGTTCCTTCCAGTACCAAGTGTGTGCTGTCCCCTCCTCTGTACTGGATTGATTGTGTTTTTGTTACCCTGGCCTTATAGGTGTAGAGGTGAAACAAAAAGAACTAGTTCATCCTCCTAGTAAACAGAAGCTTACGGGTTGTTTTCAGATCTGGTGGTCACAAATGAGTCAGTGATCTCTGCACACTTAAAGCTCTGCTGTGAAGAATACATGTAATAGAAATGAATTGTTAACCAAGTAAGCAAACTCTGCAATGAGAGTGAGTGGAGGATTGATTTTTAGTTACACTGGAAGTTTTCACAAAGCTGCAGATTGCTGGCCTGATGAGGTCGCTTCTCATTCCATTCCCAGTTCTGTAGAGGAGGATTTGTATGGCTCGGTGTCAGACCTCTGTGAGTCAAAAATGCTTGTGGAGAAAATGAGCATCAGAAAAACGCTTACTTTACTTTTTAGCTTTTTTTTCATGCAGTTTAATTGCTGAAAATAAGGTGGAATTGGGAGTACAAGACTATCTGCACTCTGTAGACAACCATGATGTTTTGATCCAAAAAGCACAGTTGGAAACCACTGGGTGAAGCAGGTGCCAGCTGTTTGCACCATATGGCACAGGATTTGTAATGCTTGCTGAGGTTTCCATCCCTGCAGAATTAGTCTCTTTTTGGCTTAAGGGGTAATATTTTCCAGGCAAGATCTGTCTCTTAAAGCCTATTTTTCACCAAATCTTTAGGAAGTGCATTGCAAATTTTCTATCAGCTACTCTGACAGCTGCTATGGTACACTGAACTGTCCAATTAGAGGCTTAAAGCCACAACAAAACTAACAAAAGTAGAACATGCTTTTCAGCTAAATGTGATGTTTTTATCATCTGTGAACATAGATACATTTCTTAGTGAGATATTCAAAGATATTTATGACAAAAAGAAGATAGTTACAGTACTATCCCACTTAGGGTTCTCTTTGCATGGTGTAATGCAAAATGGTGAACTGATTTTGGGTTAAATTCTTATGTTCAGTGTTATGATGCTGACTGTGAAAAAGTGTGGGTTTGTTTTTAGCAGAAATTACAAAATTGATCCATGATAAAGTACTGTTAGTACTCAAGTCATATTGGATGTGAAAAACTCCACAGCATCTCAGTCTTCCAACAGGATCTGTAAATGCACATCCCTCATGGTGTCATGAAGGATTTTGTTACTACTCTAGCTGATAAGGTTGATAGAACAGGGTTAGTTCTTTACAGAGGCCTTTAACTTATACTCAGCCACAGCAGTGGCTTAACAGGTGGCTAAACACTGTCCCTAGGAGTGATACTTCCAGAGAAAGCTGGGACAACACAAAGCCTGGTGACTATAATTCGTGGTCAGTATGGGAATGAAATCAGAGGCATCTGGACTTACAAGTTTGTAGGACCAATTGTCCATTATCCATATAATTAAACATCTTCTTAATAGCATGAAAAGTATGTTCAGAATCCTTAAAAAGCGAGTTGAGTGATTCTTGGGTAAATAGTGTACTTTGGCTTGAGGAAGTCCCAAGATGACATTATTGCATGGTAAACTGTTGAGTTCATTTTCGTTTCTTACTCTAAGTAATTAACCACATAAAACATCTATTTCTTTAACATCTGTTTTATGCAAAGTTGGGATGCAGCTTATCTTTTGAATGTATAACTGTTAAGGGACTAGTACATGATAAAGACCTCTATGTTTCACTACTGCAAATATTAAAGCACAAAAATAGTCTCTTCATATGGCTTGGACTGTCCTGTGGGAGCTTTAAGAATTTTATCTTTAATTATTGAGTAATTATGCTGTTAATGACAAGAGGCGAGGGATTTTGAATGGCATATATCATCTTTATATATAAGTGTTTTAACTTCCAATTTTGTCTGAATTTTGCTGTGCTCATATAAGACTTCTAGAAAATAGAAATGTTTTCTGTGTATTTAAATGTTTAACTTTATTTTCATGTTAGAATCTGAGTTGCAAGAATGCTGGAATGAGGGTACTTATACCCTAAATCCCAATATAAAGATTATATATATTTTTAATTATTTTTTAGTTCCTAAGGGAATATTATCTCAAGTTTTGCAGGTATTTGTTAAGAAAAAAAAATCACAAAATACATATTTAACTGTGGCATTTGTTAGACTTTAATTTCTTTAATTCACATTTAAAAATTGAAGATTATATACAGAGGAAATTACAATCTTTGAAGTAAAAATAAAATATTTTTCCAATGAAGGTAATGGAATTGGCCAGACAATTGTACTTGGTCAAGTAACTCAGAGTTTAAGCTTTTCTCCCACTTTGGGTACTGGAAGAAAAATCTGTACTTCCAAATATCCTTTGCAAGAGTTCTAAAAATAAGACAGAATATAATCCAAGATTAACTAAATAACCTTTTAATTGAGGAGTATTTTTTTAACATTTCATAAAAATATGCTCAAATTCATATCCAGAATCAGACAGAAGGATTTTAAAATCTGTCTCCTACATTCCAGGTGATTACAGTTCTCTTTGGGGGTGTAAGCAGTTTTTATTCACTGCCATTATTCTACTTATATAAGTATACAAGATGGACTATTAAAAAAACACAACAAAAAAAACACTTATACTAAGGAACTCTTACACCCCCATGCATGTATCTTTGCCACAAGACTGAGTGCATTATTTTTTCTCACCTCAATTTTCACCTCTGATTTGAGAAGTGTTTTGATCAAAAAATGTCTGCACTTTTAAAACCATTTCTAGCACTTAATGATTGGAATGAGAACCTAAAACAGTTGCCATTGGTTGTGCTTGCAGACTAAAGCAAAAAAGGAAGCATTTAAGATTTGTTATTTGCATGTGGATACATATTCAACCTTGCAAATATTTCATTCAAATTCTCATTCACTGTCTAATTTACGGAAAGTCTGTCTTGCCCCTCCTAATGAATTTGTCAGAAAGGTTATTAAAAAACACTTAGGGTGATCACTGTTAATTTTCAAAGAGCAATTCTAACAGTAAAAATCTAACCAGTGCCCTGCCTAGAATAGCATACCAGATGAGCAGCATGTACCTTCACAATTTCTGTTTTTCTGCCAGTTCATATGCTCCCTTTAAAACAACAGCAACAGAAACAACAAATGTAGCAACACCACCATTTTGTTGTTGTTGTTTTTCTACAAATATTTGGGATTTAGAACGCATATATAACAATTTTCTGCCATTCAAGAAAAGGATGTCATATACTCACGTCCTTGTGGCAATCAAAGCTTGATCACAATCAGAAAACAAAGGTAGAGAAAAAGCCAGTACTTAATTCCCATTTTTCTTTTTAATTTTATTTTTTAATTGCTTGGGGGAAAAAAAAAAATGTTGTCTTGTGATGTGGCAAAGAGGATGTAACAAATTAGAAAAAGCAATTGAACTTGTGTTTTCTATTAGTTTTCCCACTGTCTAGGAGCAAAAATCTTATATCCAAAAAATGGCAGAAACTGTAACTGATATATTTTTCCCTGAAATGTGTGAAAGGAACAGAACCCTGGAAACAGACAATACCAGCATATCAGATGCAAAGTTTCCACTGATGCTAAAGTAGAAAAAACAGGCTTAAAATGAACTTGATTGGTGAGCCAGTCACTTTTAAAGCTTGGGAGAAGGGACACCTTAAATCATTTCTGTTAGCGGTTTCTGATGTTCATTCTGCCCACTTGGTGAGAATTATCCTACTGGGATTTCCCAAATGAGACACGCTGAGATAAACTAGTGTTCAAGTTTACAGTCATTTTAGTTGCTCTGCAGTAAAGCACGAATTCATATGTTCTTATCTCAAGTGACCATGTGAGAGACGTTGATACTAAATGATAGTAAGGTCTTTCTGGATGCTACATAAGATGTTGGTGTAGGGCTATAAAGTCGTACCCTCACTCCAGGGCCCTTTAAGCTTAATGTCAAGTTTAATGCTGGCTCTATCAAAAAAAAAAGAGGCTTGATGTTTCTTCCATCGTTTTAGAGATGAAGGAAGACTCCAGCTGAGCATATTCTTTGTCATCTGCAATTATTCTACCTCTCAAAATCACATCTCCTTCGTTTATCATTTGTAGGTGTGTTCTACAATGTTTTTATGCCCAAACAGAAAATATGGAGCAGAAGATAGTTTTTTTTTTTTCCCCCAGTGAGTCTTATATCTCTGTAAATCCACAATTTGAGACATCATGGGAGGTGAGAAGGAGGTTTTTAAGGTTTTGTGTCTTCAATGTCTGCTTGTGTTTTATCTGTTGTAATGTTCAGCTGCTAGTTATATGACACCTCACTAGTATCTTTTATATGGGGGATTTCTTAGGTTTACACATAAATGAGCAATTCTTAATCTCCTAGTTTCTTCCAGGCTAATGCTATGATTATTATTCTCAGGTTGAAGTTGTGCTGCATCCAACAGGTACTAGTAAAATAAATTAGAAAATAAAAAGTCAAAATTTGTTCATAAATTTTTGTGCCGTGGGAAATATTCAGTTCCCAGATACAGTGTTCTAAAGATGTCAGAATCTAACCTTTTCAGGAAATTACGCAGCTGTTTGCAGCTGTGTAGGTTGCTGTGGTTTGGATTCAGAAAAACACTCAAGAGGAGATTCCACATCCATCTTAAGCTAAAAGATGATTTTCCACCAAAAGAATAAGCTCTGCTCTTCCTGTGTTCCTTCCTGGAGATTCTTGCAACTTCCCTAGCATTAAATCTTGTGAACCTGTGGCTGAACAGATCAGCTTGCTGATTTTTTTTTCATAAAAATAAATTTTTAAAAATTGTATTGCATTTCTTTTTATCTCAGATCAATTTACTTAATCGACTCAACACTGCACTCTTCTCAGTGTGATGCACATACTGAAATAGATAAAATTCAATTTAAATGTAAGAAAAAGTCCTTTTAATGTGAGGCTTATTAAATGCAGGCACAGATTGCCTAGAGATGCTGTAGAGGCTCCACCCTTAGAGAAACTAAAAACCCAGATGAACACATTCCCGAGCAAACTACAGTAGCTGTTGTTGCTTTGAGAGGAGATTCAGACTGGACACTTCAGAGGCTCCATCCAACTTCAACTACTCTATAATTCTAAAGGATTTATTTTAAAAATAACTTTTAACAGACAAGAGTGACAAATGCAAAGTTCTCTGTTGATTACAGTACACTAGTTCACTTGAAATGATTAAATTTAAATGTGTTTTCGGTAATCTACTTTAGCAATGTAATGCTATCTCTGCAATGTGTAATAAAACATCTCCCTGATTTTTAAACCTAAACCATAGAAAAATTTATAATGAACTGGCAAACAGGATGGCTAATTTAACTAATTTCATGTCATAAGATGGTACCTCAGATTCTAAAACTACAAGGCTGTCCAGGGAGAAACTAATATTTGCATTACTAAATATCCAGTTTTGATAAAATATTTTTTTATTTGATGTAAACTTACTTGAAGATCATTCAACTTTTCAAGTTCATTCTCATTGCAATTATGATGGAGCCATGAAAGCCATTTTTAATATGCCTTGAAAGTTCTTCAAGGTTCTGTAATTGCAAGATTAATTTATATGAAAATGTGTTGAGCACTAGAATCTATCAGCCAGAATAGGCAAGTCATAATATAGCTATTTGATTTTGCTTGCATATTCTAATAGACTTGTGAACCTTTAAAATAGTCCCAGAGAATCTGCAAGTAAAGAATAATGATTTCTTACTGTTCTGTAGTATGTTATTCTGGATTGAACACTCTGGTGTCTCTCAGTAGAACTGTCACTGGAAAACCTGCAATTAAAACCTTTAAGGATTTTTTTTTTAGTAAACCTTGTGAGTCTAAAGCCTAAAATTATGTTTAATTTGTTATGGTCTATTTTTCTGATTAAATGCAGTGTACTTACTAAATGCATAATTTTACTAAGTGTGATTTTGTTAGAGTAAGGTGCTTATAGTCTGTGATAAGGATTCAGACATAGTTCTGCTATGACTACATGTAATTATTCTTGTAATATGCTGAACATAGATAAAATCATTCTGAAGTTTTTTATGATCCAAATTACTATTACTACCCATAATGCACCTTTTGAATTTTTCTCAGTTTGGGCCATGGAAATTGTTACAGTTTAGCATGGCCAGCATTAATTTTGTGTTCTCAATATGGGTTTGTTTTGATTAGTGCTGTAGAATGCAAGTATTTCAAGGCTAGAGTTACTAACTTAGAAGCGATCGCTTCCATTGGAATTAAAACAAAAGCCATGGAGTATTTTTCTTGGTCTGAAATTTAGAAGGAGGTTGTCTGACTCAAAATTGACTTGATTGTGTAACACTAAAAGTTTATCTTGTTGCTAAGAACTGAAAAGGAGCCATTTTCATTAAAATTACTAATTGAGCTGTAATGTGATCAAATATACTGCTTTTTTGGTGGGTTGTTTTTTTCTGTTTGCTCGTTTGTTTGTTTTTGTACAGAAAAGAAGGTCTTGCATCTTTTTGTCTTAGAAGTGAAAAGTGGAAAACGCAGCATGTTCCCAGAAAAATGTTTTTTTTTTTCTTTTCTTCCTTGAAGGCAATGTGTAATTTATTACCAAACCACTCACTGGACCTTATTTTTCCATGAGGAGTTCTTTTAAGTAGACTCCCATGAGAAACTTATAAATGAGTTTATTCTTATGCATATAGTAAGAATGATAGTAGTAGAAAAGAAATAATCAAAAGTAGCAGTAGGATTGTAGAACGCAGGAATAGAAAGCAGCCCCAGGTATATACCACCACAGAGCATATTGCAGAGACATTAATGGAGCTTACGTCTGTGAAGAAAAAATACATCAGGATTTAACATCTGAATCTTGAATTGCTGTAGATGCTCCAAGTGCCCACAGCTGTTGGCTTTGTAGCTGAAAGAAGCAGGAGGGAAAAAGAGTAACAGAAACACATTCATCAGCAGGTATCTGCATCATGTAAACATGCAGTTACAGCCAGTTTGTTTCATACTTCATTTGTTGTCTTTTTAATTAGCTCAGTCTGGATGGTGGAGGTTTAATTAGGGTACATAAAACTGTGACTGCTCAAAACTATTGATACAGTGGTGACAGCTCAGTACATGTCGTGAGAAGCCTCTCTTTGCTCCTCATAGGGCAAAACAGTTTGAAAAAGTTGTGCTACAAGGCAGGAACCAAACAAGCCAGAGACTGTTGCTGGCTAGATTTTCTAGAGCAGATAAACCAAACAGGTGAAAGGCATCCATTTTAGCATGCTGTGCTGGGAACAAATGTTTTACGGTAAAATGTTGCAGTGAAAGCCAATCTCCGACTTTTTTAGAAACTCTAACTACTGGAAGGTTTCATGAGGTCTTCTCCAGGCTGAACAAGCCCAGCTCCCTCAGCCTATCTTTACAGGAGATGTGCTCCAGCCCACTGAGCATATTCATGGCCCTCCTCTGTACCCACTGTAACAGATCCATATATTTTTTATGCTGGGGGACCCAGGCCTAAACATAGTATTACAGATGGGGCCTCACAAGTGCAGAGTAGAAGGGGACAATCACCTCCTTCAGTAGTCTTAAACAAGGGGGAATGGCTTTAAACTAAAAGAAGAGATATTTAAGTTAGGAAGAAATTATTTACTAACAGGGTGTTGATGCAGCCCAGAGTAGCTGTGGATGCCCCATCCCTGGAAGGCTAGGTTGGATGGGGACCTGGGCAGACTGAGCTGCTGAGTGACACCCCTGCCCATGGCAGGGGATGGTACTGGTGGGCGTTAAAAGTCCCTCCCACACAAAACCATTGTGTGATTCTACGAATTTTGAATTTAGAAATTGCATAAGAATTGATTACCTTTTTGTATTGTTTCCATGTTTAAGGCTTCTGGTATCAGAATTTCCATTTTCCTGTGGGCAGTGCAATAGTTTTAGTAACACTGCCTCATGATGAATTACATTATGAAATTGCTACTCCATTTAGAGGGGTCAAGAAGACATTCTCAGAGTAACTGGGGAGCAGAGTAGAGTAATCTGAGTTTGATACGAGGAGAGTTCTGTGACTCTGTCATCTGACTTGGAGTCTGATCATGAGTAGCTCCAGAGCATAGATAGTACACATCTAACATGTTTGCAACTGATTATTTGTTTTTCTTTAAGATTCCAGACAAAGCAACAGAGATGTTGCTAGAAATGATAAGTCAGAATGAAAAACAAGATTCAGTCCCCAAACTCTTGTAATTTCTTGCTTACTATGCATCACAACTAGGAAAAAAAAAAAAGAAAAAAAAAAAAGATTTAAAATGGAAAGGGTCACAGAATATCTAGGAAACTGCTTAAATTTAGAAATAGGTAATGTACCATTACCTGCTAGACAGAAGTAGCCACTGAGTGTTCCATACACTTAACTTCTTTAAATTTCTTAGTTCTCACGAAGTATCCCAATTAAGTCCCCAGTTTTACACATCTCAATCTTTTCTTAATGAAAATAATGATAAATCACATTTTTGTTTCACATGGAAACAGCTGGCTCCCTACAGCCCTTGCATTATGGTGTTAATGATCCAGAATTCACAAGGTTTCTATTTCTCCTTTTGGAGGGCAGGTTTTGTGAGTATTGTAGAGGAAGGATATGAAAAGGGAACTCATCTCTCTGTCTTGGAACAGGCTTGGGCACAGCTGTGCTGGGAATGTACTTCTGATCCAGACTGGCCTCAGCAGTGTTTTCCACCTCCCTCTTCCCACCAAGGATTTTGATTGCCCCAAAACCGCAGGTCAGAGATATTTTATGTCTGTCTAATTCGTGTGAAGTTTTTTGTGATTATTTTTGTTTGTCGTAAGACCATAACTTACAAGACAAGTGCTATCCAGAGCCTTATCCTCTTTCTGTTAAAGTCAACATGTTATTTTGCTATTACTTTTCAACAGTAGTAGGATTGATGACTGAAACTGAGCAGCTGCTGAAAGGTTAGCTTTAAAGTAGAATTGTGGTCAAAAAATCAAAGTGACCTGTCAGCTTGACATGCTGGGAGCATTGCATTTATTTTTTTCTCAGTGACTTCCAGACTGAATCTGATCAGTTTACAAGTCCAAAGTTTTTTATTGACTTCCAGAATTGCAAAGTCAGCCTCAGTCTTAAAATTTCAAACTGTTACTTCTGCTTCAATCTGTAGAAGATTCTTCTGCATTTAAAACTCAGCTGACATGTCACTGTGACATGGCTGAGTCCATCCCGCCTTTCTATGTCTGTCCTAGCTCTTGAGGGAGAAAGCTGACAGATTTAAAATTTATTTCTTAGGGTAGTAAGCAGATGTGACTTGCAGAGGTAAGGAGAAAGATATACTGGGGTGGCAGGAGCCATCTTTATGTCTTTCTGTAGTTTTACCTAGACTTTAATCCTTCATCTCTGCCATGATAGAAACTTAATGTTTCCAGTTTGGTTTAATTTGGCACTACAGGCTCTAAAATGCCTTCATTGTGAACTGTATTTTCCAAAATTGTTTAAATATTCTGATAAAAGTCATGAATTTCAGATCAGTTTACAACTTCAGAAACCACACCTGAAGAAGTGGTTCCTCCTATATCATAAAAATCCTTGCTTACTCTCAAAGATTAACTGAGTCATGCAGAAGTTTGAATGGAAGAACTAACTGACTTTAATATTATTACTGAAAAACTGTTAATGTTATAAAAGTCTCAGAAGGGGACTCTGCAGCTGCAGGTTTATCTTATCTGTACCATTCTTTGACCACAGTGTCCTGATATGGCTTCTCAGGCAACACGTACATCATCTGATCCTAAACTGCTCTCTTGATTAATATACACTGTTGTTAAAATGCTTGCACACAGCTAATGTTAAGCTCTTTCCTTCCATTACAAACGCAAGAAGCTTCGCTTAAAGTTTCATACTGCTTAAATTCCACAGCAGAACATCATATTTTTAACATAGGAATAAGTTTTATAATTCAAAAAGTGAAATAATTTTCACTCGTGTGTCTTGCAATGTGTGGAGGTTGCTCTTCTGGGTCTTTATTTTGTTGGAAGTTGCAAAGAAAAATAGTCATTCTAGTGGCTGAAATGTGTGTGTGTTTGCTTGTTTATAACGGAGACTATATGGCAGATGCACATTTTTAAGGCATGTGCCAATTTCTACCATTCTTTACAGCACACATACTGGGCTGATTAAAACTCCGTGGTTTGCTGTCTGTAACAATATGTATTTTTAAGGGTGGGCAAGTGTTAAAGATTCTTCTGAAATGTGAGCACACATTAATTGAATTCCTCGGATGCTACAAAAACTTGTCAGAATTTTACTGTGACTTTGTCTAAGTAAGTTATATATGCTTTGCATGCTGTTCTAGGAGTGGACAAGTTGTTTTACATGATCACAAAAAGTTGTTTTACGTGATTAGAAAACATGCCTTGAGTTGTCCTGAAAAAAATTCCTTCCTTTAGCAGTTTGGAATGTCTTTTCTTATCAACTGCTGTTAAACCAATTACATTTGGCAAGATGTGTTTCTACATGGGTACAGTGAGAACATTACAGGTTCGTGAATTTCCTGCCAAAATTATGTGTGTATGACCAGAGGCATTTCGCCAATCAAAATGAAGCATCATAGTTAGGAGCACGGATCATTACTCTTAAGGTTTTGGTTTGGTTTGTTTTTTTCAGGGAGAGAAGTCTAAGAAGCTGGTATTGTTTTGCTTTTCCATTAATGTCATTTCTTTCTTCCTCATAATACTTATTTACTTGATTTGTGGTTGTTGGGCTGATAAATGATATTCGTTTATTTGTAATGCATACTTCGTAACAGCACTGTACACTAAAGAGTGTTCCCTCAGTTTTTAGTTCACTGCTATTTTGAATCTTGATTATCTTCCAAATTCACACACTGATCATATAATAGAATTTGAAAAAAGCAGGTATGTGTGTGAATATACGAAGTCATGTCTGGTAGAGATACTTTATGATGCAACATTTTTATTTCTTTTGCTTTTATTTAATGAAATGCATTATTTAAGCTTTCAAATGTATAGTGATAGAAAATGTCCAAGAGGTGTTAGTTTGCTTAACTTTTAGCTATAATATTACAGAAGCAAAAAATTTTTAAAAAATGCCAACGGCTCATATAGTATGATGCTTTTTGTATCTAATACTTCATAACTCAGTAGGAAATATTTTCTTACTACAATGCTCTATGAAGCACAACTTGGCCGAAGTTCATGGTAGTTTTCATCTATGCTCTTATTCTCTTATGAGTGGTTTCTGCAGCTATCAAAATCAATTGGATTTGTAGCTGTTTAGTACCGGTTATATGAGAGCTTTAACAACTTCATGTCATTTAAAACTAGAGAGGGTCCTATGGTTTGTATACTTTGATCTACTTATAATTTCTAAGTCATGCTGCAGTCCCCTCATTTTGACATTACTGTTTGTGCTGTTATATTCCACGACTTCTGCTAACTTTTGATTTGGTCAATCAAAGCTATTTATTTCTTCCATAAAGCCTTTCAGCATTGGTTTTGACACAGACAGAAACGGACATGATCTTATATAAGTAGCTCTTTCAATTAAGTAAATCTCCTTAACAGTTTACTAATAGTTAGGCCTTCAGTTTGAAACTGAGTTCACCTTCCAGTGAATGATTCTTCTGAGGGTTTTCAATGCATCTCTGTTAGCATGTCAATGAACATCAGGAGTGCATTTTGAAGCAAGTTTGTTTTGTTTGTTTGATCCCCCCTCCCCTTCCTTTTCCTCCAGTGCTTTGTGCTGTGACTGGCATCAGAGCATGTCCTGCAGCCTATGAGCAGATTCCTTTCCAATGAGACAGGACCAGAAGATGCATTCCAGAAGTGTGGCTAATATGCTCCAGCTGCGGAGAGGTGCTTGGGCCGTGAAAGCAGGCTGTGGCTGCTCTGAGACAGTCCTTCTTCTACAAACCTGTGAAGGGTGGAATGGGGTCCCCTACACCCTCCAGATCCTTTCCTAGTGGCCACACTGCCTGCACATGTAAACAAAGCCTTTGAGAAAAATTGCTTTAATACACAGTAACTTCCACCTGTGAACTGTCTATATAGTATGTTGTAGCAGGATGATGCTCTTCTAGATTATCTGAAGATATTTAACTTTTACTAAAAGGTACTGCCTGTAGTTCATGGTTCTTCTGAGTAATTTAAA
The DNA here is from genome assembly GCF_019238085.1 of Lagopus leucura. Classification (NCBI taxonomy): domain Eukaryota; kingdom Metazoa; phylum Chordata; class Aves; order Galliformes; family Phasianidae; genus Lagopus; species Lagopus leucura. Next base: position 25,843,556 of record NW_024962335.1, read on the forward strand.
TTATTGAAATTATTCTAATACAATAGCCTTTAAATGTCTTGTAGAAAACAGATTTTGAATATAGTTTTTTATATTTATGCTTTTTTTAGAAAGAATTTTTTTTTTTTAAAAGTAATGGTTGCTCAACTGGAGTATCATGGGGCACTGAATCAAATGTGATATGAAAGTAAATAACATTCGATTTAAATCTGGTTGTATAAACCACAATTAAATCAGATTTGGTTTATTTTTAGGTCAGTGTGTTCTTGTTTGACAAGAACATAGCTGTTACCTATTATTTGTTTGTTGACTTCCTCCCATCATTGTTTTCAGGACTAAAATTCAGGAAAGCATGACAGGCTTTATTTAGTGTTGGATCAAGGCTATTCTTCTGGAACATATGTAGACTTTTAGCTTTGTATTCTAATTGGATGCATAACTTGTATTAGGATTGGATGTTGGTAGTCTACAGAGAAATCCATCTGCTAAGTATATTTCAAATATTGTCTGTGAGTTATACGAGTATACTAATTTTAAGAATGTTTATTTCTTGTAGATGTTTAGCATCCTCCTTAGTTACTAATGGACTGGAAAGTGCTTAATCATTCTGTTGTGATACTAACATGTCATCCTGCTTCTTTCCAAGCATAGAAGAAAAAATGTACTGAACCTTTAGCCTTTTCTACTTCATTAAAAATATTCCCATCTTCACATAGGAATTCGTGTATTGTTAGGAATTCTATTTTTTTCTCATGGAGTTTACATTTGTCAGATAAATTATAACTGTAGGAGCATAGATGTGAAGAGGCCTAATTTACAATTTACGACTCTTCCAGAAGCTCCTAGCTGGCCTGAGACAGTCAGGCTCTTGAAGGATTTTAAGTTGCTACAGACGGGGGTTTATATACTTGTACTGAATTTTCTTCTTTTTTTTTTTTTTTCAGTCTCATTTGAAAAAAATAAATATTCTGCCATTTTCAATAAATAAAACCAGCAGTATATTGTTAAGGGGGAGTGAGAACAATAAAACACTGTCATGACAACTTTAGTGATAAGTGATTGTATTTAATAGAGAATACTTAACAAAATTTGAGTTTGTTGGCATTACAAGTAGGGGGATCAGCAGCCCAAGTTACTAATGGGATAACAGTAAGCTGAACACAAACCGAGTAGGCTACCTTGTTTATTTGCCTATATATATTTGTTGTGCGCATTCTGTGTTTATGCTAATATTTATCCTAGATATCTACCTCAGTCTTAGTAGATGCTTATGGATAATGGTACTTCAATTAATTATTCAACCAAGTTCCACTTCAGAGTAACAATGCCTCGTTGTTTATTTTTTTAAATGTTGGCAAACACCCTACTCTCTCCTAAAAGCTTTAGAGGACTTCATTTTTGTCTTTTAATCTGCGCAGGTCATGTTTTTGAGGAAATGCTGCAAACTGTGAGCCTATCCTATTTACATCTGGCATTTTTTTTCTGCAATTAATAAAATTACCCATACCTCCTTTTTAAATGCAACTTGGCCACTTCCTCTGTATTGTTCTTCCACAGAGAATGTTCTTGACTCCATTGACATTCAATAATGTTGAGGTATGTTGCTAATTATTCCCAGCATGAATGCTTAAGATTTGATAGTGATTTTCTTTTGCTTTTTTTTTTTTTTTTTTTT
>NW_024962335.1:25845309-25862698 GCF_019238085.1 Lagopus leucura
CCCCCCCCCCCCCCCCCCCCCCCCCCCCCCCCCCCCCCCCCCCCCGCATGTCTCAAGTCTTGAGGTTTTTATTGTTTCTAAAGCTGCTGAATAACCTGCTGGTTTGAAAATAGTAGTTAACGCATACCACCTACTGGTAATAATTACATCAAAGCTTATTGCTTCTTTTAGTGTGTTAACACTGAAGAGAGTTCTATGGATTCTTTCTTTCCAAGCAAAAAGCTCAATTCTTTACTGTGTTGAACTTAAGAGGAGATTCCTACTTTCTTATATACTAAATGTGGATATATGGGTGGCATCTGATCCCAAAAAGTTCCTTGTAAAGGCATTCTCTAGCAGTGTATTACCTGTATAACTCACCTTTTACTCCTGCATAGGCAATAAAAAACCCAGGAATGTTTTTATGAAGCCAGACCACCACAAAGGAGAGGGAAAACTGACTTGCCTACCCTAAGAAATAATAATCTATGTGTGTATGCATGACTATAGGCTGTTTGAACAGAGCTTTCTTGTAGCTTAGATCAGAGTTGTGTTAGATACAGTTCAGCTTGTACCTAGATCAGTTAATTAAAACTTGCTTCTCTAAATCTCCACGCTTGCAGAGATTACTGTGAGTGCTCTCCCAGTTTTCTGATTTGGGTTGTTCTACATCTCCTCTGTTTTATATAATTCTGCTACACTAACTTTGAAAGCCCTGGGTTCTCAAATACCTCGTGTTCTAATGAGGAGAGGATATGTTCTGTGCCCTGTGCAGTGAAGGTTGTGACACTGTTCTCATTACTCCAAGAAAATGCCAGTGGAAAATCCAGGCCAAGTTCTGTGTGGCGTTGGCAGGACCAGCCCAAATAAGAGGTGTTGATGCTGAGATATGTGGACATTCATGATTGTTCCCAGCTGGCTGCCTTTGGCAAGGTCTGTAGTGCTAATGTCTGCTGTCACAGCTAGGTATAGTTTGAGTGCTATGTAATAAGGTAGACTATACCAGGTTGAGATAATAGATATCCATGGTATGTCCTTCGACATCAAATTAAATGCTAATTTATATGAAATAAGATGGATTTCAAAAAGAAATTATCAAAATCACTTCAAAAGGAGGAAAAAGTGAAAGAGAAGGCATTTGAGAAAGGTTTTATTTGTTGGTAAACTCTTAAGTAATCCTATGGTATGTTTTGAGTTTATTGTTAGCTACCAGATTCTTAATACTGTTAATTGAATTTGGGGAATAGGCTTTCAAAGGGCTTTAATTCCCATTATATTGTCTGCATTTGGCATTGCACATGAAGATTCACTGAAATGTGCAAAGCAGCAAGGCACATTAAAACAAGAAATGATGACATGAACTCAGGGTGACCAGAGAGATTCAGGAAACAGTTATGAGAAGGAAAGTTATATTATTGGTATTTGTGTTCTACAACTTTGTATCTGGATAATGACTTTGAAAACAGCACCTCTAGTGCTTGTATATGAAGAACAGCTTCTCTCTCTGTTTCCAATTCTCTATTCACTGACACACACACACACACACACACACACACACACACATACACAAAAAAAAAAGGTTTTGCAAAAAAATCTAGACATGGGACTGGGATATGAAGACCTTTGTGTTAACTTTTGTGGAGAGAACACGTTCCTTTTTGAGAAACGGATCTATGTGAGTGCTGGGGATACTTGGTATTTGAATCTATAAAATGCTGAAGAAGTTCCTGCATAAAAGTCAAATGCTACTATTGGGGTGAGGACCTGTAGCAGAAATGATAAATCATGGACTGAACCAGTGATTGAGCACCTAGTAGGAAGGCAGGGCCAACCCAAGGGAGCTCAGGTGCATGCAATGTACCTGTGTGACTAGAAGGGGTGGAGCCAGGATCCATCCATTCCCAGACCTCATTTAAGGTTGTCAGTGGTGGTAAGGGTATCTTACTGGAGACCCCTATGTACCTTTGGAAAGGTAAGCAGTTTTTCTTCCTTTGTTTCTGCATTCCTGAATGTTGCATTTGATCTCATTCTCATTTGCTGCAGCCTAGGATTGTGCCACTCCACTGCTATTGCTGTACCTCCTATCACATTATAGTATTACAGTATCAGGAAACAGTAGATCATCTACTAGCTGCCCAATTGCTGTGTGAAGTTCCTGTTTGTGAGTTGTAACTCATATGGAGTGTAAATATACTTAAACTTTTTGAACATTTCTCCCCTAAGATGTGAAGTTGAAAGGCCTGGAAGAAGTGCTTAGACCTTGAATAAGGAGTATTTGAAAGGTCAGCTATGTGATATGTAGTGAGATATAGGGCTCAGCCAGGAGCTGATTTTCAGATCTCTGAGTCAAGGTATCGCCAGTGACTTTTGAAAAGATTTTTAGAGAATCATCTATTTGAGCTTGTCTATGTTCAGAGAAAAAGTGATTTTCTTACCTATTTAAGCTATACAGTAGCATGAGATACCTTAACTTCACTTATGTTGTGAAAGCTATGAAGTGTGGGGTTCTATTCGGTGTGAACATTACAAATTATGTTTATTGTGAGTTAGATGGAATAAGATGAGGATTTTTAACTGGAGTAAGGAGTGAGAGCTGGGGAACAATGTGCTCTTCCTGCAAGTCACTGTGCAATGCAAAGATACTGTATCCTGAGAAAATGCAGAGGTAATCCTGTATGTGTTACAGGCCCAGTGTTCTCTTGACTACTCCTTAAGTAGAAGTCCTGACAAAGCTACTTTTCTTCTTACTTCCTTTGCATCCCAGTTGCAACTTGATTGATGGGGGGAAGTGAAACATAACATTAAGTGATTTATTTGGGGTCACGGGTAGCCAAAATACTTAAACAGATTTATTGTCATCTTAAAACTCCACTGCAAACAAAACTATTTTTAGACAAGTCTGTTTGCTATTTTTATGTCATTCCAGTTTGTCTAAGAAAAGAGAGCCTGTGTTTTTCCAGAAACATGAACTTAATCTTGATGTGCTGTTGGTACCTGTAGAGGCCAAATATGGACAAATGAAGCACTGTTTATGTAAAATCTCTGATCATTTTAGTACAGAATAATTCATACAGGTTGGTGAAAATGTAGTTAAAATTTTGAAATACTGTACTCAATTTTGAGGGTCCGAGGGCCAAATTCCCATTTTGTAGTTGCAGAAAAATGGTCTGTAGAATATGAACTTGCTGAAGTCCATCTGGTCCAGGGAAGATAACACCCACATTTTTTGTTTTCTTTTGAAAAGTACATTTCCATTGCCTTTTAAAGTTGTGTTGCGGATAAAATGGTAAGCATACTGTCTGTAGTTCACCATAAAGATTTCAAGACCGAATCATAGAATCACCAAGGTTGGAAAAAACCTGTAAAATCATCCAATCCAACCATCCATATTCCTCAGTTCAGCATCTGAATATTTCCTGAACACCTCTAAGGACAGTGATTGCATTACCTCCCTGAGCAGCCCGTTCCATCACCTGACCACTCCAGAAGTATTTCCCAACGTCCAACTTGAATCTCCTCTGGTACAAATTGAGGCCATTCCCTCTAGTCCTGTTGCTAGTTTCATTGAAGAAGATGCCGATTCCCATCTCATCACAGCCTCCCTTCAGGCAGTTGTGAAGAGCAGTAAGATCACTTCTGAGCCTCCTCTTCTCCAAACTGAAGAATCCCAGCTCCTTTAGCTGTTCCTTGTAAGGCTTGTGCTCCATGCTCCTCACAGCTTTGTTCCCTTCTCTGGACATGCTCCAGGGCCTCAGTGTTGCTCTTATAGTGAGAGGCCCAAAAGTGAACACAGCACTCAAGGCTTGGCCTTACCAGAGCTGAGTGCAGAGGGATGATCACTTCCTTTCTCCTGCTGGCAACACTATTTCTGTTACAAGTCAGGATGCTATTGGCCTTCTTGGTCACCTGGGCACACTGCTGGCTTGTGTTCAGTTGACCAATATCCCCAGGTCCATTTTCTCTGCACAGTCTTCCAGACATTCTGCCGCAAGCCTGCAGCAATTGCCTGGGGCTGTTGTGGCCAAAGTGCAGGACCTAGCACTTGATCTTATTGAACTTCATCCCATTGGTCTCAGCTCAGCTATCTAGACTGTTCAGATCCCTCTGTATGGTCTTCATTTCCTCAAGCAGATTGACAGTTCCTCCCAGCTTGGTTTCATATGCAAACAAGTAAAAAGAAATATGATATAAAGAAGTGGAAAGAGAAGCAAAGAGAGGGGAGCTCAATGCCCTCGATAAGGGCGTCCAGGTAATCAGTAACGATATTGAACAGGACAGGCCCCCAGTACCAACCCCTGGGGAACACCACTCATGACTGGTCACCACCTGGGTGTGACTCTGTTTACCACAACTTTCTGGCCAGTTCTTTCATCCAGCCAGTTTTTTACCCAGCAAAGAGTGTATCTGTCCAAGCCATGGGCTGCCAGCTTCTTCAAGAGAATACTGTGGGAGAGAGTATCAAAGACTCTGTAGTCTAGGTAGTCTACATCAAGAAGTTCTTGGGGCTGTGGTTTGTTGTAATGGTATGGAATGAAATGGTAAGAGGAGGCTTTAGGTCCACTTACCAAGATGGCCATTGTTCATCATTCAGCTAGCAGCTCCAGTGCATGGAAAAGATGATGGTCCTCAGCATGAACATCCTGAGGTCAGGGTAGGAAGATTATTTTAGTCAGATGTGCAAACAAGCCTAACCTTTGTCAGTTCAGGCCTACCTCCAAAAAGAGTCTCTGATGTAGGTATGTAACTGATTACCTTGGTTACAGGGAACACAAGGGAAAGAAGATGCTTGGATCAGAATGTGTGCCCCAGGAATTCCCATTAGTTTTGCCTCTGTCTACAACCTAAGGAAGTAAAAGTCTGATTAGATCCTATCCCTACAGAGACTGCTGATCCTGGCACAGCTCTGCAGACAAGGCTGTAGGGATGATGGATATTGTTTCTTGAATTACTCGTACAGATATTGCGAGATAACAGAACTTTTCACTTCTGTTTGGAAACATCCAATGTACATGATTTAATTTCCTTCAAACCTTATGATTTGTTTTTTTTAAAAAAAAAAGCAGTATCCATTCTTTCACCAAAAAATGTTCTTGCAAAAAAAAAAAAAAAAAAAAAACCATAAAAGCAACAGAACTTTTGCTGCTTCTGATGTCCTGCTGTTACTCCCTAGTGTTCATTTCTAACTTAAAGATTAATTAAAATAAATATCAAGTGCTACTGAAATAATTAATAAATTATACAATTTACATTCGATTGTAAGTGGAAAAATGTCTTATACTTCCCTTTAAAAAATCAGCATGGTTCCAGAAAGGAAGGAAGCATGCTAATTACAATGCCTACATGAAACTTTACAATTCATGGCTGAGAGTTGATCCTGATGCAAAGAAGGCGAAGCAAGCATTTTAATATTTAATACTTCAGTTGTTCTAATCCCAAAGCTAGATATTAAAATACATAATAAAACTTATTGTTTATTTCTAGCAAGTTGATATTTCCTCATCCTTTCCATTTAGAAAAGTTAGAGGTGTCAGGGTCAGCTGCTGGTTTCATGCTACATTTGCACTGATGTAACAAGTCTGGAATTGCTTTTAATTTAGATTGGTTAATCTGAGATCAGAATTGGGTGTTTAAAAAAAAGACCTACTTCATCATAACACCTTAATGTACAAAGATTCAGTCTTCAACTAGTGTCTGTGTAAGTATCATAGAAACGACCTATTCCATCAGAATAATTTTTTAGTACGTATTTCTTGCCTGCACTCACTACAACTATCTTCTCCATCTTTTTTTATGTGGGTTTAAAAAAGAAAAAAAGTTTATCTTATTCGTTTAGCCATCCCACTCTTCATGGCTGTTTCTATATCTAGCTTGGAGGCCAGGAGATAGTAGCCGAGAGACCCATGGAGGACCAGTACAAGCATAGTTGTACTTTCATATAGTTTCTTGGCCTCCAGCTTCATAATTCCTGGACTACGGAATGTATACTTAATCTTTCCCCTGCAATTTTCTTGCTTCCATTATTTAGTGTTGTAACATGCCTGCAACTACTTAAAGTCCACCTCCTTCCATGATACCACTGCATCAGTAGCAGGAGTACTCATTGTTCATTGTTCTTCCCCCACTAAATGATGGAGAGCCAACTGCAGTAGAAACTCAGTTTTGTTTTTGGCTGAGGTATGTTTATTACTTCATGGGTTCAGCCTGTGCTTCAAATGAGAATAGATATAAGGGCTTAGGGAAATGTTTAGTTTTGTCAGATCTGTAAGGAGTATCATGGGAACTATAGAAATCCCACATATCTGATGTTAAGTCTTTTGCTGTTTCAGCCTTCAAATTCCTGTTTCATTGTGTGGCACGTTTACAGCCCCACCAATAAAATCAATGAATAGCATTTATTTTGTTCAGTGTTGCTCATCTTATTTGAAACAGGGGGGCTGGCAACTACTTGGAAATATGAACCAAAATGTAACATCTTGGTAAGTTTTGCAATGTCAGGGTTATTCAAGTGGAAATTTGGGACCTATGCTGTTGAAGTAGTGCTTCCTCTTCGGACTTCTAGAGAAGCCTAGGTGAAAGGTTTCAAAGCTTTCAGGCTTTCTGTTATATTCTATGTTATACTTCAGTGACAGTGTTTCATCACTACTGTGATTAGTTCTAATGCTTAGCAGGGGTTCAGGGGTTCGTTTACATTCCTTCAGGGGAGGAAGGGTACTTGGCATGATCTGTACAGTTTGTAATACATTCTGTTATAAAATCATAGTGTTCTAGTAGAAGCAGCCGTATTTTATGGGGTGTGGATTAAGCTTATCATCCTTGAAGTTTTATAGAAAGCTTTTCCTGGAAAAAATGTGTTTCCTTGTCACTGTGGTCTAAGTAAGAACTGGGATCAGTATTGTTACTTAGGACTTCCTGATCTCTTCAACAAATCTTGTCCTTCCCATTTTCCCTAGGATGTAATTTCTCACACTGGAATGGTATGATGCAACTCAAAATAGTTATGTTGGCAATGCAGGCATCTAGCAAATGATCTCAGAGAATATCAGCAATTACAGAAGGATGTCTGCTAACTTTGATAGTAATTAGTATCTTTATTGCCCTAAATCATGAGCTTCTATGTTTTACTAAATTTCAGGCATATGGACATAAGTATTCAAATCACATTCAGTGCATTTTTGTGCCACCCACCTCTCTTCCAGTTGCTAGTGTTACATTATACAGAGGACTGTGGCCTTTGTGTATAATATTGATAACAGTGATGCTAGGAGGAAAGAAAAAAAGTCTTTAAAATATTTTATTTGAGTTTTTTTTTAAAAAAAAAAACAAACAAACAAACAAACAAACAAAAAAAACTAGGGGAAAATGAGAACACAACAAAAAGAATAACTATTTAATTGGATGATGCTGACTTCTTTTGACTTTTGACCAAAAGTGTAATTAACCTTTGTTCTGAAAATCTAACCAAAATAATTCAAGATTTATATTGGGAGTGGGAGAGGAAAGGATGTGAATTTTTGAACTCTGGTGGAATACTACTGGCTCTGCATTTAGAACAGACTTGACCTTTCTCAGGCTTAGGTCCTGGGCTCAGTGTTCACAGGACTTTCTCAATGTTGGTTTTTTTTTTTCTTCTTCATTCTTCTCAAAAAGGAGGGAAGTCAATATGCATCTGAGCTGAGAATGGTTTTTAACGCAAAGCTAATTCCTTCAGAAAACAAACTGTTTTTGAGGTGAATGTCATGGAAAGAAAACGTTCTGCTCCTTAGATGATGTCTTGCTTGTATTATGTGGAAAAGATGGATGGTACTGATGCATGTGAGACTTCTTTGAAATGATATAAATATATTACTGCGCTATTGCACTGTGAAGACAGATGGAATAACAAGATTAGATTAGATAAGGGGAAATATTTGTCTTCTGTCAATTTATACTAATGTAGGTCATTTTTGAAGCTGATAGTGACACAGCTTAACACTTATTCAGTTACATTAACAACAAAAATTAACATTATACCCATATAATACACCATACAATTAAGTAAATTTGCTACAAGACATAGTATTTTGTCTTAGCATTTTATATTCTGTAGGTACTGTTTTGAATGTGGTACGAAAAGTTAGTAAGTTAGTGCCTATTTCTGTAATGAGAACTAGCAAGGAATTTTTTAAAAATGAGGGCAGCATAGGTTTTCTAACAAAGTTTGAATCAAAAATCAATTCTCCTGTAATCCCTAAGGGACAAAAGTTATGAAAAGTTATGTTCTCTTTAGAGGACAGTCAGTTACAAAAAGGAGGGATGCATTTCTGGAGTTTGAATACTGTTCTTTGCACTGTTGAGGAGAAGTTTAGGGATTATGGAATTATCAAAAGTATACATTCATGCTTATTTTTTTTTCCCCACAATTTTGTATAATTATTTGCAAGCTTTTTTTTTTTTTTTTTTTTTTTTTTTTTTTTTTTTAATGGAAAAGAAAGCACTGAACACTGTTTATCTGAGTAATAATTTTGTTATCGATTGTCTTGCCACTTGCCATCATTTAAAAAAAAGAAGTTCTGGACCATTCTTCCTACAAGTGAACATCTGACTAGATACAGCAGAGTTGAAAATGAATGAGCCCATACATCTTTGTTTTTTCTTCAAATTTGAAGAAACGTGGTGGAATGTGACTCTTTGTCTGAACCTCTTTGGATGTTTCAACCCTATTGAAAATCTACTGGGTATTTACCCAGTGATTGTTTTTTCTCTCTAGGATGGAATATGAGAATTCTTTCAAACTGTAAATAATTGAAGTGTGTTGTTTCCATTAACTAAAGAAATAGTGTGTGATTGCAGGTCTGAAAGCACACAGCTGGGATATTGCAAAGACCATGTATCTTTTACTCTTTATGCTATGTATCTTTGTTAATGCTGTTTTGAAATCTACAGATTAAAAAGACTTATAGCAGTGGAAATGAATTATTATTTAGTTTGTCCTAATGCAGCTGAGACTTCAGCAATGATGGGACCATTCAAATGCTTCACTGAAATGCATATCAAAGGAGTAGTTCTGTTCTTCTTCCCTACAGTGTACCTTTCTGGCTTTTTCTAACTGCATTGATGTGAGTTTCTGCCAAGCACTCAGATGCTTACTTAGTCCTACGATTTCTCTTATTGTTCAGAGCATGAGTAAAATTCATCAGCAGCATAATTTTCTAGTTTAATTCCAATAGAAATGTTTCACCCATAAAGAATTAAACTCCATAAATCCATGAAAAAAATAATTGAAATTCATTATAAATTCAACAAGAGAAGAGCTTCCCACTGAAAACAATAATTATTTTTTTTATTAGAGCAATTTTGAACTACAGAGTTGATGTTGTTCTCCCGTGGAGCAGACTGACAACAGTGTAACTTCACAAGCTTCAGTCTTGCTACTTTATTGCAAGAGATTCAATTTTGCTGTAGATAAGCTACAGTTTTAATATGCTAGTTACTTTTTTTTTTTTTTTTTTTTCCCAAAGGAAATTTAAATTTAGTTGTTCTTCATTGAAAATACAGATCTGTATCCATGCTAACAACAACAAAAAAGGATGTATTGATACAATCAGAAAACAGAGACCAGGCTTAGTTTCCTCTTTGAAGCTTGGATAAATGATGCAATTGAACTGTGTGGTGAATGTGAGCACGCCAAGCATCATCCAGAATCCAACTGAGATAATGTATGCTATTACATGTTTTCTCTAGGCTCTATTGGAAAGTTTCTATTTTTCTTCCAGGAATTTGGCACTAAAGGACAGTGTTTACTTGCCAGTTGACTACCGTTGTAGTATCTGTAAGCAGATTCTAGGTGATCAGTCTTACTCTTCATCAAAGAAGTCACATTCCAAGTCTTTGAACTCCCTTGCTCATTAGTATAAGATCTTCACGAGCCATGAATACCAGTGTTTACCTTTTTACATTTTTTTACATTTACAATATCCAGCTTTCCTTTGTTGTCAGAGAAAACAAGAAATGAGCTTGCTATGGTAAGTGCTTTCCTTATATTTCTAGCTGTGTACTAAGCTGGACATGATTCAGTATACATAGTCACCATCAAATTCCTGAAGGAAAGCATAAAATTCTCCTTTTGCCTTGGGAACTGCTCTATTTCAGAATGTATTGAATGTGTGCATGTGCAGGGTGACCGGGGGATCAGGCCTAGCCAGCATGGGTTCATGAAGGGCAGGTCCTGTTTGACCAACCTGATCTCCTTCTATGATCTAGTGATCTTGTAAGGTACCCCTGTCTGCACTCCCCTGCAAGGAGACCAGCTTCAAGACAGGTGACCGCTCTCCCACTCGCTGACCCAGTGACTGTAAGTTCAAACATGGTCTCTACCAGACGTCGGGCATGCTCCAACAAGTCTGTGGCGACCCAGACAGAGGGACTGCCCAGATCTGCAGCGGTCCAAGTCTCTGGCTGCAGGGAGTGCCTGAGTCTGCTGCTGCCGGGGGACAGTGGGAGGGATGCCACCTGCGTGAGGTGCGAACAGTTGGATGAGCTGCTCAGCCTTGTGGTAGAGCTTAGGGAGGAGGTGGAGCGGTTAAGATCCATTAGGGACTGCGAGAGGGAGATAGACTGGTGGTGTAACTCTCTGCAAGAAACAAGCAGAGATTGCAACCCCCAGCCTGTAGTGGACTCTCTGCCTTCCCGTAGTAAAAACGAGAGAGCTGACTTGGGAGGAGAAGAGGAATGGCAGCATGTCCCACCTCAGCGACGCAGGCGGCGCCCTCCCCGACCTACCTCGGTTCCTCAGGTGCCCCTAAGTAATAGGTTTGAAACCCTGGAACTGGAGGGTGAGGAGGCTGAGAACAAGGTGGTGGAACAGCCTCGGAGCTTTGCTAAGGAGAGGCGGTCGGCTCCACGCTTGAAGACTGCCTCTTCTGGTAAAGAAAGGAGGGTGATAGTTGTAGGAGACTCCCTTCTAAAAGGAACTGAGGGCCCGATATGTCGTCCTGACCCCACCCGGAGGGAAGTGTGCTGCCTTCCTGGGGCACGGGTCAGGGACATCTCTAGAAAGCTGCCTGGGCTTATTCGACCGTCTGACTACTACCCCTTATTGGTAGTTCAGGTTGGTAGTGATGATACTGCCAAGAGAAGCCTAAGGGCAATCAAAAATGACGTCAAGGGTCTGGGGAGGGTACTGGATGGTGCGGGAATGCAAGTGATCTTCTCTTCTATCCCTTCAGTGGCGGGGAAGGACTCTGAAAGGATCAAAAAGGCCCTCCTCATCAATAAATGGCTTAGAGGATGGTGCAGGCAGAAGAACTTTGCTTTTTTTGATCATGGGACAATTTACTCGGCTCCTGGCATGATGGCTGCAGATGGAGCTCAACTGTCTACAAGGGGTAAAAGGATCCTAGCCCAGGAGCTGGCAGGCCTCATTGAAAGATCTTTAAACTAGGTAAGAAGGGGGAAGGGGACAAAATGAGCACTGCTGAGGTTCAGGTAGTTCAAGGCTCAAAAGTGAATTTGATGGGTGACGAGGATGGAGTTCGAAGGGATGGAGTGTGGCAGGGGAATGCTGCCTCCCTGAAGTGTCTATACACTAATGCGCGCAGTATGGGAAATAAACAGGAAGAGTTAGAGATCTGCGTGCGGTCACATGGCTATGATCTCATTGCGATCACAGAGACGTGGTGGGACAGCTCACATGACTGGAATGTTGTCATGGAGGGCTATGTGCTTTTTAGGAAAGATCGGCCGGCAAGGCGGGGTGGTGGAGTTGCTCTTTATGTAAGAGAGCAGCTTGAATGTATTGAACTCCACCTGGGGGAGAGTGGTGTAGCAGTGGAGAGCTTGTGGGTAAGAATCAAGGGGCGGGCTGGTATGGCTGACACCGTTGTGGGTGTGTGCTACAGGCCCCCTGATCAGGAGGAGGAGGTTGATGAGGCCTTCCACAAACAGTTGGAAGCAGCGTCACGATCCCAGGCGCTGGTGCTTATGGGGGACTTCAATCATCCAGATATTTGCTGGAAAAGCAATGTGGCCAGGCATGCGCGGTCCAGACGGTTCCTGCAATGTGTTGAAGACAACTTCCTGATGCAGGTGGTTGAGGAATCGACAAGGAGAGGGGTACTGCTGGACCTTATTCTCACTAATAGAGAAGGGCTTGTCAGGGAAGTAAAGGTCGGGGGCAGCTTGGGTTGTAGTGACCACGAGATGGTGGAGTTCAAGATCCTGAGTGGAAGAAGTAAAGCAAAAAGTAGGATTGCTATCCTGGACTTTAGGAGAGCCAACTTCGATCTCTTTCGGGGCCTACTTGGAGCTGTCTCATGGGCTAGGGTATTGGAAGGCAAGGGGGCCTGTGAGAGCTGGTCGGCATTTAAGCAGCTCTTCTTCCAAGCTCAGGATCGGTGCGTCCCTGTGAGGAAGAAATCGGGAAAGGGTGGCAGGAGACCTGTGTGGATGAGCAAGGAGCTCGTGCACAAACTCAAAGGAAAGAAGAAGGCCCATGAAATGTGGAAAAAGGGTCTGACTACTTGGGAAGAATACAGGAATGTTGTCAGGGTCTGCAGGGATGCGACAAGGAAGGCTAAAGCCCGCCTGGAATTAAATCTGGCAAAGGGGATAAAGGATAATAAAAAAGGTTTTTTCAAGTACATTAACAGTAAAAGGAAGACTAGGGAGAATGTGGCTCCCCTGCTAAGTGACGGGGGTGTTCTGGTAACGGGGGATGCTGAGAAGGCGGAGATACTGAATGCCTTCTTTGCTTCTGTCTTCAGTGAAAAAGCTCCCCCTCGGGAATCTGAGACCCTGGAGATTAGTGAGAGGATCTGGGGAATGGAAGACCCCCCTTCTGTCAGGGAAGAGGTGGTCCGGGAGCGCCTAGGCAACATCAATATTCAGAAATCCATGGGACCCGATGGGATTCATCCACAGGTGCTGAAGGAGCTGGCAGAGGTGATTGCTGAACCGCTTTCGGTCATCTTTGAGAAGTCTTGGAAGACGGGGAAGGTGCCTGAAGACTGGAAGATAGCCAACGTCACCCCGGTCTTCAAAAAAGGCAAGAAGGAAGACCCAGGCAATTATAGGCCAGTCAGCCTCACCTCTGTCCCTGGAAAGGTGATGGAACAGCTTGTACTGGATGTCATCTCCAGACAACTGGAAGAAGAGGAGGTTATCAGGAGTAGTCAGCACGGGTTCACAAGGGGGAGGTCGTGCTTGACCAACCTGGTAGCCTTCTATGATGTTGTCTCTGGCTGGGTGGATAGGGGGAGAGCAGTGGATGTAGTCTACCTTGATTTCAGCAAGGCATTTGATACTGTCCCCCACGACGTCCTTATAACAAAGCTGAGGAAGTGTGGGATAGATGAGTGGACAGTGAGGTGGGTTGAGAACTGGCTGACTGGCAGAGCACAGAGGGTCATTGTTGGCGGTGCAGAGTCCGGTTGGAGGCCTGTAACTAGCGGTGTTCCTCAGGGGTCTGTGCTGGGTCCGGTCTTGTTCAACATCTTCATCAATGACCTTGATGAGGGGATAATGGCCACCCTCAGCAAGTTTGCCGATTATATGAAGTTGGGAGGATTGGCTGACACGCCTGAAGGCTGTGTTGCCATTCAGCAAGACCTGGATAGGCTGGAGAGCTGGGCAGAAAAAAACCGGATGAGGTTTAACAAAAGCAAGTGTAGAGTCTTGCATCTGGGGAGGAATAATTCCATGCACCAGTACAGGTTGGGGGATGAGCTGCTGGAGGGGAGCTCTGCGGAAAGGGACCTGGGTGTCCTGGTGGATGACAGGTTGGCCATGAGCCAGCAGTGTGCCCTTGTGGCCAAAAAGGCCAATGGCTTACTGGGGTGCATTAAAAAGAGCGTGGCCATCAGGTCAAAGGAGGTGATCCTCCCCCTCTACTCTGCCCTGGTAAGACCTCATCTGGAGTACTGCGTCCAGTTCTGGGCTCCCCAGTACAAAAAAGACAGGGATCTCTTGGAAAGAGTCCAGCGGAGGGCCACGAAGATGGTGAAGGGATAGGAGCATCTCCCCTATGAGGAAAGGCTGAGTGAACTGGGTCTGTTCAGCCTTGAGAAAAGGAGACTGAGAGGGGACCTGATCCAGGTCGATAAATATCTAAGGTGTGGGGGGCAGAATGGCGAGGCCGGACTCTTTTCAGTGGTGAGTGGAGACAGGACAAGGGGAAATGGCCAGAAACCGCAGCATAGGAAGTTCCGCACAAACATGCGCAAGAACTTCTTTACAGTGAGGTGACGGAGCACTGGAACAGGCTGCCCAGGGAGGTGGTGGAGTCTCCTTCTCTGGAGATGTTCAAGACCTGCCTGGATGCCTACCTGTGCTACCTGGTGTAGGGAACCTGCTTTGGCAGGGGGGTTGGACTCAATGATCTCTGGAGGTCCCTTCCAACCCCTACAATTCTGTGATTCTGTGATTCTGTGATTCTGTGACCCATCTGGTGGATGAAGGAAAGGCTGTTGATGTGGTCTACCTAGACTTCAGCAAAGCCTTTGACACTGTCTCCCACAGCATTCTCCTGCAGAAGCTGGCAGCCAGAGGCTTGGATGGGTACACTCTTGGCTGGGTAAGGAGCTGGCTGGAGGGCCGGGCACAGAGAGTGGTGGTGAATGGAGTCAAATCCAGCTGGCGACCGGTCGTGAGTGGTGTTCCCCAGGGGTCGGTGCTGGGGCCTGTCCTCTTCAATATCTTTATTGATGACCTGGATGAGGGCATCGAGTGCACCCTCAGTAAATTCGCAGATGACACCAAATTGGCTGGAAGTGTGGATCTGCCTGGGGGTAGCGAGGCCCTACAGAGGGATCTGGACAGGCTGGAGAGCTGGGCTGGAGCCAATGGGATGAGTTTCAACAAGGCCAAATGCCGGGTCCTGCACTTCGGCTACAACAACCCCAGGCGACGCTACAGGCTTGGGGCGGTGTGGCTGGAGGACTGCGTAGAGGAAATGGACCTGGGGGTATTGATTGATGCTCGGCTGAACATGAGCAGACAGTGTGCCCAGGTGGCCAAGAAGGACAATGGCATCCTGGCTTGCATCAGAAACAGTGTTGCCAGCAGGAGCAGAGAGGTGATTGTTCCCCTGTACTCAGCACTGGTGAGGCCGCACCTCGAGTACTGCGTCCAGTTTTGGGCCCCTCACTGCAAGAAAGATATTGAGGCCCTGGAACGTGTTCAAAGGAGGGCAACAAAGCTGGTGAGGGGTCTGGAACACAGGCCATATGAGGAGAGGCTGAAGGAGCTGGGAATGTTCAGCCTGGAGAAGAGGAGGCTCAGGGGAGACCTTATTGCTCTCTATAACTTCCTGAAAGGAGGTTGTAGTGAGCTGGGGGTCGGCCTCTTCTCTCGTGTCATTAGTGATAGGACCAGGGGGAATGGTTTCAAGCTACGGCAGGGGAGATTCAGGCTGGACATGAGGAAGTATTACTTTTCAGAAAGGGTGGTCAGGCACTGGAATGGACTGCCCAGGGAGGTGGTGGAATCACCGACCCTGGGGGTGTTCAAGGAAAGACTGGATGTTGTGTTGAGGGACATGGTTTAGTGGGAGCTATTGGCAATAGGTGAACGATTGGACTGGGTGATCTTTTAGGTCTTTTCCAACCTTGGTGATTCTATGATTCTATGATTCTATGTGTCGGGAAACAATTGCCATGTGGATTAGTAAGACTGCTCTTCTCAAGAGACAAATTACTAATTCCTAGCTCAGATGCATTAAAGTACAAGGAGGATACTGTCTCCATACGTATGTGGGTGAAATGCCTTTGTTTTCCCAGAGTAATGGATAAAGTGCACTTCTTAAACTTTCTTGAAAAACTTTCATTAGTTCAACTGATTTGATAGATATTTTTTGTGAATGAAGTTTTTTTTCATGAAGAATCTATTTCCAATGCAGTAAATCACAGAAGGCACTGATGAAAAGAGTGAGGGGAAATTCTTTAATATGTACATCTGTACTGTATTCACCAGCTGAAGAAATGGTGGCCTTGAAACCAGGGGATATTACATCAGAAGCAACAAACTGGTGACACTAAACTGTGCATTTTTACAGAAAAGAACTTCAGAAAGCAAAGCTTTGTCCATTCTAGTACAAAGCACCCAGATCCTATTGGCCTACAGAATAAATGCAATCTATATTAATTAGATTATTACAGACTTATTTCAAAGACCTACTGGAAGGAGTGTATTAATTTTTTGGAAAATAAGCATTTTATAACAGTATGTTTTAGTTTTTAGTATAGCCTTATACAGTTTCAGCCCAGATCTAGAGAGATCTTTGATGTAATTGCTTTGGAAAACATGGATCCTTGGTATATTGCTATTGCACAACCTCTGCATATTAAATTCACCATTCAGAATGGTTTATCTTATTAATAGTTTCTCCTATTCTAATGTATTTCTGATTGTTCCTCCTCATGGATTTCTGTTTCTGACAACAGCTGGTTTGTTTGTTTCTTGAAAATAATGTGCTTATTGGCAACTTTATGATGATGTTGTTGGCTAATATAAGACATTACATAAATCTCTCCGAAACTAATACTTTCTATTTATTCACGGGGAAGTCAGAACAAAAAGTACAATAGCACTACTTGATAGAGCAAATTCTCAGCTACAAAATGCTCTTTTTCATCATTGGCACCACTATTAGCTATGCATTTTTGCCAGTGATGAACAAGAGCCTTCACGTCACTCTCATAAAAATCTGCACTGATGAGGATGACCCACTACTGCCACTGCTAAAACACACCACTTACTGCCTCACTGTGCTCATATCCACTGTTTGGTCTCCATAAACATTCAGCAAGTGTCAATGAATGCCAATGGGTACCATTTTTTCTGCGTGAAGGAATTCAATGACAAACCTTCACTTCGTATGTATGCTCATGTTAGATGTCATGCTGTCAGACTGACTCTCTGCTGCCATTAGTCACACAGCAAAAAAACGCGATGAAATACTGGTGCAAAGGTTCAAACCCTACTGCCGTACCACCAGCCTCTGCCTCTGATGTTGCAGGCCAACAAAATATAGTAGGAAACATAACTTCCAGAGCAGTCCTCACACATTTTATCAATGTCTTGGCACATTTTCTCAGTTGCTATTTCGGTAAGCAGAAAACACATCTCTGGAGTACATCAGACTTCTGAAACAGTCATAGCTCTGTACAAGAGTACAAATGCCAAACTAAATTTTCTTGTAAGTATTTTTCTGCATGTGCAGAGTGGGGAAAAGCAAACTATCTTGTCTCAACTGCGTTTACCTGCTCCTCAGCTCTGGTGTAGAATCCCAAAGAGGTAATTTTGTGTGGGTTTTTTGTTTGTTTTTTGTTTTTTTTTCCTTAAGACATGATTGTTTGTTTGTTTTCTGGTGCAATTTTGCCTTCATTTTCTTGTTCTTTTTTGTTTTTTTTTTTTTTTTTTTGTTTTTTTTTTTTTT
>NW_024962335.1:25862798-26074863 GCF_019238085.1 Lagopus leucura
TTTTTTTTTTTTTTTTTTTTTTTTTTTTTTTTTTTTTTTTTTTTTTGAGACATGATCTATTAGTCTGTATCTCCCATTAGAATAACCTGCCCCTATATAAGTTTTTCATTTAAAATTAATAAGTAAAAGCCATTATTTTTTATTTTTTATTTTTTATTTTTTTTAAATATTTGTCCCAAGATTTTAAATAAAACTTAAAAACTTCATAAGCACATCTTTATTAAAATGGTTTAATAATTTTGTACCCAGAGTAGGCAACAACTTAAAGTGAGGTGGGGTTTTTAATGAGTCTCTTACTGAATGTGCATAAGCAGTACCATATTTCTCTGAAAAAAACAATGTTCTGGAATTTGTAGATACACATGTAACCTGAAAAGCAAGTGATGTATCATACAAATTCTAGCAGAAGCGTTGTGTATGTGCTCTCCATCAAGGTGTACAAACTAAACATGAAGTAGAAAATAAGAAGGCTAGTTAACTTTGAGAAGGACGCAACAGTGTTTGTTTATATAAATAGCTGCTACAAAGGGAGAGATGATTTTCTGTACCTTGGCATTTCTATGAGGTTAATTGATTTAACTGTAGCTTCAAAGAATAGACTACATTATTTTCCCTTTAAGGTCCTTTTAATACTCTTTTTTTTGTTGTTGTTGGTTGTTTTTGTTTTTATTTTATTCTTGTTTTTTATAAAACATAGATTTAAATAGTGACATAAGAGTTCGGAACAGAAGAGCTAACATTGAGGGAAAAAAGATCAAATATCACCTATGTGGTACAAGGAATTTGTTTTGTTGTATGTTTTCAACATTTGACTTCCATGAATGTGTGAAAGAGTGACTTTTAATTGGATAAAGTATTCACAGGAAATAAATTTTATTTTAGTGCAAAGGTCTTCAGAAACAAAATTTTCAGTTTGAATGCACATTCTGTACACAAATAGAATAGATACTAAGGTCTTAAAAGGCCAATATTTTTAATAATCAGAAAGAAGCCAGATTAATCAGATAAAATGGTTCATTCTGCTATATAGTATCAATCTAGTATTTAAGAGAAGTTATTTTTGTTTGGGAAGTTAATTTCCACTAAACATTGAAGACTAGCAAAAAATGTGGTTACAAATAGCATATAAAAAACAGCGGAAAGAGAGCAAAGCCGGTCAAAAACATTGATGGAAGAAGTTATAGGTGTTCTCAAGCCTGGTATACCCTGTTTCTTACTGCAAGAATTCATGCTAATATATGAGAGGTGACTATTTGACTAGTAATTAATTTGCAGCATCCAGATTTTTCTCCTGTTTTCCCTAACAGTCTATCTAAAGACAGATGTGCGGAGCTGGTTCCATAAAGATGGCAGCTGGTAAAGACTGAAATTGCCATGTAAATGGCTCTTAAGTTATAGATGTCAAGTTACTACTTTGCTTACTTGCACATCTCTGCAATATGTGAACTTCTCATGCCTTATTACAAATAATTTATGCTGTTTAATATATTAAGCTCCTTTCTGCATAGGCTGACTTGTACATCATTATGAATAGTAAGTAGCAAATGTAGCAAATGGCCAGAGGGTTTTTAATTATTCCAATGATGTAACAGATTTCCTTATTTTCAGGTTATCTCTGCACTTTTTTCTACTTTTCTAATTTTTTTATTTTTTTTTTCTGTCAAAACAGTAGATTTCTTTGTACTGGAAATAATTAATCAACATCTGAAGAAGCCAAGTGTTTTGGATGAAGTCCATGCATTATTTCACTACAGCAAAGCGTGACTAAGGAATGTATAAAACTTACCTCTTCAACAATGCTTACGTAAGTAGCAGGTCTCATTCCACTGTCCAAGTCTTGTCTAACATATCAGCACGGTCTGCAGTTTTACTTTTGAAAAAAATTCTTACTAATGAGGCTGCATAAAGCTGCTTTCTCCAGCCAAAGAGAACAACTGACAGATATCAGTATGTGTTCAATTTAGTTATTCTTTTTAAAATGACTATGCAAGGATAAAAGATGCTCAGGTCATCTTTAGTTAACTCATGTTGTGGACTTGCACGTCTTCCCAAGAACTGTAAGAAAGCAGTATAGTTATTTCTTAGCACAGTATCGTGGTTCTGGCCCAGTTTTATGACTGATGGGGCAGAGGTTCCCATGGACCCATGCCCTGGGAAAGAGGGAAGATTGGGAGATGGGCCCAGAGGAGAAAAACAGCAGCAGTGAGCTTAGGGAGAAAACTAATTCATTTAATATGATAGTAGAATGCAAGGTAGCACAGTGTAATACAATATAATTGAAATCAAAGCTAATCAATCAAATAAATGACAGAGAGAGTGTCCAAAACCAAAAGCCTTACTCTAATGCAAGACAGCTAGGGAGCACACGCAGCCGAGATGAGCGGAGAGACATCCTATGATTCCCAGGTACTTTTATCTTTCACTCTGAATGGAAAAGGGAAAAATGGAAAACAGAAACAAAATAATGAAGTCTTCTGGGAGCTGTAGTTCATTCTTCTCTTCTGGGCCTAGGTACCCAGAACTATGAGCAATCCATGGAACTGCAGCATTAACTTTTTAAATCCCAGTGCACTACATGGTGTTATGATGTGGAATACTGATAACAAAAATCATAAAACCACAACACATGGTTAACATCCACAGCAGTTTTATCTGCAATGATGGGTCTGGAACCTTCTTAAAACAAATATGACTCATTGTCGCTTAGAAGGAATTGGACAGAGTATTATGTACTGCTTCTGAGAATTCTGTCCTTGGCAACGACTTCACTGCTACCATTTGGATATTGCTGTAACTTAAAATCATTGCTTTCTTTCGAAGTTGGTACAGCATCACTTTAATGAAATGATGGCAGCTCTGTGACTCTAAATCAAGCTGAGATTCTTACATCTGTATTCTGAGGTATTTGCAAACTTTGTAATTTGGATTTAGATTTGAGAAAATAGTAAATTTTTTTTCTGCTATGTTAAGATACCAGCAGCTGATATCTTCTATGCCGTTAAATTACACAATGGTATCAACTATATAAGTAAAAAATCTGATTCATCAGCCTTGTGGATGAGTAATTTGTGTTGGTTTGTTTCTCCATGAGGCAAACAAGTGGTTCTGTCTCTCAAGCCATGCTTTGATGCAGAAAGCTTGATGTAATGCTTGCTGAACTGCAGCTGCTGTCATGATTATTATATTAGACATACTGTATTAGCAAGACTGTATTTGATATATGTGGTTACCTGTGTTTAGCTAGCATATATTATAATGAGGTAGTATACGGTGGAAATGTAGGGTTATATAGTTTCTTGGGAATACTGTTGTTTTGTTGTTGTATAAATCAAGTTTTTACTACTTCGCCCCAGCAGGTAATGCTTTTTTCTCCCATGACAGCCTTTTTTACTAGACTCCATCCATTGGTCTTGTGGCTTTTACTAGTTTGGGCTTAAGTTCTACGCTCCCAATGCTTAGCCAGATCTTCCCTCCGGGCATTTCCAAAGGAGTCTCTGTTGCTGGCTACTCTTAGGATAGCTTCACCATAACTTTGTCTTCTCCCTACTGCATGCCATCAAAGAGATCAGACTTATGTATATGTGGTTCTTTAAATACCAACAGTTCCCTTCGGGTTTTTTCCTGGCTTGTATACAACACTCCTACCACTGTAACAGAAGTCAAGTGTAAGAGAGAGATCTACTGCCTTTCAGCATACATAGTAATCTTCCTGTAGCAACAGCACATAGCAATGGACTGTAGCTATCTAAACAGAATAAAAAAAGAGTGGGAAGCTTTATACCAGACAGTACCAAGAATAAAAGATCATCACTGCATGAGAAAGCAGCACTATGCTTTTCTGAGTCTATAGTTCCACGATTGATGTCAAGCAGTAATATATTTTAGCTGCTTTTTAATATTTGGAGATTGTAGCTAGTTAGCTGAAGTCTGCCACCAGCATCCTTACACTACTGTTCTTTGATATTTCTTGAGTTTATCTTTGAAATATGTTTGAGGCAATTAAAGGAGCCAGAACATAGGCCATCAATGATAGATCTCCAGTTTTTTTTAAATATGGAATCTGAACTTAAAAAAAAAACAAAACAAAACAAAACAAAAAAAAAACAACTTGAGAAGCAGCATACATGTGTCTGCCCTACATCAGTCTCTGGAAGTTATCCATGTGTGATGCTTTGTGGCCTAGCACTGCAGTGCTTAAAAGGTCTGCCAAGGTCACTGTCTCACAGAAGTCTGTGAAGCTGTATCTCCACTAGTTGCTCTGGACTTTTTATAACATCCCAGACAGCACTGTGTTTTAGAATCAGGGTTACTACTGCATGCAACATTAGGACCTTACCACCAGTAGAGAACTGGAAAGACCAGATGTATCAATAATTGATGTGTTCTGGGATTCTAGTGCCTGTCTCCTGTATCCTCTTCCTGATCCTCTATAGCTATAGGCACAACTAAGCATCAAGGTGATTAACATATGTCTCAAAACTTGGTCCTTCACTATTGCCCATTTTCCTTCATGTTTTCCAGAGATTTACTGTATCTTTTTTGACACTTGTTTAGCTGTTTAGTCCTGTTTAGCTTTCTAATTTTAGCAGAGGCTTGTGATTGTTTCTAAGCGATGATCGGTATCTGATCAAAAAGTTTTGAAAACATGCTGCTCTCCGGATGCTGCCTGCCCTTACTTAACTAACCAATGGAAACACATTATCTAACAATCTATCACTTCTTCCTGAACTGCTGGCTTGGAGTGATGTGTCGGAGTCAAAATTCACAAAAAAGTATCTATTCTTCAGCTCTCCTCTGTTGCGTATTCAAGCAAACTGTATTGCTCTACCAAGAGAAAATTTGCTGCTAAGACTGTACTTCACTTGTACCAAGACCAGCTCCATTGGTATCACTGAAAACTAGAAGAGAGGACATGGTCATCAACAGATACAGGATTCAGATTCTATATGCATTTCTCCACTCTTTTTACTTCTCCTCATACCTTGCCATTTTGTTTACTGAAGCCATTTGAACTCCACTGGAAGTCACTCAGTTTAGAAAAGTAAAAATAAGTAACTTTTTTTTGGCGGCGTCTTGGGAGGACTTTTACAGAAAGAGGCAATGTAAGCACTAGTTCTTAAGGTAGAAGGAAATCAAGAAGGTAGTTGGTAACAATGTTATATGTCCTTGTCTGTACCGAAAGAAAAATTCAAGCCACTATGAATTCATTGCTTTTCTAAATCAAGAGTTGGGACTGTTGATTCCATGGATTTTCATGCTGAAAAGTATCCATATAAGCAGCTGCATAGAACAAGCTCATTAAAAATATAGAAGCAAGGAGGGAGAGGGAAAGGGAAAAAACACTCAGAAGCCAAGCAAGCTGCCCTAAGTTGTTTTGTGATTTCCTGTGACTGAGTCACATCACCTCTAGGTTATCAGGCAGCTGCTGCTTCTGCTGTTGTTGGCTTTTTGACCTATGTACATCAGACTTCTCATAAAACTGCTCAATGATTCCGTGTGCTGCCAATCTCACTCTTTTAGCTAAAATAAGCAGGAAACACAAAATGCCCTCCTACTTGGTGGAAGGTATTGGACCTGGTATCTGTAAGGATGCTTGCCTGCTCCAAAGGCAATGTGCGCTCTCCTAGGTGGTAACAATAGATCTTGAAGCTTCTCTCATTCTCTGTCTTCCATCTGCTGTTAAACAGTACTCAGCATTTTTATCATTATTTGATAGCCTGCTGTATTTTTCTGACAGCCAAGGAATCATTGTGCACAGAAGCTTAAGTTTTTCACTCAAGATATAGAAGAGGTTACTCTGTAGTGGGGAAAGTGATCTAAGAGATTCCTTCGAGAGTTGACATGGCTGGTATACCTGCCCTACCATGGATAAGCAGAGTCATAGGCTAGTATATTTAATTAAAACTCATCAAGTTATATTTTGGTAAGACCTACTAAAACAATTATTCTGTCATGTGGCTAGTCAGACCTGCAGTATTTCACTTAGTTGTTAACTAGAGAATTTACTCTGAGTGTGGAAGGGATGAAGACAGATAAGTAGTATAAATAAAGGGAAGGGATAAAGACATAAGTACTATGAATAGTATTAGTATTAAATACAATTTGTTTGTGGATTGTGAGCTTGTAGCACAAATATGCATTTTAAGCTTTTAATAACTGACTTGTGTCAAAATATCAATGTTCTAAAGAGTTATGTGGAGAAGTGGTGATTTGTTTCTGTATTTTCTTGGAGTCTCTTCTGGGCCTTTAAAATGTATTTATCTTAAATAACAAGAAATTCTAAAACAGAAATGTACACATTTGTCTTCCCATAGCAAGAAGCTGAAGAAAAATATGAGGTAGCAGTGGTCTTAAGATATGATACAAGTGTCTAGGGATCTATATCTACTTTTCAGTATTTTAAACGCAAGACAGATGCTGTATATGTCTTCAGCAAAAATATGTTCACCTTTGTTTCTGTGCAGTCTCTGTAAAAGCAGTAGTTATATCTAACTGCTAGTAGAGTATTGTTGTTCTCGTGAACTCTGTCTTCCTTAAAGTATGCAAGAAAATGAAATTTAGAGGCAAGGAGAAAATAAGAAAGAAGCTTGAAATCTTACAGGTCTTATAAGTAGGCTGATTCTGGATAGAATTAATGCTAAAAAGGGAGTGTGTTTGTATTAATATGCACCATAAACTTTCTTGCTTCAGTACCAGAGACACTAAACATTTGAATATGAGATGTATGAGACGTTCTGGAAGAAAACTAGACTTTTTATTTCCAAGTTCTAGTTAGTATGTGTTTCTTGTTTTTAAATCATAAACTGAAGAATGCTTCTGGTTGCTTGTGAGTAACATGCTGAAATGGCGTAATGAATAACCATGCAGGAATTATGCTGGATGTGAGTGTCCAACAGAATGTAGATGAAAAGACAGTGAGAAGAAGGGCATGAAATACTTACGTAGATGTTTTCCAAGTCTAGATCAAGTTGTGCTTCTGATTATTCAGACTAATCATAGAATCATAGAATGTCATGGGTTGAAAACGATCATAACAATCATCTAGTTTCAACCCCCCTGCCACGGGGTTGAAACCACCAGAACAGGCTGCCCAGAGCCACATTCAACATTGCCTTGAATGCCTCCAAAGATGGGGCATCCACAACCTTCTTGAGCAGCCTGTTCCAGTGCATCACCACCCTCTGTGTGAAAAACTTCCTCTTAATATCCAACCTAAACCTCTTCGTTCCTCCTTATCCTTTTCTTATCCACCCTCTTTACTTTCTCTGTGCACGTAAGTATTCTGGGTCATCCTGTGCCTGCACTGGCTGTTGATTCAGTACGCAGATATTCCTTATTTCTCTTCAGTACCTGTAGTTAAAAAGTAATTTAGGCACTGAAGTGAAATTTTAGTTGTGTTCCAGTAAACCCAACAAAATAATGCTAACTCTGGAAGAGGATGGTTTGAACTGTGGAGTCCTGAAGTGACTTCCAACTTTCTAAACATTAAAGCTTTATTGATTGATACTGCCAGGACAACTATAAGTAACAGTAATAACAATCATTTTATTTATTGGCCACCCTTCCATCGTTAATGTCCCATTAGATGCCTCACAAAAGATATAATCTGCTGCTAATGTCCTACTAGGAGCCTCATAAAAGAAATAAAATATAAAGGCAGTTATATGCTTAATGGTTTATGCTCTTTCTTTCATGTTGTTGTAGAAGATTACAGTAAAAGCCCAATCTTGCATCTTCATTGAAATTAATGGAGTTTCAACCACTTATCCAAGATCTGAAACAGGTCTAAAATATGTTAATGCTTATTTTTCAGGCTTTGCCAGCTGATGTTGGAACATTCCTGACTGTTTTGCAAGGTACCCCAACTGGATTAATTAGAAGAGAAAAATACTGTTTTCCCCTCTCTAAATTCTGCTTACTGCAAAATCCAGTTGCTATAAAATATCATGTTAGGGAGGCCCCTTTTCCCTATTTTCTGTCTAAATTGCCTTTTCTTGTGCTCATTCTTTTCATCTTTTATGTTGTTCATTAAAAATGTTACATTTTATGCCCAGTATTGTTCACACTCTACAAGGTTTTTATCACTTAGATAAAAGCAATCTACTTGATGCACACCTGGTCTCCAGCGTGATCTGATTGCTTTTGTGATAGGCCTTAGACACCTAATGCTGTGCAGAACATTTCTGAGCTTTTTCAAATAACTGAATTAAATTACTTGCAGATGATCTTGTTTTATAACATATTTGAAAAAAGATTTCAAGATTTATGGACAGTATCTGCTACACTTTTTAACATTTACTAGCATCATGATCTTTGAATGATCCCATTGATTTCTTGAGGAATTAGGTGTGACTCTATGTAATCAGTTCCTTGATTCTCCTCTTCTAGTGGAGGGAAGAAATAACGAAGGCCTTTTACTTCTGGAGGGGAATCACAACTGTAAATCCTAAGCAGAATTATGCCTTCCTGTTAGTAGTAGAAGTAGACTTAGACACCTAATTACTTACAAAATCTCAAAGTTGATGTTTAGCCTCCACGTTTGCTGTTAGAAAGCCCTCTCCACATCTTTCTTTGAATCTTCTCAAGTTCCTGATGTACTGCTTGTCTTTGAGAGACTATCTGCATCAGACCAGTTAGGATTTTAGTGGATAATGAAACACCTCACTATTAGGTATTGGAGTACCATTTTTCTTCACTGACCTAGCTTTAAAAAACGAGACTTGGGGCATTACATTTCTCTCTAGTGTGATTCTGATTTCATTGTACGTCATTTCCTTGCTTCCAAAATAAAGTTCTTAAATAAAATTTTATATAGTCCATGTTTACAATAAGGCAAACTGGAGATTTTTAAACCTCTCATGTTGTTTAGCGCAGATACTGAGTAGAAATATATATCAGTATTTCTACTTCTTATGGAAGGTTTTGTTTGTTTTTAAGGCTGCCAACCTGCTTTCAGCTGACAGCATACATGGGTGGTAACAGTCAACTGGTACCATATATACTTTCATTCACACTTTCCTAGAAATATATTGCATGGCAAGCTGGTCCCAAACTGATCAAATAGATTAAAATTCTAGGCTATTAGCAATCATCAAATTATGGTTTAAGTTGGCCTTGGTCACCCTGTGGCCAAAATAAAATCATTAGGCTTTTTTTGTGGTGGGGTATGTAATTCCTATTAAAATTTAATTATATTTTTCTAAACTCTTTCAAAACCTATTTATTAAAGTGTCATTCTCTAGGTGAAACTATGGTTTGGAAAGGTTTGCAATTTTTTCTGTTGTTCCTTAAGTACTGTCTGGCTTTGTGCTTCATATAAGACGTGGCTCAAAAGGATTAGGATAACTCAAACCCGGTACTTCACTCCCAGTGGAAATTAAGCTCTTGAAAAGAAAGCTGTGCAGGTTTATTTCTTAAACTGCCTGTAGCTCTGTCATTACTTTATGGAATGTTTCAGGACCCCAGGCAAGGCATATTAAAATACTTGATTATGTTTCTCCTGGATGCAGTAATTACATTAGCCCAATTATTGTATCTTTGGGCTTCCTGAAGCTTTTCTGTAGTAGAAATGTCTTTTGCTCTAGATATTGTTCCAGCTTTATCAAATCTGAAGATTCTAACATTTTTCATCACTGTGCATGGAACAGAAAAACTTCCTTTCCAAGTACTTGTATTTGGCCACTTTAAGAACTATTTCTTCTGAGTGATGAAGGCTCATCTAGCCCAGAGACTGGTGTGGTTTCCTCTTCAGTTACTTTCTCTCTCTCTCTCTTTCAGAAAGAAATATTAAAAAAAAAAAAAATCTATAGTTCTTTAATAACATGCAATTTTCAAAGTAGAAATGCTTCACCCAGTGAATTTTCACAACCTATCATGGTTTTCTGTATCTTAATGTGGCCACAGATATAGATTTAAAGAGAAGAGAGAGAAGTATCATGTACTCAGCAGCAGATAGTCCTCAAATCAGTGACTTAGCAGCAGAGTGTTCCTGTCGTATAAATGCATGGCCAGCAATGGTCCTAGTACCATTATAGTTCAAACTGGAGTGGCCTGTGCTCTTTGAGTCAAAGAACAGTTGACTGAGCAGCAGCAGGCAACATGCTGACACTTGGTAACTCATCTGTTTTTATGCCCTGTAGAATTCTACATTTCTGATTTTGAAATAAGATTCTGTGCTAGGCAGAAGAAAAAAAAAACACTTGACAATTCCCTTTGTAATCATACTGTAAACAACCAAGGGTCTTCCTTTAGAGGAGAAGCCTGAAATAATATGTTATGCAGCACTATACAAAGAAGTAATCAAAGTAATTGAAATATATTCCAGTTTTGCAATTTATGTCTTATTTGGAAAACAAATCTATTTCAGAATGTCCTGGTTGTGCAATCACCTATTTCTGAGAATTCCCAGAGCTGAAAGTTACTAGTAGAGATACGGGATAAGGATACTGAGTATTTGGAAACAGGGACCTTTATTTTTGGTCTTGGTAATGACGCCATTTTACAAACATATGCAATACAGAAAGTAAAAAGGTGAGCTTAATAAATATTGAAATTAGACCTGAAATTCTGCTACAAGGCAGTAAAACTGTGGGAGTTTTTCTTGTAAGACCTCACTGAGAACCATGAAATGTGAGTGTGGAAGTGAAAATCTGCTCATGATATTCATGCCAAACAAGACTTATATGTGGAAGCAGATAAGGTTATTTTTATTCCCTAGCTGGAAATTATTAGGGTCATTTATGACTCATGAAATAAGGCCTATAGTAATGTGCTAGCATTTGCAGAGTGTTTACTGTTTTTCATGCAAGCCCTCTATTTTTTGGTAAAACTACTTGCGCTTTTCAGATAGTATTTATATCTTATCATGCATATTTGTGTACACACATACGAACCTTTTTCTTTATCTTAGAGGACCTGTCCAAAACTTTTCAAATGAATTTATGGTAACTGAATTCTGCACTGCTTCAGACACCACCATTTAGGAGATGTCATTATTTGTTCAGTTTATATGTAGATTTTCTTGTGATTTTTTTCTCATGGTATTTTTTTGTTTTCTTGTTTTTAATCCACCAAGAGAAATTTTAGGGCATGTGATCAGGAAGGGTGGTGCGCAGCACCCTTCTCTCTCCTGTCCCCCCATTTAGAAAATACATACTGTTAAAAAATAAAAACGTTTGCAGTCAACAGTATTTTCATTAAGGATTGTTAACAGCCCCTATAACTGTTCAGCTGTTGCCAATAGCATTTTCATATTGCACCTTCTGGGGGTTACTATCTTGCTATTTAAAAATAAATAGACTGATAAATAGGCAGACGCACCAAAAAGAGGTACTATTACTGACAAATCCACTATAACTTTCAGCCTGTTAACATAAAACTCCACCACTAAATCTCTCAGGGTAAACTATGCAGAGATAGAAAAGCCCCAAGGTATTAAGAGTGATTTTGATATAAATTCCAATTTTATTTTATGACCATTTTACAGCTGCTTCTAGATATCGTAAACTACAAGGTACAAGGCAAATGTTACCTCTTTTTTTTTTTTTTTTTTTTCCTCTGCAGGGTTTCAGGCAGTTGGTTTATTGTGACATGTTAGCAGCATTTTCTCTGCACTTCACATTCATAAAAATGAATTTTAATGAGACTAAGCTAGCAGAAGACCCATAAAGAAGATGCGATTATGTTTTAAGTATTCATAAAAAAGTTATATTAAATTTACACATTTTGACTTTGTCTGTGACAGTCAAAAGAAATAGACTGAGAGCATATAAGGCCATATAAGTGCATAGAATTGAAATTATTTCATTGTATGGGCTACGTATTCAGAAAATGCTTCTTGTATTTTGCCCTGGGGGGTCAAAATGGAGAAAAATGCTGGAAGTCGGAGTACTAACTCATATTAGTATCACTGAATGATATTCATGCATACATGGTTGTTGGATAAAAACTATTTGGTCACTGAACAGGGATAACAAATAGTATACAGGAAGGTATTACTTAAAAAAAACCTCACAACGAAATTTTAACTCAGTAAAAGAGTGGCTGCTTTAGCAATGTTTGGGATGCTACTCTGAAATTTGGGGTGGTTCCCATCACAGCTGGGGTATTCATCTGGAAGTGAGGTGATGCTTTCATACGTTGTCAACAAGCTGTGTATTTGAATATGAAAAACGAAATAAAGTTCATAAGAAGGATGAATCACAGTGAAGTAAATGTTACATTCTATATGAATTAAATAGAATGAATTGTACTTTCCTTAAACAATGTTTTATTCCTACAAGCGGCAGTTTAAATTACCTCCTTCTTTCTTTCTTTCCTGTTGGAAATTGAAAATCGATTAAAATTGAAAGCTTGATCAGACTCTGATTATTGTGTTGGAACTTAGCTGAAGAGTTTAAACTCTTTTAACCTGTGTTAGCAATGGTGCCATTCTTTGCCTAGGTTTTTTCCAGAATGTATTCTTATGGCAAAATTATATCTGTCAAAGTAGGGGAAAAAATTGTTGCATAAAACAAATATGAAATAATTCTTGAAAGTTATGAGACTCTTCAAGAAATGCTCTCTTTGAGATGAGGTTGTGAATGATGAAATATTTTTTATCACCGTGATGTATTTCCAGTAAGTATCAGCAGATGACTTTTTTTCTTCAGTTGAAGGCATAATTAATTCACCTCTTCAGAACTCTATGAAAGCAGGATAGTAAATATTAAAAATAAGTTACTTGATGTTGTGTACAAACTCCATGAAAAAGAGAGCAGTGTACACAGTTATTCTTAGATTCCAGGCTTACATCCAGGGCCCTTGATGTTCAGACAGAGTGTACTTATAATTGTACTAATGTAAGTCAGTCATGCCTATCCAATCGTTATTATCTCCTGTTCTAACCAATACCTTTCCCTAGTAGGATGTTTAAAACATCTGTGAGTTAAATTTTTCCCCTCCTCAACAACTCTGAAAATTGTTTGATTTTAATTCAACTTCTTGAGCATTTTGAAATGCAGTTACCTCAAATGTAAGCATCAGTTTTAGAAAATTGGATATTCCATTTTGAAAACACTTAGTTCATGTTTAAGTGAAGGGCATTCTTGATGATGCTGACATCCTTTGACTTAGTAGTTCCATAACAACTAGACTTAATTTTGTTTTAATATAAAAATTCACAATTTTTGACTGAAAATGACACTCTGAAAACAGGTTTTGTAGAGGCAGTGATAGAAATTGTTTTCCACAGCAAGCAAGTAAATTATACAGTGATTGTATCTCAGGTGTCCAAATTGTTTGGAGAAACTATTATAAAGTGTTGCATTCCCAGCTTTCACAGTTTCTGTGAAATACCTAACATCATAGTAAATGATTATTGATGTGTAGATCATTAATTTTTACAAGAAAAGCAATTGAGCAGTATTCGTTATCATTACAATAAACCAAACAGAACAAGGTATTTCCTTATGTGCTTTATCCCAAGTAACAGAAGCATATAGAAAGGTAAAAATATTTAGTGAAGAAGGGAGTGCCTAGTGCTTTGGCCCCAGGCTTGCACACCAGTGATAGTATTTAAATAAATTGATGTTGTTACACAGAACAAAGTGCTGGGGGCACTCTGACTTTGGTTTATGGAGTGATTTATTTTGGTTATAGCTTTTTCTTTTTATAGTCAACTTAAGAGAAGCTGAAATCTACGATTTGTGAACTGGGAGAATGTTGGCTATACTAGAAGTTCTTTCCATTGGTTTCACCAAAAGGATTTATAATCTCAGCTGAATATTCAGCTGGTGCATGTAGTTGACAAGAAAAACAAATACTCTGTCTAAGGTTCAGTTTGGTATGGCTGATTTCCATTCTTCTTGTTTATCTTTCTGAGATACTCAGGAAATAAGTAGGTCTTTTCTTACTGTAATTTTCTTGGATTCTTTCTAGTGCTGTTCCTTAGAGAGATGCTGTAACTCACAGCAGAATTTAAGGAAGGCTCACCACTGTGTAGCCAGAAATACCTCCTGAGCAAGAGGCAGCACACTGTTTTGGTGGTGGTGGCTTTTTTTTTTGTTTGTTTGTTTGTTTGGTTTGGTTTTTGTTTGTTTGGTTGGTTTGTTTTTATTTTACTTTTCATTTCATTTTTAACAGATAAGAAGGCATTCCAAATACAGTGCTGAGTCTCATCTTCCTCTCTGTGTGTGTTGTTAGAGCTTACACCTGTAGTTCACTTAAATGCTTATGCTTTCCTGTTCAATATTAGGCTGGTTTTAGTGAGGCTTATTGTCAAGAACTGAACAGAGCCCTGTTAATTCTGATTTGCAATCTTTTTATATAGAGGACTGAGACTGGCCTTTCTCTGAAAGCTGTTGGTTTATCAGCAATTTACTATGTGGAACAGGACATGGTTAAGCTTTCTTATTTTGAGTTTTTACTTAAATTGAAGCTTTACAAGGCACTGCTTTAATTTGGGCCTTCAGTGAGCCTTAAGTGCTATTTAGTCAACAGCTGGTGTCTTGAGACCATTAAATGTGTTTTTTTCCTCCTTCCCTTGGCTTTTGATATTTTCAATATCTAAGTTTATATCAGCTGTGGCTTAAGAGAAAAAAAAAAAAGGAAACAAAAGTCCCCATAGATGAATGAAACACCATGAAACATTAATTCAGCATTTCCATATTTTACCCTGTGCACTGTGCTGACTTCAGCTAATGCATGCTGGGGAGGACAAAGCTGCAGTGAAGGAGCAATCTCTTTCTTGGGTCTGTAGAAAGCGGGACACTAGTACAAACTTGTCATCTGTGCAGTAGCACTATGTGCCTTCCATTCTGGGAGCCTGAGCATCACATGCAACTTGCTGGTTCAGCAGCAACATGAGTCTCTTGCAGTCATAGAATCATAACTTATCCCAATGGTTATTGAGTCCAGCTCCTGACTCCGCACAGGACCACCTAAAAATCAGATCCTGTGATCCTGTGAGGGTGTAGTCCAGATGCAGTCCTGCTCTTTGGAGCCAGGCTGTCCATGTGGAGTGAGCTCCTTCCTCACCTTCAGACAGAAACAGATACTGCCCTCCTGTCACTTCACTCCATTACTCTGTGAGAAACTTTATGTGCAAGCTACATTTAGCACGATGTACTTTCAAGAGAGCTTTCCTTACCTGGACAATCGATCATTATGGTACCTGAATGACCATTGTCCCTTCCCATGTTAACTTCATTTTGATCAAGAAAAGCATTCTGTGTTACATTACCTGAATAACTTCCTGTGGGAAGACTGCTATTTATCTTGTTGCAGTTGTGTGGTGAATGAATGAAGGTTTTGTTTCAACCACGGTATATTGCATGCATATCCAAAGCGTTTAGTTATATATCTGTTCTTCTGCAAAATAAAATCTTAAGTGTTGAACAGGAAATTTTTACATTAGCAGTTATGATACAGTTTAATTGTTCAGTTTTCTGGCAGTTTTGTTCAGTTTTCATGAAGAAAATATTTACAGCAACTAAACAAAGTTTTGATGTAGATGCAAGATTTTTTGCAGTAGATTATGTTTAGTTTTTTGTGCTTTTTCATAAGAATTTGGAATTAAAAAAAAAGAATTAAAAAGAATTCTATGGTAAATGCATATGAAGGTTATATAATGTCTGCAATAAATAGTTTTATAAACACAGTACTATGTTTCTCTTACCACTATTATTTATGAAAAGTGGTTATAAGAAATATTTTTTCCTTTTTTTTTTTCTTTTTTCTTTTATCTAATGAGGTCATTTTTATTTAGTCAGCCCCACTGCAACCTCAATCAACTGATGTCTGTTTCTGAATAACTGGAAACGCAGATGGTTTGTGTGGTATCTAACAATAGAAAAATCTAGTAGTTAATAGTTAAAAAGTAGTTTTTAACTGAGAATTTGAGGGTGAGGGAGCGGGCAGAAAGGTTTTCTGACTAAATCAGAAGTAGAGACGTTGATAATAAAGGTTTATCCAAAATATTCAGAAAAATGTCAAAAATAATCTTATACTGTATTGGCAAAAGTGTCAATACAAATCTTGTCCCTGCAACTGAGTGCACCTTCTTAATTTATTTTCTGAAGGCTTCCATGTTAATGCATACAATATTTTCACCTTTGGCATTATGCAGTACTATTTTTTTCATATTATGATACAGAATTATTGGGATGCCTGTCTGTGCATGGGCATGTTTTTATGTAAGGATCTGTATGCTGAGTAGAGGAAAGAAATTTTAATCAACACCACAGTTTTAAAATTATGGCAACTAACATTCGCCTTTAATTACACGAAAAAAAAAGGTATTTTGACGCAAATTTTAAATATTATTATTATTTGTATTTATTTTTAAAGCTCCATCCTAGTTACTTAAAGATCAGCCTTGATCCCTGACTTGAGAGTGAATGGGGTATGAGTAGCAGTGACATGTAAACTTGACTGTCAAATTAATGTTTACTGAAGGTCACATGGAGAATATTTTTAATAATGCTCAGTCCAAACATGCAATATGAATTCTGCGGAGCTCTGTCAATGGTGGCTGTTAGAATAGTATCCTGGTTTTGATCCTAGATGCAAATTTAGAATCTGTTTCTCTATTTGTGTTTTCAATAGTTTCTCATTCAATATTCTGTAGAAATGTAATCAAGCTTTTTTAGGAAATAGTGGAAAAAGCATTATTCAGTAGTCTATGATTTTGTTCTGGCAGTCTAGTCAATGAGAGGAAATTTATGTCTTTAGTTAATCTCCTGTTTTTAAATTTTGCATAGCAATAAGTTTTACTTTATAGAACAACTGCACTTAACATGCAGTTCTTCAGTCACTCATGTTACAAATAATTTAAAAATTATTAATGTTATAATTGAAAAAAAGTCCTTCCTTATGAATTTCTAACACTGTACTGTATAAAAACTAATTAATGACTGCTTCACATTAGTGGATGATAGTATATGTAAAGAAACATTACTATTGTTAACCTTCCACACATGAAATATAAGTTCACATGGGGTTTTGGGCTTAATGTCTAAATACATCACAGGAAGAATTCATGTCAAAGACTAGTAGCTATCATCTGCAAAACTGAAATACATATATTGTACTTAATTTGACAGCAGAACTATTCCAGATTTCTAGTGTGGGTAATAAACGTTGTAGTTAAGATTAGTGAAAATTTTGAGAAGATAATTTACCTGATGAAATGAAGATATTCATTGAAGGATGGATGAAGAATCTTTTTCCTAATTATATTCATTTATAACCAAACCATTTCACATAAAATTGAAGCACTGTTTTCAGTGTCCTTATACATACCTTTGATTAGTTGATGCTGATTAAATCAAGGAGAGAAAAACTGAAGTCGTAAAGTGAATGTCACATGACAGTAGGTACTGCTTGTACAATGAAGTGGTATCTATGAATGTAATTATGCTTCTTCCATGATGACAGTGCAAAACAGAGAACTTTGGGAAGATGCTTATGGCACCATCACTTCCTATCCTGTGTTTTTTATAAAATATTTATTCCAATGAATTTGTGAATTCTCGAGTTCAGTGCTAACAAAAAAACCAAGCAAATACTCCTCCTTCCTACTTCTATACAGAAAAATGTGGGTATAATAATGATCCTTTGTGCAAGCAAAAAGTACTAAAAATGTGAACGAACCACAATTTTTCAGGTTTGTTACTGGTATCTGATCTTTCTTACTGTAACTAAAATGTTTACTTTTATCTTTGAGCTTTGAAGCCTGAAGGATGGTAGCAAATAATGAAATAAATTGGAGTTTTCTCTGAGCTTGGTATTAAGTTAGGTAATTTACAAAGCTTTTTTTTTTTTTTTTTTTTTCTGTTGAGTGAAGAGGGAAAGTACACTACAGGAACAAGAGAAGTAGGGAGGAAAAAAAGATGAGATTATGCTCCGTTGGTCTAGCATCTTGTCGAGAAAAAAATCCTTGTGTTTTCACCTATTCAGGTTCAAAATTGTGGTCCTTATTTTTAAGCCCCAGTTCACGGCAGCAGAGCACCATGTACCTATTTCTAGCATCTGTTTGTCATAAAAAAGGTATACCCTAAAGAGACACTTTTCATAAACACTGAACACCAGAAAAACTCTTCATATTAAATTGGACCACATGAATAATACAGAAGTCGTGAATTTGAATTATTACTGGCATTTGGAGAAAATGGCAGTATTTCAGGCATTAAATAACAACTTTGCTTTATTTCTGGAAACAAAGTTATTAAGCTGTAAATAATATTGATAGTAGGGCTGAAATATATTTCTGCTTCTGCAGCCATCCAGACATATCTCAGAAGTGCTACACCACATTTATTTCCTCAGAGGTCTTTGGCCCATTTGCATGAGATGCTTGAGGTACAACCATGCTAGAATGGCAGTATTTTATGTAATCAAGTCTAGGTACTACATTTTGAAGAGCTGGAATGTTTTTGAGACAGATCTAATCTGTTCGGTGTTTGATACTTCTGCAGTCTCATAAGTAGTGGTAATGAAACTAGCTATTTTAAGGTTAGTTAGGACACTAAGTACTACTGTCACAGGAAATTTTTCTCTCTGACTTTGCAATTTTGACTGTTGACATATCTTAACCAGGTAAGATTGAAGCTTTACCAGATGACAACCAGTATGTGTAAATACCTCTGCATTCTGCAGTGCTCATGATTTCTCCTTCCTGTATTTCTCAGCTTGCTTCCTAATTAGTGGAATTAAGTAGAAGTGTGCTGAAAAAATAAGTGCTGAAACAAGTGACTGCTTGTAGATGGAGTCTCTAAGGGGTTTTTGACAGAATGCAGAGGGGAGGATAGGTTTCATTCAGTAGTTCTGGCACAGGAATTCAAGAGTTTCCCTTTTTTTTAAGAAAGATGTTGCAAGTGACACTGGAGGAAGTGCATTTTCTTTTTCCAGAACCTTATATTGTAAAATATGGCTACTGTATTTGCATAAGTGCCAAGAAATAAATGCAAGTATTAAGAAATACTTTCAGTTTGATGAGGAGTCTCTCCAGTTCATAGTTTGTTGAAAAATAAATTGTCTATAGTGACCATAATGTTAGAAGAAAGACATCTCTGGACTTTTCATCACTTCTCTTTCTATTGCTCTGTTTCTTCAAAAGGGAAAGCTCAGCCAAATATGAAAACTGTGTTTAGTGAGGTCACCTGAAAAACTCCAAGATTTAGTTCATAGTTGTTTCACATTTCTAGCCATCAGAGACACATAAGGCATCATAAACCGGATTAATAATCATTGGAAAATGCTGATATAGAAGTGCTGTAAATTCAGTGTGACAAAAATAAGCAGCAAGAGGAAAATACCTTTGCAAATTGAAAGAGGCGCTGAGCAGGAGGCTATGTACTGGCTATGTACAGATGATGTAAGACTTGATAAAAGTCAGGCTGACTTAGAAAGTGTGAAAGAAGTGAAAACAAATAGGAAAAGAAGCTTCAGCTATATGCATAAAAAGACACTACAGAAAGAAGAAAAGCTTTCAGGATTGTATGATGGGACAAGGTAAAGAAAAAAAATTGAAAACTGAGCGATGTTCTTTAGCATCTGTAAGGATTATTAGAGTGAGCATGGGCTCAAAGACAGGAAGAAAAAAAAGAACAGAGGGAATGAAAGCTGAGATGTAGAATATTTTACAATATGAATTTAATGTATTTTAAGTAATAAACTGTCAATCTTTTTAATTTTGGGGGGGATGGAGGGACAGAAGGTTCAAAAGTATCCATTTCTGCTAGAAAGTTCAGATTTCTCCCATTGAAGACAGATGAAAATCACATGTGGAGTGAGCCATCATAGAACACTTCCGAGCCACAACTGTGTTGTGCTTGTGCGAGACGAAAACAGGCTCACATGAACACAATGATTTCTAGAGTCAAAATAGTTGTTACCATTACGCAAGCTGTGTTGCAGAGGACACTTGTCTCTTACACTGCGAATGTTTCTGGTCACCTCTATGTGGTACAAAGATAATAAAGGGAGATTGCTTTGGAGAACCTGCACCAGAAGGGAAAAATAGAAGAGCTCTGTCATTTCAGTCTAGCAAACTGAAATTGGAGGGTGATTGTTTTGATAACAGGGTATTAAAATAACTTCTGGGGCAAAAATTATCTTTAATATGCAGGGTGAAACTATGGCACTGTATAGATAATGCTTGGTTTAGAAGGGAAAAAAGTGTGGAGAGGGTTAATCATAATCTCTCATTAGAAAATAAACTTACTTCCTCATGTAAAGTCATATGAATTTTCCCCATGCAGATACTCACATCCCTAGGGCTAAGACTACCAGAGCATCACTGATCAAGCAAGTCTTTTATGCTGTGAAGCCTGTTTTTATTTAAAAAAAAATACAAATATTCATTTGTAAAATCATTTGCCCATTACCCCTTTCCTTCTTCACACATACTCGAAATTCTTCTGGCTTTTGAAACATAAAGGATGAAATTAACTACTTACAACTTTACAACATCAGATTTGAGATGCATCACAGCAAAATGAAAGATAATATAGAAATATGTAATATTCTTCCTACTAATTAATCAAAGCAATAGCAAGGCAGATACTTCTCACAAAATCAAATTAAAAACAGGGTAAGGCCTCTTTCTGGTATCACATGATGTAAAATATTTCCTTAGTATTTAGCAATATCCTAGTCTATCTCCTTAGCTTTCTTGTGCCATTTTTCAATTAATTTCTCCCCTGCAGAAATAAGTGTTTTAATAATCATATACAATAACACCAATCACTGATGGTAATTACTCCATGAAATTACTATTTTTATTGTAGCAAATATAAAATGCCAATTTTAATTACATAAAATCGCTAATGCCTTAATGATTTTAGCCCATTTTCTATGTTTGTACGTGAAAGCTGGCTCCGCTCCGTATTTTTACTATTACTAAAATTGCAAGGAGATATTGGGATTTAAATGTTTATTGTCATCTTAGCAAAGTGGCTTTTAGTTTTTGTTTGTTCTAAAAAGCTTGGCATAGTAGTGACAATC
This sequence comes from Lagopus leucura, assembly GCF_019238085.1. NCBI lineage: Eukaryota > Metazoa > Chordata > Aves > Galliformes > Phasianidae > Lagopus > Lagopus leucura. The sequence goes on from NW_024962335.1 coordinate 25,883,784, forward strand.
CACACACAAATGGCTAATCTGGGCATGAGCCAAAAGAACAGTAATAGCTACAAGCATAGAACCATCTGAAGAGTAAATGCCAAATTAATCCCTCATGTAACTATTTTGCCTTAGCAGAGTTGCATTAGAGAATAAATTCATAAGTGTACATCCACATGATGTGAGTGTTTCACCATTATTTTGGTATGAGTTCAGAGTAGATGTAGACGTAGAGTTCAGAGTGAGAGGAAGTAGATGCCCATTGTAATCCTGGTTGTGAAAGGCTTGCCAAAAGAAGTTGAAGATCACTAGAAGACTTTCATTGTGATCCCTTTCTGTATGTGCTCTGGGGTGAAGTGTTTTTTGAATCTGGGCAATGATGAAGATTTTAGTTTGTGGTAGATGTAGGGACTGGAGAGAAAAAGCAAAGATTCCCCTTGTTGGTGGAGTTGTGAAAGGCTTGCTGAAGGAAATTAAAGTCCACTTAAAGTTTTCCTTTTCATATGATTCCCTTATGGGGTGACTGCTTGTCCAGGGTTTTTGTTCGTACTTGTCATAGGGATAGGGTTTGTAGAGACAACACAGACTCTCCTTGTGATTTTGATTGTGAAAGACCTGCCAAAGTAATCTGAATGCCACTTAATGACTTTCACTGTAAGCAGTTTTTCCTATGGAGCTTAGGGTCGGTGATTGTTCTTGGTAAGAGTGGATAAGATCACTTACTTGTTATGATCTATCTTGTAATATAGAGGACAATGTTCTGGCTTCTCCTGTAGGGTTTAAAGTTTATTATCCTATAGGGTTTTAAATTTATTATGCTCCATCACAAAGGGAGGAAAAAGAGAAAAAGGTTCAACTTCAATACAATGAGTTTGTATTTTGAAAATTGTCAATAGTTACTGTCTTTTAATGATTATCCACTGAAAAAGAAAGTGGCAAGAAGCTGAGGCACCACCTCAGTAGTCTGTCATCATTAATCTTACTTTTGATTTAACTCGAACAGTGAGGTGCAGTGCCTCACTGATTGAAAGTGCACAAGAGTACAAGGTTCCTTGACTTTTCTCTTGTACTTTTTCTGTGTTGAGAAGCGTTACTTTTTAATGACTTCTCTCAACTTTCTCAGATATATTGTCAGAGTGTACTATGGGAAACTCATGGTTCTCCTGTATTCATATGTTTTTTCCCTATAGAAAACTGTTAATAATCAAATAGTTATGTCCCATTTTCTTATTATTTTTTGTGGTTATAGTGCTTCCTTGATCATGTGTGAAGTCTGCTAGATCTCTAGCAATCTTTTTTTCCTTCTAGTCTGCTTCTGATATGCTTTATCAGTAGCATTACCGGTTCTAAACAGTGGCACCAGAAGACTGTATTAACTGGCTAAATGTAAGAATATTGTCATTCTCCTCTTTTGTTTTCTTTCTGTCTCTGTTACTGATTTTCTATAAACATTATCTATCAAAAGTTTTATCCAGACATAGCCTTGTCTTAGTCCATTAAAATCCTGGTGACATTTGTGTCTGGGTTTACAGTCATACCAGTTTGATTTGGTTTTATAGGGTTATTGCTTCTGTTGCTTGAAGAATTTTTGTGATCTCTCCATCATTCATTACCAGATCATATCATGTATGTCTTCAGCGGTATATTCTGTCTGGGTTGATGAGCACTTCAGCCGATCAATGCTGTTATTTTCCCTGTGTAAGTGAATGACATTTGTTCTGAATTTAGAGCCTTCACAGTAAGTAAGATTTTCCTTGGAGATATTTGCCAATACCATTTGGTTCAAATGCCATTATAAACTCAGATTACCACAGTTGCTCTAATAATTCATCATATTTATACTTGTACCTCTTGGGGGATGAGATCACATTTATTCTCTGGAAATCTATACATAACCCAGTGACCTTCCTGATTTGGAACTTTTAACCACAGTTATCTCTGTTGGCTATATGGCACCATTGTTTCTTGTTTAAATATGATTTTATATTAATTTAGCTGTTTCAAAATAACAATTTACTTGCAAGACATTTGCTAAAATATAGTTGAAATAGTAGTTGAATGCAACTCATTTCTCACTTCTGTAGTTCCCATGAAAATGTCCTGGATAACTTTCAATTATATTCTCTAGCTGTGCGCTGCTCTCTTGATAGCAGTGATGTTTTTGTTTTCTAATCTTTCAAGATTTCTTACGTCTTTTGCTGTTTAATTATGTTTGTATGTTAAATGCAGATGTTCTATGACTCTACAGCTGTACCTCCTTCATTGATGATTGTAGTCTATATAGTCTACTAAACCTGGCAGGCTTTTTGTGCCTGATAGTTTCCATCTGCCTCCTTGATGCAAGCAGGAAGATGGCAGAAATTTATAATAACTCTGCATACTCCATACTCCAAGTGTCTTACTGAGTTGTTACATTAACTCATCTGAGATGGTTCATCTACAAATCAGCTCAGTGTTGACCCAGTAAGTGACCCACAGTCCCTAGAACTTTCCAAAATTCGAGTGCTTTGTGCTGCTTTTTCTTAATGTCTTTGTCCTTGATGAAATGTTTGCTTTATCTCTCAGTTCTCCCTCTAAATTCTTAATTCAGTGAATTCTTTCTACCCTCTTCCTCCATCGTCTTCCCCTGTTAACTAATAATCAATCCATAGTCCTTGCTTGTCTCTTTCCTCTCTTGGGATGGAAGAAGCCATATGTGAAAGTTCTTTCAGAACAGTCTCCATTTATGATTTCTAATTGTATCTCATTGATTTAGAAAAGGTGTTTAATTAAAAAAAACACGCAAACAAACAACCCTTTTTTTCTTACATGTCATTATGTACAGAGAACTAGAAAATGGTCTGAACATAATTGCTATTGGATGGGTCTCTTATTTTAAACTGCATTTTGTGTAAAGCCATAAAAATAAAAATGTCCCTAAGATTGCCTTTGCCTTTCTAAAAATCTTAATGTGACAATAGCATTCCTTCATAATCTAGGTGATATTTGAATGGGAGAATAAATAAGCGTATTACAATGGCAGATGAAGTGCAACTGGAAGATCTGAAAAATTTGAAAAACATTGAAAAAATAACGAAACTAAGTATTTCCTTCATAATTTGAAAAAATCATCCAGGAAAAATTGTTTTGGAGTGGAAATAAGAGCTAATGCTAAGTGGCATGATTTCAAAACAAAGGAACAAGAATATTCTTTCTTTATTTTCTTATTTATTTACTTAGATACCTAGGTTGCTCCAAAAGTAATGTCTCATATTTACTTTGAAACTACAAAAGATACAAAGAGCAAACACACTTCAGTGTCAGACACCATTTTGTCAGACTGCCCCTCTGCAGCCATCGGTCACATGGCAACAATATGTAGCAAAATATTGATGGGAAGGTTCAACCTCTACTCTCATACCACCAGCATCAGCTTTTGAGATTGTGGGTCAATATAATAAAATAGGAGGCATTACTTTTGAAGCAGGCCTGACACTGCTCCAAAGCTGATAAGTCCTCTCTTGGGTAAATTTACTCTTGCTGAGTAAAGAACCAGGTAGGTTGATGGGCCCAGAGATTAGTGATAAATGGAGTTTAATCCAGCTGGCTGGCAAATCAGTTCCCCAGGGGTTGGTACTAGGGTTTGTCTTGTTCAGTATCTTTATTGATGACCTGAAAGAAGGTATTGAGTGCACTCTCAGTAAGCTTACAGATGACACCAAGTTGGCAGGAAGTGTCAATCTGCCTAGGGGTAGCAAGGCTCTACAGAGGGATCTGGACAGGCTGGATAGCTGGGCTGAGGCCAATGGGATGAAGTTCAACAAGGCCAAATGCAGGGTCCTGTACTTGGGCCACGACAACCTAAGCAATGCTACAGGCTTGGGGGACAGTGGCTGGAAGACTGTGTAGAGGAAATGGACCTGGTGGTGTTGGTCGATGCTTGGATGAACACAGGCCAGCAGTGTGCCCAGATGGCCAAGACGACCAACAGTGTCCTGGCTTGTATCAAAAATAGTATTGCCAGCAGGAGCAAAGAAGTGATTATACGTCTGTACTCAGTACTGATGAGGCCACACCTCAAGTACTGGGTTCAGTTTTGGGCTCCCCACTGCAAGAAAGACATTGAGGCATTGGATTGTGTTCAGAGAAGGGTGATGAAGCTGGTGAGGGGTTTGGAAAGTATGTCTTATGAGATGCAGTTGAGGGAACTAGAATTGTTCAGTCTGAGAAGAGGAGGTTCAGGGGAGATCTTATTGCTCTTTACAACTGCCTGAGGGGAGGTTGTAGCAAGGTGGACATTGGCTTTTTCTCCTGTGTAATGAGCGATAGGACTAGAGGAAATGTTCTCAAGTTGTGCCAGGGGAGATTCAGGTTCGATGTTAGAAAAAACAACTCTGTGAAAGAGTGGTCACATCCTGGAATGAGCTGCCCAAGGGAATGGTGGTGTCACTGTCCCTGGAGATGTTCAAGAAGTGTTTAGATGTTGAACTGAGGGACATAGTTTAGTGGGATATAAGTGGATGACTGGACTAGATGATCTTGGAGATCTTTTCCAACCTTGGTGATTCTATGATTCTGTGATTCCGTAAACAGTTTATGTAATACTTTCCATTCAAAGTAATGCTAAGACTTCAAGTTTAACATATAGCTGAACACCAAACCCACTAATGTTCATATAATTTATCTGATTTCAGGAAGTTGTGGACCTAGTAAAAGTGTAGGATGCTGCTCTATATTATGGCCAAATCAAATCATAGTTCTTCCCTCATCTGTACAATAATGCAGGTGTATGTTTACAGGTTTATTAAACATACTAAAGTGTGGTGAAACTGGAATAACTCTAGAAAGAAGAAATCTTTTTAAGACTGCAGTATCTATCACCCCAAATTCGTCATTGTCCATACAGCATATGGCTGTCCATCAACAGACTGTCAACACCTTTCCAACTTATACATACCTAGTGCTATTTGCTTTGTAAGGCTTCATAATTCAAAAGACATAAAGTCAGACTTTTTTAGTACAGTTGATCCTTATATTATTTGTTATTATGTACTTTTTTCTAAAATTATTTTTTTAAATCATTTTATAACTCCAATCATTGGCACTGCAAGACTGTCAAATAACTTCCATAATTCTCTACAATGTTTTCAAAAACCAGCTGTATTTGGTCCAGACCTGACAACATTTCCTATCCTTCTGTCTTTCAGTTTAAGTTGTATTTGAAAAATTGTAGATTTTTATCACTATGTATCTTTTTTATTTTTATTTTTTATATTCTGTTAGTTATTTTTAGGCTATAGGAGTATATTAGCGCACTTGCTATTCATGGATAGTTGTTATCTCCTCTAATAGTGCTGAGGCTGAAACATAACAGCCAGCTTCCTCAATTCACTGCCTCTTCTGAGCAGTTTTGGTTTTATTCACGACTGGTGAAGTGGGGCTCACAAAGGAACTCCTTCTCTACTAGATCTTGTCAACTACTTTCAGTTTACTGATTACATATTTCTGAGCAAAAGCGACTAATCATCTTTGATCTGGTGGGCTTCCCACCTTCTTCTTTTCTTCCAGTATTGCAATAATGGATAAATCTGCATAGGTTTACTGAACTCAATCTTTGTTGGAATGATGAACATGAGAACTAGTCAATAAACATTTCTCTTTTTTACTGACATTTTTATTATTGTTGTTATCTGATAAAATGAACCATCTCTTTAATTATTATGTAATGTTGTTCTTTTCCTTGAACCATTGTTTAGTGATAAAATTCTGGTTCATGTTTTTTCAACTGGCAAAAAAAGGCTAGAAGTAAATGTATCCCTGCTCTTTTAAATTGCTTAAAACATGAAAGAAATTGAAAAATATATATATATATATTGCTATTATCTTGGGTCATGGTAAGCATCACAGTCATGCAAAGCTCTAGCTTGGTGTTTTAGCAAATTACTGTGGCTAATTCTTACTTAAATCTCATGAAGATATTCAAAACAATAATTGTGCTGTTTGTTTCTCATTGCTTCTACTTCTAGAACTCTCAGCCACAACACTGGGATTTTTTTATTTTTTTATTTTTATTTCTCCAGTGTAAAGTGGGAGAACTCTCTTTATCTGTTTAGAAAAGTACTTAGGAGAAATAAGAATGGTCTGCTGCAAAAAGGTTGGTTTCCACTCAGAATTCAGTTGAAGCCACCTATTTCTCTGAACATCAAAAGCCATATGCACTTGGTGTTGCTCTAGATCTGGACTGGAAATAGAGCTGTAGAAGTGACCTGAGTAGCTCACCGCATGAACAAGTTCTGAACAATTGAAGGATACTCCAAGCATGTTCGACTGCCAGATTTCTAATAAAATATGTCCTGACCTCTCTAGTGTGACTTTGAAGTCTGTAGACCTAACTAATATGAGGAAGACTTGCTACTGATCTGTAAAAATAAAATAGGCAGAGTTTAACAGGTTAGGAAAAAAAAAAAAAGAATTGAAAATTATGTTTGTTTTTCTTTTTTTATTGTTTTAATAAGCTTCTCTAGGATACATCAGTAATCCACTCCACATCTTCTTGCACCTCTTCATCCCTTCAAACTCATATATTCCACACTGACTGTTACAACATATGAAAAATGATCCTACAAAGAGACACAGAAATATGTAAAGTTCCCTGAATATGTTAAAACAGTCAACGAAAACATGGTAATCTCAACTCCCGTTCATTTGATCTAGTATTAAATTAGCTGCTCTTGGGATATCATCTTTTGAATCAGTCAAAACACGTTTGTATGCTCATGTTTATTTATTTATTTATTTATTTATTACTTGATGAGATTCATTAAGACTAAAGGGATTCTATTGAAATTTTAGCAGAGGTGAGAGACTTTGGATGCCTACCTGTGCGACTTGGTGTAGGGAACCTGTTTTGGCAGGGGGGTTGGACTCAATGATCTCTGGAGGTCCCTTCCAACCCCTACAATTCTGTGATTCTGTGATTCTGTGACTTCCCCTCTTCTCCCTCCCAGGTCATCTTGACCTTCTGATATTTTGGGCATCAGAAGGATGAAACCTACTTTGCTGTTTAGAACTAGAGTCACAATTGATGGTCATCTCTATAATATAAGGAAGAAAACTCCATCACTTCCTAAAAAGTAAAAAAAATGCATAAATTAGATTAATTCTATTCTGAGGACAATTCTATTAGAGAAAAAGGGAAGGAGTGAGGTGGTGGGAGGAGAAAAGTAGCAGCGATGCATATGTAGCTGGCAGGGTTTCTTTTGACTTGACTACATTTTATGCCTTTATAAAATATATGGTAAATCTTATTGAACTTGTGTGAAACCCTGATAGAAGAAAAAAGACTAAAAAAGGACAAAGATCTATACACGTGGGTCACTTTGCAAATGCAGAAACATTACAATTGTTGGAGCTTGTTAGTCAAGATGCTGGAGTTCTGTAATTTTATTTGTTGTGTCTTATAAAATACAAAATATATTGTGGACCTTTTTATTAACGAAAAAGAAAACCACTAAATTTATTTTTTTTATCTTAAAAAAAAAAAAAAAGGAAAAAGCCTCTTGAGTCCATTAACTTCATTGCATGCAATTCTAAAAGAAATAGCTTTGGATTAGCTAGCAATTGAAAATCCCAGAGGAATGGGTTAGTTCATGTACATGCTACTCAAGAGAAAACAAAATTGTCACATATTTTGCTTAAGGTGTGGGAGGAAGAATCAAATCAAATAGCATTTTACAAGTGCACGTAATAACTTGAATTTAAAACAAGATATGTATTATTCAAGTAATTCTAAGCACGGGATGGTAAATTTTTCATGAAGGTTAAGAAAAAAACTGACAGAAATATCATTTAAACTGAGTGTTTTTGATGCTGAACTTGAAAGTGGGGGATTTAATAGAACTTTTTTTAATATGACAAGACTCAGATAACATCATATTTGGCAAAGTGCTTTATTGGTTTTTGGATTAGAGTTTTTTCATAAATTTTTCTCTTCAAACTAATAAAATTCATGTAGCTGTCAGTTTGGATTTGATCCCTATTTTGTTTTGCCTCAACAGTGTAATCTCAATCAGTCTAACTTATTTTTATGCTGCGTTTACAGGGTATAAAGATGACAAATCACTCATGTCTCAATGCTGGTATTTTATCAAAAGTTGGAATGAATATCGAGGCTGAGGACAACAGAGAAAGATGAGGCTCAGAACAACAGCAGTTGTGTGACAGCACAGGCTGGACGGATTCTTCTGCCTTTACACCACTGCTTATCACTCTATTATGTTCAGTCCCATACAAATCAGCTTTGAATTGGATAGTAAAGCTTTGTTCATTCTGAGCAAAAGTGGCAGAATCCACGAGGAGGTTTGATGATGGAGTATTGTTTATGGGACTGTGAGATCTCTGTTTTAACCCGAGTCTTCTTTGCTCCTTATCGACTATCATTTCTGATGCAATCTCTGCACTTTCTTTAGTGTTGGTTTGCCTCGTTGCAAACTGGCAAAAGAGACAGAATGGAAAAAAAGGCTTGACATGCATTAGAAATGACCTCCACTATATTGCCTAAATTAATAGCAGGAAAACTCTATATAAATACATTATTGTACAGTTTTATAGAGACTTTGAAGGCTTAAGGGGCTGTTTTTTCACCATGTTTTCATGCACCATATGGCATAGTGATGTCCGTGTATCAGATGAGACATCTACTCTCCACTGTAGAATGCTATAGTAAGAATTAGACTCTGGTAGCTTGAGACATGAGCTTACTTAGGAATTTCTAAGCTTTTTTCTTTGTTTCCTAGTTGTTTAGTTGTTTGGGGTTTTTTTGTTGGTTTATGTTGTTGTTTTGTTGTTGTTTTTTTTTTTTGCTTTTTGTATTTAAGTAGGCTTTACCTCAACTTTCTTATTCAGTAGTCCTTTATTTTGGATGTGTAAGATGATATTGAGAAGATAAATCCCCTGAGTATCATTTGTTGGCCAGGAAAAAATTTCAGAGGAAGAAGTTGCAGAGAAGCATTTTTCAATTACAGTTTCTTAGTCCCTAACTTGTGATGACTCACAAGCAGGCAGGAATGTTAGCAGTGAATTTATCCTCTGAGGGTCTGCCTCAGATGGCATTTGAGATGATTAGAGAATTAGGAGGAAGGATTAGTGTGAAATATCAGGCACAGGAACATCTTGTGCCAAAGTTGGAGGATCAAATATCAACCTTTGGAAAGGAATTGCGAGCTCAGAATGAGAATTATAATAGTCTAAATGAGAAGGCTGGGAGGGCTGGGCATTTATCTGTAGCTTTGGTAATGGAGACCCTGGGTCTTCACAAGAAAATGGAAGTGACAGTGAATCAAATTAAAATGTAGAACGTGAGGTTGTTTGGCATGAAAATGAAAGGCAGGGTATAATTGAAACTAGGGGTGTGATGTAAGAGTTACTTGAACTTTGTGTTTCATCTGCTATTAATGAGGCATAAGGCTTTACTGTTTTCCTCAAAATTTCTTGTACTACTAACAGGCATATATTTGACAATGATTTTGGTTTGATTTCAATTTTTTGCAACTCCTGTGTTATTTCTTTAGAAGAATTACTAATACAAGTAAAAAGTAATATCAGCATCTCAAGAGTAGAAGAATTTTTCACTAGTCCAGAGTTCTTGGTGTTTTAGTTGTTTACTGTTGTTAGATCCTCTTCCCAAACCAGACCCTTTCTCAGTGTAGTCTTCTGTATTATATCTTGCCAGAGACAGTGCAGATCTGTTTTGCTGTTTATTTGTTTTCCCCAAATGTGTGTATCTAATATTCATTAAAGTATCGGGCTAATGATTCCTTATAAGCACTACTCACTATAGGTACACTTTACCAAACAGTCTTTTTATTGTTTAGGATAAATAGAAGCTTATTGTAATTTTGTTAATTAACACAATACATTTTTCTGTTAATTATACACATGGCTATGCCTGAAACCTAAGCAGAAACATAATTGTAATTTTTGGATGTGTGTAATTCTGGAGTTCCACTAATACATATTCTATGCAAACATGTTCTGATACATCTTTTTTTTCATCTAGGAATCAGAGTACAGGTGATTATGGATGCTAATGCACTATTTATGCAACGTTTTCTTTAAGACCGTGAATGTTTTAACCTAAACTTCATCATCATTTTTTTATACCACCTGTTTCACTTGTCTGGGTGTGCAGATTTGTCCAGTAAGTGAGGAGAGAAAAGGAAAAACCTAAAAGCACCACTGCCAAATTTATCTGAAGAAGGTGAATAGGAGCCAAAATAATTGTAAATGATAAATAACAAAGAACACAAGTGATAGGAGATCTACCTCCAGATGTTCTTCTGGGGTATGTCTAATGGAAAATTGGCAAATACATATGAGATAATAGTATTTAAATAAGTACAAAACAATGTCTGCATTTCAGTTCTTCAATATTATAAATAAACAATGACCAATATTGAATACATGATCCAGTATTTGGGCTCATCTCTTAAAAATCTTCACTCCTGTCTAGTGAAATATCTTCAGTGTTTCTTCACCAGGAGAAAGTGGTATTGCATCAAAACAATTTGATTTCTCCTCTGTCACATATTACTAAGGAGCTTGGCCTGAATGTTCTACACCCTGAAGTGTCCCTCCCTCTCTGGTTTTTCTCCCTTTGCTTTCACCCTCTGCCCTGTGTATGTGTATTGTTCTAATTTTAAATTTTTGCAATATCAGCAGTCTCCAGGAATAAGCAAATGGATGAATTGAAGCACAGAGATTTGCACTCACAGAGCATTTCCAATGGTTGAGCTTCCATCTCTTGAAGCTTTGTCCAGTCTCTATATGTCAGACTTAGATGAAAATTCTTAGATGAAGTTTAGGTTTTCACACTTTGATTCTTATATACTGGAAATAATATAGTACTTCAATGCCAGGAGGTATTTCTTTGGGCCGAGTGTTGTGGTTCAGTAGTCAGTAGTCTTGGATCTTTTCATATTGTCTGATGACAAAGTGTGGTATGGTATTTCAAGTAAAGAGATGGCAAAGACTGTAAGGATAGTAAAGACAACTACCAACTACTGTCTTTCCAAAAAGAGAGTCTCTCTAGCACTGGGATGAATTGTATTGTCAATACTGATGTTACGTTGATATGTAGTCAGTAGTATGGATATATTATCTGTACTTAGCCTCTTTTATGGGTTGAAAACACTTCAGCTCTTGTCCTGTCAGCCTGGCTCCTTTTTATAATCTCTGAAATTCAGATAAATAAAAAGCATTATGAACAACTTTATAGTAGCTTTTTATTATTTAGCATGAAAAAGAATTTGCTTGAAATAATCTACTCTCTTCCTAAAATGTTATGTTGGTTTTGGTTTTTTTTGAGACCAAGGCCAATTTTTCTCTTGCTACCTGTGAAAACCTAAAATCTCTTTCTAGCTATACTGAAGATGTTATTGTACTGCTGACAATACAGTTAATATTTGTTAGTTTTTAGTAAGTAAGTTGCTTTCTCTATATTAGAGAACTAATTAGTGAGGCATCATAACTAAGAACATTTCTGTTAACTGAACTTCAAAGTTTTCATGCTGACTATTTGCAGGAGAGTGTGCACGCTACAATCATCACTGTGCTTGTCTATTGATTTTAATAGTGTCAGCAGTAACATAAGATATGCGCTGATCTCCTTAATAGAAACTGGAGGTGTTGAGATCCTGATGATAGTAATAGGTATTCAAAACCTGCCTGAAGCATATACAGAACTTAACTGTAACACAGGTATGGTCAAATTTAATTTTATTTTAAAAATATCGTCATGAAAACTAGTTCTAAAGGTGTATTACAAAGGAGAATCACAGCAAAGACATTTTAGTTTATCAAGGCTGTGGCTTCCTAATAAGGATTCAACAAGGTAATGTTCTAAGAAGAATCTCTGTGTTTTAGTGTAAAATTAGTAGCTGCTTTTAATTATCTCTCATCGTGTTTTTCTCTCATGAATCTGATTTTCTAGATCATTCTTGTATGTGCAAAGGACTTTAACTCCCACACTATACGCATAGAAGTCCTTGCTTTCATTCATATGGTAGCATCCATTTTCCTAGTGTGTGTCCATATGTAATGTTCCAGATGTAAGACAGATTAGACTTGTGAGTCAGTGAGTAACAAATAGGAGGGTAAGAGGTAACTGAGAAGTAAATGTCAAAGTCCCTATGCTGTCTTACATCCAGCTGTGATTTCAGTAACATTAGGCGAAGGACTGAGAATCTCTAAGAGCCTCCCAGAAAGTTTGTTCTCCTCCAGAAGTAAAAACTAAGGCCTTGCCATTATTTTTCCCCTATTAAGTGCATGATTTCATGCTTTTAAATTGAAGATACAGCCTTATTTACAAGTTGAAAACTTATTCTTTGCCCATTTGATCAATTTCTTTAGGTTCTTCTGCGTACTGCAAATTTTCCTTGGAGATATTTGCAACATTTTCCAATACAGTGTTGGTTGCAACTTAAATTAATTTGACATTTATTTTCCTTTCTGCTATTTGATTTGAATTTTAATATATTTAGCATTAATAAGAGTTTCTGCCTTAAGGAGTTTACAATAAAAATGGGGATACATACAATATGTGACTAAGAATATTTTGTTTACTTGCCTCTTGCAGTTATTGTGAAACCACTTTGTTGTAGAACGGGACTTGAGTGGAAGGCAGTTAATAGCTTGGCTTTATCACAGTTTCTTCCTTATCATGCTAGTCAACGCCTTCAGAAAAATATTGCTGACAATGGCAACGACTACTCAAATTTTACAAAAACTGTGAAACAAATAATATTTAAGGAAGTCTTTTCTTCCCCATATTTTTTCCATATACCATTTATTTTTCCTCTGCTTAAATTGGTTCTCTGATGAATGAATAGATGTACACAGAGCACTGATCCTTATCTTATTAGCCTCCTGGATCTGATTTTATCTCACTTAGAGACAGAATTTGGCTGCAGCTCAACACTTGCTCCTGTCATGCATGTTACTGGGCATACTAAGAGCTATTTTGTCTCTGTAATGGATTGCTGGACTGGGGACCAGCTCATCTCTATTCAGCAAAGTGCTGAGAAATGTGCATCCTTTTAGGAAAGTGTCCAAACTGTTGACCTTAGTATTCATTTCAGGGATGAGTGTGTTGTGATTTGCCTTCTTTAACTTTGTGCCCTGTTTGTTTATTAAATATTGATGAATATTTCTACCTTTGCAAGTCTATTTCTGGGAATGGTTTCCTTCTATGGAAATGATCTGTAGCCATTTCTTCTTACAACCCAGCAGAATTCTTTTCCAAGGGCTTAAAATGCTGCTAGGAAGAATCCTCACTTTCCAGATGCTTTTTTTTTTTTTTTTTTTTTTTTTTTAACCAGGACTTAGACAATCTATTCTAAATCTAATCTATAAGTAGTTTAAATGTGTAAGCACACTTATCATTGCAGATCAGAAAGACTTATGTACAAAACATAATTGCAGTAGCACTTTGACTTTGTTTTTTCACTTATGGAGCACATCTTGGTGTGCTTATCAAGGCTTGCAAAGTGAGAATTTTGAAATTACACGTATGCAGATATGTGAACAGAAAATTCTTTAAGACTGAAAAAAAAAAATACATCAGCGAGGAGACTGCTATGGTTGGTATTGATCCACCTAGATGGCATTTTTTTCTGCTGATAATGACAAAAATATATTTAAAATAGGTTATATCTATGTAATCTATACTGAGAAGTTACTCCTATTCATTTTATGTAGAAATCAGACTATAGAGACATAATAGATAAAGGCTACAAACCGTCTTGTTCACTTATACTTAAAGTTTGCTAGTCCTAGTGTTTGAGACTCTTCTCAGCTTAAAGTTAGATGATTTCTTTTTTTCTTTTCTTTCTTTTTTTTTTTTAAGCAGTGATTGGTTTTCATGCTTGGCAGTTTCCTTTGTCCATTCCTTTGATGGTTCACTGGTATGTGATAAGTAGAAAACTGTAATATTTTTGAAGCTTACATTTTAAGAAGCATTAGCTCAGAGGCTATGTGTGGGTCAGCTAGACAGCTTCAGCAGCATAAGCAGAAATCAGTACAAGTGGTGCTGCACACCCATTTTCTTTGTGGGAAAAACTGGTCACTGAATCATCCTTATCAGACAATTTGAGCAGCTCTTTTCTTGGACTTTCAGTTGTGAGACTTACTTTGTGTCCAGCTGTCAGAATATTTTACGGATCATGCTTGTAATTTTTCACTTGTCTGAGTTTTCTCCTGTTTAACCCTCAGTTCAGTGATGAGGGCTGCAATCCTTTTCTGGTTAGTAGTGAACCCGAGCAGAAAATGCTTGCTTCATGTGAAAATGTTCGAAAAAATTTTTAAGTTGAAATATGTTTGTAGAACTTTGGTTTTGGCTGCCTTTTTGTTAGTTTGTTTTGTTTCCATTTTGTGTTGTGTTACTATTTTGGTTTCTTTTATCACTCTTTGTTTTTCATGTTTGCTTTCTGACGTCCTCTAGAATAAAACTACAGTGTTGGTTCCCACTCTGGCTCAGTGATCACCATCTGGAGTTCTTTCTCTAGTTTTGATCAGAAAACTTGCCATAGAGTTTAGAAACTTTCCTAGTGGAAAAGTGTTAAAGCATATTTTATATTCTCACAAAAAGTTTTGATTGTGAAATATTAAGCACTTGAAATTAACAAATATTGATTTTAAAAATCTGTGATCATCTCCAGTGAGGGGCATTCACCATGAGAACCGTGCAAGTTCACGTACATTCCAAATCTTTCCTAGCCTTTCTGCACTTACAGAGCTTGGCCTGGTGAGTGATGCAGCATTTATCTTATTTATAAGCTGTTTTCGTATTGATTTTATTTGCATGAATGTGTAACAGATGTCACTGAAACAGGGAGGTTCACCAAAATTGTGTGGTGTCCCAGCATGAGCCACCACAATCAGTGTTTTATACAAGGAGGAAAATAAGTCTTAATTAGTTACTCTCCAACCCTTTATATTTGCCTTATTGTATATTAAATAGAGGGTGATAGATAAAACTACATTATTACAGCACATCAATTGGTATAGCACTGCTTATAGTTCAAAGTCCCAAACTGCAAGTGTCATGGTCTTGTTGCTCTTTTCAGCAAGAAGGCTGCTAATCAGGAGATCTAATGAATAACATCTGACAGCATCACATTCACATGCATACCATTAATTCCTGAAGTGTTTCATTAGTGCTCCAAGTCTGGTTTGCTTTCCTCTCTTCACAGCAAAGAATGGAGTGGGAAGGGCTCACTAACAAGCCTCCTTTGTAAGAACTTACTGCTGAAAATTTGGAAGAATAAATTGAAGTATCACAAAAAGCTGCAGTTCAAATTTTGTGATGTGTTGGAACAGTAGAATCAAATCCACTTTCAAAAGCACTGGTGTTATGGGCTGTGAGGCTTTTATTTTCTGGCCAAGTATTTCAACACTGAAATGAAACTCAGTTTGGCAGAACTGGTGATGAAGAAAGATAATGAACTTTGGAGGGGCTAAAAGAGCATATATGAGCCAGAGCAGAACTATTGAAAAATAGTTGTTTAAAAACAGAAAAAATAAAATAATCCATCAAAATCAACTTCGGTTGAGGTTACAAAGGCTATTCATTTACATACTTTACCGTGTAAGATTTTTAACATTATTTTCCTCTTAGCAACTTGTAGTACTTTAACATGTAGACAAGGATGTTTAAAGTTGCCTTTAAAGTATCCATATTTGGCAGTGTGAAAGACAAAACAGTGAACAGCACCGCCTTCTTGTTTCTTCTTGACAGATCTTCCTTCTTTACAATTGTTCTATTGTTTTTGTGGATACACTGTCATCTTTCAGTCTTTTTCTTGTGGCTGAGAAGAGCAGTAGTCACAGTTGCCCTTTTAAGTCAAGGTGAAGAATAGAAAGGGAAAACGCATAAAGGGAGAAAGATGCAGGAGACAGCTGGAGAGATAAAGTAAGGTTGGCATAAACGTTGAAACAGACAGACAAGAGAAACTGAGCTAGTCCAGTGAAAGCCTAAACACACTGAAAGTCAGCTTGTAATTGTGTTGCCCAGAATCTGTGCTAGTCTACAGATTTTGTTTAATTCCCCAGGAATTTGGTCCACTAAATGTAGGTCCCAAGCCACCTACTGATTGGAGTTGAATGTATTCCTAGAGGTGAAGTGGTCCCTTTTATTATTCTGTTTCTCTGCTTCAACAACTTCACTTTCCCTTTTCTTCAGCTCCTCTGTATCTCATTTCCATAATTTATCAGTTTTCTCTCTACAACTTTGTTTTCTTCCTGTGACATCTCTGCTCTGTTTAGATATTTTCTGCCTCCACTGCACTTCTGATTTAGATTTCCCTTCCTTTCTCGGCTTATTTCTTTTTCCATCCTCTAATACCCTCTCTGATGACTGTCTCTTTTGTTCCCCTCTGTATTTGCTGTTCTTTCCTCTGCTCCTGATTTTTTGATCCATTGCCATGCTGCCTTTCCTGTCATCTTTGTCATTTTTCTTTCTCAATTTCCTTTTTTCCTTACATCTGATGGTATTAAGATGGTCTATATCCTAATGTGTTTTCAGACCACTAAGATCAAGGTAAAATATTCAGACCACTGAAATTATATGCAAGTTGGAATAAAAGGCAGATTTTTTTTCTACATTTCTCTTCATTTTACTCTCTGAGGGTAAGACTGAGGATCAAAAACCTCTTTAATATCAGAAGTGGTTTTCTCTTTATCAAAATGAGTTGTAGCAGTTGATAATTCCTTACTAAGTGGCCAAATGTGCTTCCACTAAATTTTTAATTGACCTCAAGCTACATACATTTTAGATAGTTTCTTTTCATGTGTTACGTTAATGCTTTAAAATCAGCAATGAAGTTGGAGACCACCAGTGTATGTGAATTTTGTAAAACAAATCCCTAAAAAAGAGGCAAGAAAGGCAAGAAACAGAGTAAGCAGTATCTCTGAAGACAAGATTTCAGAGATTTTTAGAGACAAATGTTTAGTGAAAATCCTCTCCAGATAGGAAAAAGGGAGGCAAGCCAACAAGAATACAAGATAGATATAGACTTTATTCCAAATCTCACAGGAACTCCATCCATGGGAAAGAAAACAAGCATGCCGAGAGCGTTAGTCTCCAGCACCAGTGGCTTTTTGTTCATTCGACTGTAGGAGGTCTTAGTGACATGACTTCCCAATTATGTTATGAAACTTTTTCTTCTTCTATGGTGCTATGCCTCTGTTGAGGAAAACAGCGTGCTTAGAATGTAAAAAACAAGCTGTCAGCTTGCATTTCTCAGTTGTTTTCCCCTTTAAAAGGAATATAAAAGTTGTAGTTTATTAGAAGTCTTATTTTTTCTTCTCCATAATAGGTTTAACTCCTTCAAAGTCTTGATATCCTCAGAGTAGCAATTTTTAGAAAGTCTTCATTTCTTTCAATCTAGTAGTGGAATAATTCTAACACCACACTCCCATGCAATGCTTTTCTTCCATACCTTTCAAAGAGTTTTGAAGGCAGAGTCAGTATCATTAGACACATTTTACTGCCAAACTCAGGCTTACAATGATAAAGGTTTAAATATTGTATAACACTTTTCTGCTTTGCTCCCTAAAGCAGAGTTGAAATCTTAGCCTACCTGAAGTCAGTGGCAAAAAGCCCCATTAACCTGCACAGGGGCTACAATTCCATCCTCAGTGCCTGTCATCTATTTTACTTTCTCAGTTCTTAATACCTTGGAAAATTGAATTCGCTGAAGCAACATCCACTTCAGGCCAAGCTCCAGAGAATTCTAGCTGAAATTCAGCCTTCAGAGATCTGGATGGATCATAAGCTTTTGCTTTCCGGCAAGGGGCCCTTAAGCACCTTCATCCCCTCTCCCCAGCCCTTTTTCTTTTTTTCTTTTTTTTTTTTTTTTTTCCTGAAAACTTTATTAAAAATATCCCTGGAAGAAAAAAAAAAAAGAAAGAAAAGAAAGAAAAGAAAGGTGGATTACAACCCACAAGATATTTCTGCAAGAATCCTTGCTTTGGGTCTTGCAGTTCTTTTAGCATGCTCTATTTAGCTGCAAGAGGCTCTCTCTCACCTTCACCAAATGTTTTATCTATACAACAGAAGTGTTGAACCATTGGCTTGAGAAAGACAGTAATTGAATTTTAGCAGTTCAATATTGACTAATGTCCCCACTTTACTGGGGATAAATGTACTGAACGTGAGCCTGGGTGGCCAAGAAGACCAATGGTATTCTGGCTTGTATCAGAAATAGTGTAGTCAGCAGGGCAAGGAAGGTGATTTTTTCTCTGTATGGTGAGGCCTCATCTTGAGGACTGTGTTCAGTTTTGGGCCTCTCACCAAAAGAAAGACATTGAGGCCCTGGAGCCTGTTTAGAGGAGGGCAATGAAGATGGTGAGAGTCTGGAACAAGACTTATGAGAAGCAGTGAAGAAAACTGGAATTGTTCTGTCTGGAGAAGAGATTCAGTGGAGATCTTACTGCTCTCTAGAACTCCTGAAAAGAGGTTGTGGCAAGGTACAGGTTGGCTTTTTCTCCCGGGTAGCAGTAATAGGGCAAGAGGTAGTGGCTTTAAGTTGTGCCAGGGGATGATCAGGCTGCATATTAGGAAAAAATGTCTTCTCTGAAACAGTGGTGAGGCATTGGAACAGGCTGCCCAGGGTCATTTTTCCTGGAGGTGCTCAAGAAACATGGAGATGTGGCACTGAGGGACGTGTTTAGTGGGCATGGTGGTAATGGATTGATGGTTGTACTAGATGATCTTAGTGGTCTTTTCTAGCATTAATGAGTCGATCATTCTGTGACTGGAGCTTATAGTTTGGCATGAGGTAAGGAGTAGTAGTAGTAATAATAATAATAATAATTAATTAATTATTAATAATAAAAACTTAAATTAAAAAAATGCAATGTAAGTCAGTTTTTTTCCAGTGTCTGGTACCTTCACAAACTTATCAACATCAGGGTGGCTTAAGCATCTTTCTTGTTAATTAAAACAGGCACCATCTGTGATTACATGTTTCTTCATTTGGTATATACATTTTAACAAAGTATGCTCAACTGTAGTCCATTCACAGTCTTTTGGCTGGAAAAGGCAAAGTAGTGTTTTGTGGAAGGAAAATGAAGGCTTGATGGTTAACCCTGCACATCTTAATATTTATTTACTTGAACTTCTACATATCACTGGGGATGGAGCAGATAAATGATCAAAAACACAGAATTTCTTAATTCTTTCTTGTCATAACTTGATATCATAGCCCTTCCATGATTTTCCCAGCTTAAAGCTTTTTGGGATTCAAAAAGGAGTGGCTATAATGGCCCTTACAACTAATCAGAACTTAGGAGACATGGATTTCTCTGACTTTCCCAATTGTTTCCACTGTGTTACCGATCCTCTGTGTAATTTTTGTATATGCAGAAATCTGAGATGGCAAACATCAGCACGTGGCTCCAGAGTGCACCCAATTTTCTTGTAGCCAGCCTAAACCCTTCTGAATGTAATGCAGTAAATGTTATATTTTTACTGTCTTCTTAGCCTTCTGAATCTAATTTATTGAATCTATCTTAATCAAATACTTCTAAATAGTTATTTTATGTCTAATAGCTGCTTAGAGAATACTACTGAATGACTTTTTTTTCTTAAAAATTGCACATTGAATTAAAGTGAAGCCCCAGCTGACCCCAAGAAATCTGATTTAATCTTTGAATTTTGGGAGCACAGAGATTTGCTGGCTATGTAAAAGTACAGCACAGGCTTTGATTTTCTTTAATTTTCACAAATTTCTAGTAGTGAGCTTGAACCAAAGTCACATAGATATATTCTTCAATTGCCCGGACAATTTGGATGGATAACTGTTCAAACCACCAAACTAATATCAGGCATAGTACATGCTTTTCAACTTCAAGGAATAAAGAGTTCAGTCTTTGATTATAGCCTGTAGACTTGTGTTCATGTAGCCTATGAACATTTGTTCATATTGCCCAGCTCCTTGATGAAGATTCACTAGAAAGACAGTTTTATCACAATTAAATTTATTGGGCCTCATTGTCCAAGGCTTCCTATCCTTATCCAATCACATCCAAAGCAGAAATACAAGAATTAATCCAGAAAGGGAATCTGGTCAGAATATTATTCCCTCCTAAAGCACACATTTGGGACAGTCAGAACAGCAAGATTTTCTCATACACAGTGATTGAGTTAGAAAAATAACAGGAGTTTTACTTGTGAGGGAAAGTACATAAGCAAAATAAACTGGTATGGAGAACTGACAAAAGAAGAGGGGTGGGAAGAGGAGCCCTTCTGCGGCTTCCGTCTCTCAATTTAAACTTGTGAGGATATCACTTCTCATCATAAGGGTTCAAAGGGTTAATGGAAAGAGGGATTTTCATTGCATTGTGCACAGTACCTATGATAGCCTCAGTTTAAACTTTAAAGGACAGGTGAAAAGAGAGAGAAAGCTGAATGGCTGCCTTATATATTGGAGAAATTGTTCATTCGTGTGAAATGCTGACCTCTGTCATCCTGCCAAGCTGACTGAGCCCTAGGGTGAGCGGCTGCTCGAGTGCTGGTTGCAAAAGTTAACACTGCCTGGGGAGTATTTTAAAAGGACAATGTCAAGGTTGATGTACCCAAAATCTGACCTATCTTTTTTTTTCCCCTCCCTCTTACATCTATTTGAAAAGTTCATGTCTTTTTTTGTTGTTGGTTTTTTTTTTCTTTCTTTTTTTTTAAAAAAAAAACCTCTCCTCCTGAAACAAAATGTTTCGATTGCTATTGAAACCCAGAGTTCAGGAAGAGAAACTGTGAAAATTCAGTGTGGCAGTGAAGGAGGAAGAAAAAATGTTGACATAAAGCACATGTGGGGACTGTCATTGAATGAGGTGATAATGAAAAACAGAGAATGTAGTTTGAAATATGTAAGAGGTCAGTGAAAAAGAGCAAGGCTTATTTTTACTAATGAAATTATTAGTGCAGATCTAAACATAATTTTATAGGAAACTAAGTTAAAACCTCTATTTTTTTTTTTTTTTTTTTTTTTTTTTTTTTTTTTGTTCTAACAGATTTTTTGTTTTGTACATATGTGCTAATTCTTACTTGGTAATATTAATTAAATACTATTCCTGTCATAACTGAAATATAACCTTCCCTCTAATTTACGTATTTTGTTTTTTTGATGGCCTAATTAAAAACACATTATGTCAACACTGCTATCTTCAACATAGTACCCCAAGGTCCTCGCCGCTGTTATAATCTCAGTGTGCTGCTTGCTGTAAAATCTCTCACGGAAATACTGTACCTAATCAGGTAACTTCTAGTTTAACTGGGAAATAAATAAAACAACTAAATATGCAGTTGATAAAAGGAAAAGACAAGAGGAAGTAATAGAATTAAAATAAAATATGCACTTATATCTTTCCCGGGGGCAAAAAGTTTAAAGTATGAACTCTGAGCATTGCAGGTCACCACTTTTTTATCCTAAAAACTTCAGAGAGCCCCGAAATAGGATGATCATCATGCAGTTCCTCACATGATCACAAGAGGGCGACTCTATGAGATGTATGCGTTTAATTTCAGCTTCAGCTTTCCGACCTTGTGAGAGTCTATTCTGTTGTTTTAATTTAAAAGTTTTCCAACGAATTGCAAAGTTCATTTCTGATTTCCCACTCAGTTTTCAAAAACATGCAGCTACTAAGAAACACAGCTTGCCCATCTTACCATCTCTTTGGCTTTTTTTTTAAATCCTGGGAAGTAAATCACTTTGCCCTGCAGTGTGAGATAGGGCAGCTTTAGCGCATGCCTAGAGAGACCTTGCAGTTGCTGGTCCGGTGTTACAGTAGTGGTCACAGAGAACATGGAGCCTGAGAGGTATAGGTTCCTTCGACCCTTCCCAATGCCAAAGTCTTACAGTTCAGCCTGTACCTAGTGAATATCCCATTTGCAATCTTTGAAGACTACACCAAATACCTGTACTTGATAACAAAGACATTGTTTCATCAACCCCTGCACCTGTCTGTACTTTTTCCCAAACTTCTATAATAATTTCTAAACTTTATTTGTCTATGTAGCTAAGATTTCGCATGTTCTCTAAAGCAAAGTCCCAGGCAGCAGTAAAGAAGCTGTCTTGGTTAAAAGACACTCTACCTCCTGCCAACAAGGCTACTTAGTGTTTATCTCTATTACATCCATCGGTAGCTAATTGTATAGTTATGGTAATAGTGCCCTCCAGAGGAATTTTGAAGGAATTATAATACTCTGAGCTAATACAAAAGACGTTTTAAAATTGAATGCCACAGGAAAATGGAATAATATTAAAATGATAAAATACTTGAACCTCGGGGGAAAAAAATCTCAATATCAAAGCTCTTTCTATTTTGCATGTGCATTTACATCTAAGAAAACCATATCCTACTTACAATAGGCTTCTTCATAGCCTGATAGCAAACACGAGGTTTGCATAACTGCATTTAAATCAAGGATATAAAAGTAGATCAACCAAGCGAAGAATGAGATAGTTTTTTTCTAGTTTGCAGCAGTATAGGATATGTACGATGTATTAGGAGTGGGCTCCAGCCCTGGTATAAGCGGTCTGGATTTTTTTTTCTAGATTTGCTGCTGTGAAATAGGCATGGCACAGTTAATTGAAACAGTCAAAAGCATAGATGTTCAAGGGGTTTTATGGATGAGGTTTATTTTAATACCAAGATAAACCTTGCATATGTTCTCAAATTCCAGTATCAAGTTCTTTTCCTGGCTGATTGTAACACACTGTGATGCCAGGTCTCAAAGGAAAGGCATGTTATATGGTACAAGATAGTACCTTATATTAGGATGTGTTCTCAAGACCTGTGGTACAGTCTTCTGAGATGATACCACAGCACCTGACCATCAGATTTATTCAAATTTCCTTGTTTTTCTTCTTACCCTCCCAAGCTATGGAGCTGACTTGCTCTAGTTTACATTCTGAGACTCTCACTCTCTTCCTGCAAAAAACCCCAGGCCTTAATGAAAAGCCCAGTGACAATGAGTTCTGTTTTCATTTGCTTTTAGGCACACCCCAGGCTCATGTTTGGTCTGAACACTACAGATTTCCAGTCAGGTGTCCCAGCTCAGGTCTTTGCATCAGAACAGCTCCCACATTGACTCCATCAGAACAGGAATGACTGGTCTGGTGTTCCCATGCCTGGGACAAGATTGATCTGGTAAATTCAGTGACACATCACTTTGGAAGAGGGCCACCACCCTCAGCTATTAAAGGCTGATGTATCCTCTGGGTATTTTATGCCCTGATCTGGAAGTCTGGGACTCTGCTCAGAATATACCCCCAGCAATTTCGGTGGAGACAGTCAGAGAGCTCCTCCTCCATCTGGACTGTCACAAGTCCATGGGACCAGATGGGCTACACCCTCTGAGGGTGTAGCTGAGGGAGCTGGCAGGGCTGATTGCTGAGCCCCTCTCAGTCATCTATCAGCGCTCCTGGTTAACTGGAGAGGTCCCAGAGGATTGCTGATGTGACTCACATCTCAAAGAAGGGCCATAAAGAGGATCCGGGGAACTATAGGCCTGTTAGCCTGACCTCAGTACCAGGGAAAGTTATGGAGCAAATCATCTTGGGCGAGATCATATGACATATGCGTGGTTTCCAGGGGATCAGGCCCAGCCAGCATGGGTTCATGAAAGGCAGGTCGTGCTTGACCAACCTCATCTCCTTCTACCACTGGGTGACCAGTCTGGTAGATGAGGGAAGGGCTGTTGATGTAGTCTTCCTAGACTCCAGCAAAGCCCTTGACACGGTCCCTCACAGGCTTCTTCTGAGGAAACTGGCTGCCTGTGGTCTGAACAGATATACACTTCTTTGGGTAAGGAACTGGCTAGAGGGCTGTGCCCAGAGGGTAATGGTGAATGGAGTGAAGTCCAGCTGGTGAAGTCAAGTGGTGTCCCCCAGGGGTCGGTACTGGGGCCCATCTTGTTTGATATCTTTACTGATGACCTAGATGAGGGGATTGAGTAAGTTTGCAGATAACACCTCGTTGAGAAGGGGTGTCAATCTGCCTGAGGGTAGGGAGGCCCTTCAGAGGGATCTAGATAAGCTGGACCACTGGGCTGAGGTGAATGGGATGAGGTTCAACAAGGCCAAGTGTCGGGTCCCGCACTTTGGGCACAAGAACCCCATGCAGTGTTATAGGCTTGGGGATGAGTGGCTGGATAAGTGTGAAGAAGAGAAGGACCTGGGGGTGTTGGTTGATGCTTGGCTGAACATGAGCAGACAGTGTGCCCAGGTGGAGGGCCAATGGCATCCTGGCCTGCATTAGAAATAGTGTGGCCAGCAGGAGCAGGGAGGTGATCATCCCCCTCTACTCAGCACTGGTGAGGCCGCACCTCAAGTACTGTGTTCAGTTTTGGGCTCCTCACTACAGGAAAGATGTTGAGGTCCTGGAGCGTGTCCAGAGAAGGGCAACGAAACTGGTGAGGGGTCTGGAGCACAAGTCTTATGAGGAGTGGCTGAGGGAGCTGGGATTGTTCAGTCTAGAGAATAGGAGGCTCAGGGGAGACCTCATTGCACTCTACAACCTCCTGAAGGGAGGTGGTGCTGAAGAGGGATTTGGCTTCTTCTCCCAGGCAACGAGCAGGACATGGGGCAATGGCCGCAAGTTGTATCAGAGGAGGTTTAGATTAGACATAAGGAAGAACTATTTCTCTCAGAGAGTGGTCAGGCACTGGAATGGCTGCCCAGAGAGGTGGTGGAGTCGCCGTCCCTGGCAGTGTTCAGGAGGCGTCTGGATGACGTGCTGCGTGATATGGTTTAGTGCTTGTGGTGGCAATGGTGATGAGGAGACGGTTGGACTAGATGATCTTATAGGTTGTTTCCAACCTTGTGATTCTATGATTCTATGACAACTGGTCTGGCTATTAAAGGCAGATGTAAAGAAGGCATTGAGGACCTCAGCCTTCTCCTTATCCTCAGTGGCCACATTCCCTGCTGCATCAAGTATAGGATGAAAAGTATCCTTGGTTCTTCTTTTGCCGTTGATATATTTATAAAAGGATTTTTTATTGTCTTTTACTGCAGTGGCCAATCTGAGTTCAAGCTGGGCTTTTGCCTTCCTAACGTCCCTGCATACCTTAGCTACTTCCTTGTAATCTCCCCAAATAGACTGTTTCTTCTTCCAGAGGACGTAGACTCTCTTTTTCTCCCTGAGTCTCAACAGTAGTTCCCGGCTCATCCACACTGGTCGTCTACCCCTACGGCTCGCCTTATGGTACTCAGGGACAGCCTGTTCTTGCGCCTTTAAGATTTCCATCTTGAGGAGCATCCAGGCTTCCTGGACCTCTTTACCCTTAAGGAGTGATTCCCAAGGGGTGAGTACCTTTGGTGTCATCAAGTAAGGTGCAAGTTTATAGCTGCAGAGTTTCTGCAGTGTAAATTTGGCACCGAGCCCCAGTGGACACACCTGACCTGCTCAATTATACAGGTCCCCTGCTTCATAAATACAGTAGCAGCATTAGCAAAAGTATGAACAGGCTATGAACCTGACATAGCAGACAGCAGCTGCTTTGTAAAATAATCTGCCCGGGTAACGTTGATGAGGAAGGTACTTTGCTGTGATAGGTAAAAGAAGCTGGATTATCTGCACTGAGAATATATCTGTGCCAGCCACTAATTTAAGGGCCTCCCCACTTGTGGTGGAGGGCTGCTGTGAGCTTAATTTCACATAGCACTTTGCCAAAATATGTATTATTGCAGGTAAGCAGAACTTTTGCATTATTTATGCAGAAACTCAAGTAAATTATTGTTGGTTTCCATGCTGCAGGTAAAGTTTTAATGAAAACAAGAATGAATGCTTTGTTGGCATGCATAGGCAACCTAAGTATGCAGCCAAATTAGCTATCTAAGCAGATGCTTTATATCTCGAATTGCATATAAGGAATGCTGTTCAATTGGTTTAAAAACTATGTATATAGCCTCTGACAATTTTTTTGTGAAAACCATATGTTTTGTTTGTGGGTTTTTTTTTTCAAAGCAAGCGTTTCAGTCATACTGTGAGCAATTATGAAAGTAAAATTAAAATAGAAAGAAAAATGCAAGAAGCTACCCCTGTTTAAGAAGTCTAATGAAAATTCAGAAATACTACATTATTTAAGATACACATAGGACTGCAATGTGGGCACTGTTGCTAACAGAGATATGTGGACCCTCTACAGAAGGAAACTGGAGACCTGGTCACAAAGGTCACAGAGAAAACTGAAGTACTCGGTGACTCCTTGTCATAGTCTTCATTGGAAAGGGCTCTAGCTGCACTGCCCAAGCTGCAGAAAGCAAAGGTAAGAACTGGGAGAAGGAAGATCTGTCCACTGTAAGTGAAGATCAAGTTCAAGACCATCTAAAGAACCTGAAGTGCAAAAGTCTGTAGGTTCTGATGAGATCCACCCATGGGTTCTGAGGGAACTGGTGGATGATAGGTCATATCATATGACCTATCATATTTGAAAGGTCATGGCAGGCTGGTGAAGTCTCCACTGATCAGAAAAGGGGAAACATAATCCTCATTTTCAAGAAAGGAAAATAACTACAGGCCAGTCAGTCTCATCTCTGTGTCTGGCAAGATCATGGAGCAGATCCTCCTGAAGGCCCTACTAAGGCACATGGAAAATAAAGATGAGGTGATTGGTAGTAACCAACATGCCTTCACCAAGGCAAATTGTGCCTGACAAATTTGGTGCCCTTTATGGTGGAGTTACAGAATCAGTGGATAAAGGAAGAGCAACTGGTGGCATCTGCCTGGACTTGTGCAATGTTTTTGACACAGATGGCAGTCTGGTCACCAAATTAGAGATAAATGAATTTGATGAATAGATCACTCCCTGTATAAGGAATTGGCTGGGTGGTTGCATTCAGAGAGTTGTGGTTAATGGCTCAATGTCCAAGTGGAGACTGGTGATGAATGGCATTCCTCAGGGATCAGTGCTGGGACCGCTATTATTTAACATCTTTGTAGGTGACATGGACAGTGGGATTGAGTGCACCCTCGGGAAGTTTGCAGATGATGCCAACCTGTGTGGTGTAGTTGACATGCAAGGGATGACATCCAGAGACCTGGACATACTTGAGAAGTGGGCCCATGCCAACCTTATGAAGTTCAACAAGGCCAAGTGCAAAGTCCTGTGCTTGGGTCGGGGCAATTCCAAGCACAGATTAGAGGCTGGGCAGAGAATGGCTTGAAAGCAGCTCTGAGGAGAAGGATTTGGGGTGTCATTTGATGAAAGACTCAACAAGAGCTGGCAGTGTGCACCTGCAGCCTAGAAGGCCGGCCATGTCCTGTGCTGCATCAAGAGAAATGTGACCAGCAAGTTGAGGGAGGTGATTCTGCCCTTCTACTCTGCTCTCATGCGACCCCACCTGGAGTACTGCATCCAGTTCTGGGAGTCCCAACAAAAGAAGTACATTGAGATGTTGGAGTGGGTCCAGAGGAGGGCCACAAAGATGGCAGAGGGCAGGACTACCTCCCTTACGAGGACAGGCTGAGAGAGTTGAGGCTCTTCAGACTGGAGAAGAAAAGGCTCCAGGGGGACCTTATAGCAGCCTTCCAGTACCCGAGGAGGACATACAGAAAAGCTGGGGAGGGACGTTTTATGAGAACATGTAGCAACAGGACAAGGGGAAATTGTTTTAAACTGGAAGAGAGCAGATTTAGACTAAACATTAAGAAGAAATTCTGTGCTGTGAGGGTGGTGAGACATTGGAACAGGTTGCCTAGTGAGGTCGTGGGTGACCTCTCCTTGGAGGAGCCAGGCTGGTTGGGGCTTCGAAGAACCTGGTCTAGTGGGAGGTGTCCCTGCCTATTGCAGAGGTATTGGAACTAGATGATCTCAAAGGTCTCATCCAACCCAAACCATTCTAGGATTCTAAAAGCATCCTCTCAGAAATGCAAATTGAAACAAGGTTAATACTGTGTAGGTAAGATATTGTTTTGATCTTAGATATGTGTAGTTTTATATTTAAACAATTACTTGTTTTCTTTGACAAAGACTATAGAGCATGTAACCTTTAGCTGTTATACTAGCTTTTTCTGTGTATACTAGCTTATAACATACTGGTTTATAGTACTGTGTTTTATAATTTCACTGGTTGACCTGAAGATACTTTTGACATCATGAATAGAAGGGGTACAAATGGGTCTTTATTACCAGTTCCTCATCCCTATTTTCATAGAATCATAGAATCACTGAATGGCTTCGATTGGAAGGGACCTCAAATATCATCTAGTTCCAACCCCCATGCCACAGGCAAGGTTGCCAACCACTAAATCAGGCACTAGATTAGGCTGCCCAGGGCCCAATCCAACCTGGCCTTGAACACTTCCAGGGACAGGGCACCCACAGCTTCCCTGGGCAGCCTGTGTCAGCACCTCAGCACCTTCTCAGTGAAAAACTTCCCCCTCACATCTCACGAGCTGAATTTAAAGTCATGCTTGATTTACATTCTCTTCAAGGCAGACATAATACTTTTCCCTGAGGCCATGTAGGATCATTCTGCCAGGCTACAATAGCAAAGTCACCCTGGCTCTGTCACCCTGGCTCTGTCACCCTGGCTCACATTCACCAGAGTGGCTGAGCTCTGTGCTTTGGAACCGATTTCTGTTCTCTCTCTAGGGTTCTTCTGCTCCAGAAATCCCCCAGATGCCCATGCACTGTGGATTGCAATGAGAGAGGGAATCTTAGAAAAGGTTTTGAACCAACTTGCTAAATTTTCCATAGGAGAAAGCCTTCTGTAGAATGTAGGGAGCTTGCTTTAACAGCATGCTAGTATCACAAGACTCTGTTTTTATATTTGTACAGTGTATGATATGAACAATTTCTGGAAGGTCAACCAACTTTGTTGAGTATATTGGAATGACAAAGCTGAGTTTAACAGAAAGCCATTGAGCAGGCACGCTGGACTGGGAAGGCAAAAAGAAGAGGTAAAAATCAAAGAAGGTAAGGGAAATAGAAGCAAAATTTTAAAAGTAGTATGAAAGAAGGCTTTGGCTTTAGGAATTCAACTTCAGGAAGTTTGGCTCTCTCACCTGAAACTCTTGGCTTTCCTTGTCCTTTGAAACATTTTAGCTGGGTTATTTAGTGTTTATTACACTCTTTTATGTACGTATGCACTATATACAAACGCCTAATATATATCTATATCTGTATAAGCACATATATAATATATATATATGCTTACACATATTTTTATATATGCATGCATGCATACATAAATGTATATGTATACAGCGTGTATGCGTGTATGCACAGATGTAGGATATATAAAAATCTGCCTACGTGTCTTATTTTAGCTGTATTCTAAGATAGCTGAGATGAGATTGATCTCCATTTCAGCACTCAATTTTTTCAGCAATTTGATTTTTGAAGCTGGAGTCACTGTTGCTCCCAGAAATAACTCTGGTAAAATGTGCTGTTCCTTTTACAGGATCAAAGCACAGAAGATGTTCACATGAAAGGAGAGATTAAAATCCATAGTCTACATTTAGTCATGGTTAGCTTTGCATTCCATATATTCAGACTGGGGAGGTAGGTCTTTCACAATAGGGTATTTCAAGTGGTGGCAGGGTGTTGGTAACCTAGTAACTTTGTATATTACATGTAAGAGTCAGCAGAGCTTTAAAAAATGTATTCTGTATAAAAAATATATGTATAACATAATCTATCTCTTTCTCATGGAAAAGTGAAACTTTGCTTCCTTATCTCTCTTACTCTGTCAGTTTCCTTGATTCATTCTGTGTGAATAAACAGAGGATGAGGAGTGTTTTCCAAATTGGCAAGTCCTTTTTGCCCTTTATAACATAAGTTCTCTTAATAGATGAGTCATATCAAAATGATTCAAACACTGTCATGTTTGTTCAGACATTTATTCTTCTTGCCCAGCAGCATCTACTCTGCTGGGTTTTACTAGCTGTGTGATGTACAGTACTCACTGTGCAAATCTTGAAAGTAAGAAAAAAAATAAGGGCAGGTAGTGCAGCAAACCAGATCTTAACCACATCTTTTTGTTACTAGAATTCTTTCTCCTCTGCTGCTTAAACAAAATAAAATCTCAGCATTGTTTACTTTGTTGTTGCTGTTATTGTTGTCACTAACGTGTGGAAAAACTCTATGCAGTTTTGTTGATCTGTTGTCATCACTTTGATTGCAGCAGGAAAACTGATCTAAGAGAAGTAGCATCGCATCATCTGCAGGCAGGGTCTCAAGAACCATGAATCTTCCTCATATAGGGCGGCTTTCTGACAGGGGTAATATTTATCAGAGACAATGATAGACATGATGACATCCCCTGCAGCCAGACATAAAGCTTAATTGTCACTGTGCTTGACACGATGATTTCTGTTCCTTGCTCCACAGTTCTGGGAAGATGACAGTAGGTGGCACTGGAGAATAGTAACAGGGGCGGTTGGATCTGTGAGGAAATGGAACAGTATCCTCACTGGTTGGGTGTTTAGCCAGGCTTCTGGTCCCAGATTGCTGAAACACTTTGCTGCATTTTCTTTACAAGCCTGCTAAATGCAAAGCCTCAAGGTTTCAAATGCAAGGGTGTGGTTTTGGAAAGCTCCAAACTCAGGATGAAGCAAGACTTAAAGCAACGACCTGCTGACGATGCTGTACATCTTGGGGTGTGTAAGAGCAACTACTTCGCCAGCTCTTTACTTGCAGCTTTTTATCAGACAAAAGTCATACATGTAAGCTCATATATGGCTAAATAAAACATGTTTTGTCTTTAATTTTAGTGAGGTGTGGGTTCCTGCCAGTTGGTGGAGCAGCAAGAGTGTCTAACAGAACAGAAGGCAGCATCCCAGTGAGTTTCCACTTTTCTTTGTCTATATAGATTTTCCCACATGCCAGCAAAAGGGGAGGAGATGATTCTCCATAGTTCTAGGAGGAAATTAGAGTAGAAAGTGACTCAGCAGTTTCCCACCTATTACTTCGTTGGGAAACAGAAAGTAAATAATTGTGAAAAAGTTCAGGGTTTCCCAAGAAAAATCTTCATAACTCTCTCATGGAAATCACTGTAGGGAGAGGACATGTCCCAGCTCAGTTCATGTTGCACGTACTTTCTGTGTTTGCTTGGGAACACAGGCTCTTCCCATGCATGTTTCTTCTGTTTTCTGTATCCTCCTCCTTTTAGGACATTCAGTCTCTGCGAGATGAAGCAATATCACACAGTCATGATGCCATACATTAAGAAATAGCATCCCCTAAAATTGGCGTGATCCTCTCTCAGGATCACTTCACAGAAATCATTGTAATGTCTACAGTGCAGTATAAATGCCACCAAACGGCCTGTGGGCAAGTTAGCATTTTTAAAGGGTTGGAGTATATATGAGAAGGAAAACATCACCTTTCACCAACTGAAATAACTTAATAACTTTTGTCCTTGACGAACTGCTTTTAAATCACAGTGACGCCACTGACAGCTTTCATGGTGCTTTGAAGTGCAGTTTTCCCAGTAATGCTTTATCAAATTATTATTCATTCAATTTATCAGATATAAGATATCCTTAATTAATTATTAACTTTAAATGCTTTATCCTGTTCTGTTCAGTCTTACTGTACAGCCTTTTATAACTGAAAAAGTTTTGTTTTTACTGACTATCTCACCTTCTTTAAGGATATTTCTCTGCTTTTAACAACCTTGGAGTAGACTAGGATTGGGATTTTGGGTGAATTCTGAGTAGCCACCTTGGTTGGTTAACTTATTCCTTTTTAAGTGATGGTACGAAGTTTGGAAGCAGATGGGCCCAGAGGGATTTCCTTCCATGTTGTGTCTGGAGCTGCCTCTGCTGCTCCCTTTTATGGGAGAGACCTGGCAAACTTGAGGTCTAGGAATAAGTTAGCAACTGGTGTTGTATTTCAGTTCTTCAGTTCTTCAGTTGTATTCCAGTTCTTCAGGCCCTTTTCAAAGGTGCAAAGGCTTTATTGATCCTTGAAAAATACCCCAGTGTAAGAAAGGTTCTTCGCGCTTAAGACTGCCCCAACTCTGCAGACTGAGGAGCCAAAGGCAGAGGACCTCTCTGCCAAGCAATATTTCTACCTTCCATTTCTCCTGTGAGCAAAGAGTTCCTTTCAGAGTTCCCACCACCAGTGGCAGAAAGAAGCTACATGAAGATGGTGTGGAGTAAAAGTTCTAAATCCTGGTGTAATTGCAGCCTTTCCCATGGAGAAGTTGTCTTTTTATTTCAAGCATGTTTGATACATGCTCTGTAAGTGTGAGATCATCTACCACAGTATTTGAAGAAGGAAAAAAAAAAAAAAGAAAAAAAAAAAAAAAGAAAAAAAAAAAAAAGAAAAAAAAAAAAGTGTGGTTCTTAAGTAATGAAAGAAACAACAGATAAGGTGTTTGCTACCTTTTATTATTGCTACTCTTCGAAATTTCCCTGAAGGAAACCACGGGAAAGAATCATTACCTCAGTAAACCGGTTAAACGGGAAGGGAAGCGTCTGACAAATAAGTTACACCCCCTTGGTGCTGAAAGCACATAGGTCATCTGAAAGTGTCTGTGAACAGGAAGAAATAGGAGGCTGTATATTCTTCTAACAAACTGTGTTTCAGGTAAGAGGTTGCAACATATATTCTTACTGCTTAGCAACTGAACCAGCATTGCACTTCTGGGTTCCGGAAAAAAAAAAAAAAAAAAAAAGAGGGAGAAAATAGAGCCTACAGTGCACAAACCTTTTATAGTAGAATGCATGTGCATGCAGAAATAAGGGAAGTATTCCGGTATGGTAAGATGGCTGACAGTGTTGAAAGCATTGTGTCATGCTGTTGGCTCCCTTGGTTTGTAGTGAATATTTTACATAATGTGTTGGGATTTGTCTTTAAAGCCCCAAATCCCAGAAGTATGCAATTATGTGAAAATATGAATTATTATTTCAAAGAAAAGGAAGTCTTCATACTGCACAGAAAAATTGTGAAACTCTCCAAAATGCAATTTCAGAAGCCATAGAGGAAAGAAAATGAGCCCTGAAACATAACCTTTTTTTAAAAACAAACAAACAAACAAAAAGCTTGCATTATGCATTTTCATTTTGTTAGTGATTTCTGAAAATTCAGCGTTGTCAGTGCACTTCACATAGTTCAGATGCAGTAATAGTGGCTGGCAAAAAGCCAAACCCTTCCCTGAATGTGGGTGTTGCTTTGAAAAGGATCAGGAGTTGGTCTAAGTACAGAGCCCAGCCATAAAAACTGAGCAGGTGAGACTTAAAACATGAGATTTACAGCACAACACGATGAGTTTCCAGTCTAAATTTTTCACTTTAATCATGTGCCAGTGTAAAAGAGATGTGGTGCTATACACAGTGCTGCATGCGACTGCTCCCTTTGCCATGCATTGTGCAGAGTCTCATTTCTCATGTGCACTCCTCAGCCCATTGAGAACAGCATGGGAACAAATCATACAAAACATTCTCCTTCCAGCCTTTGACATTGTATCTATCCTGCCTGCTTTTAAAGTCAGGTAGCAATACTGTCAGGAGTAAAGTCAGGAGAAGCAATACTCCTGCACTATGGAGAATGCAGGAGATAAGCAGTTGCATACAGATGGATGGAGGTGAGATATGTGTCTTTTTATCTGCCTGAGAAACATAGGACACTAATTAAGGAAAGTAGAGCAGGAGAGAGGGATTCTCCAGTCTTTTATTTTTCCTAAAATATTCCAATTTTTATAATAATAATAATAAAAATAGAATAAAAGAAGTTATCTCAGTTGATTTAATGGATGCATTTTTTTCTTTCTTATGTTTCTTTTATTCATCTACAAGTGTCCTTCAGGATATACTATGGGAGAAATTTGCAGGGACTGAGCTGGTAATTGAAGTTCACGACGGTATTCAAAGTGATATGCATCATTTTAGTTCCCTGCCAACATCATAAATATCTTTTTTTCTTTTTTTTCTTCAACACATTTAAGGCCT
This sequence comes from Lagopus leucura, assembly GCF_019238085.1. Lineage (NCBI taxonomy): Eukaryota > Metazoa > Chordata > Aves > Galliformes > Phasianidae > Lagopus > Lagopus leucura. The sequence goes on from NW_024962335.1 coordinate 25,917,702, forward strand.
ACCAATATACACAGCACATGGAATTACTAAGTTGAATGCTTAAAAGAGTTATTCGGCCTCTAATGTGGAGATGTCATTTCAGCCTATTTAACTTTACATTTCTCTTCTCATTCCTGACTCTGGGTGATAGAAGTCTGTGTCGCCTAGAGTTTGACTTCAAATAAAACAAAAATGAACAGTGATGAATACCTTCTGTTGTAATATAAGTTTTCACTGCAAGGCAGTATTATCAAAGCTAATATACTATACATGTTGGGGACATATTGGAAAAACAATTTGTGGTGTTAAGCTTTAACAATATTGAGTGAGTGTACTTTTCATCTCAATAGCGTCGTTTTTTTTCTGCTAGGTAATATATATTTTCATTGAATTATTAAATCAGATTTTTCCATTTAGTCTGTGTGATAAAAGTACCCAGCAAAACTACGTACTTGGTGGTATTACTATTTCATGCCATTTGTGTTTCTTCTTCTATACTAAGAAGTGCAACAGGCCAAGTTGTTAAGAGCAAGTGGAATACATCAGATTTGAGTTGCTAGGTATTTTTGAATTTCGTTACAAAATAGGATTAGGAAATTTGCTGATAAGTTTGAATGACGGTGAACTACTGCAGAAGCTTATGTCCTGTCCTATTAATTTAATAACAGAGATATTATCTCAGGCTTTTCAGATGATTTTTTTGTGAAAAACAAACTAACAAAAGGCTGAAATTTATTTATAATTATTTATATATGTCACGTACAAGGTTTTTTTGCTGTAGTGCTTATAATAGAAATTGGAGATCCAAGTCTTCTATATTTTGTCCTTGTTCTTTCACTTGCTTAACCTGTGTAGGATAAAAAATTGATATCATATCAAGTAATTTAAGAGATGCAAAAGAAAGAGTATACAGAATCACAGAATCACAGAATCACAGAATCACCTGGGTTGGAAGGGACCCCAAGGATCATGTAGTTCCAACCCCCCTGCCTAGCAGGGCCACCAAACATACACATTCAGATCAGGTTGCCCAGCACCCAGTCCAACCTGGCCTTAAACACGTCCAAGGACAGGGCATCCACAACCTCCCTGGGCAGCCCGTTCCAGGGCCTAACCACTCTCCTAGTAAAGAACTTTATAGTATATGAATGGAACTGTCATTAATATAAAACTTTCCTACTCTCTTCTTTTGCATTTCTGCCTTATGTGTGCTATACAAATGTAAAATACTGGAAATTATGTGGACATTTTCTTTAGTTTTTGTCAGAATTAGTATTTTAGATCAGTTGTTTTAGACGTTCTTTTGATATTATTCATGAATCCAGGAAATAAATAAGAATAATTTTAAGGGCACCTGGAAATAAGGATCAGGCAAAGGACATTCAAGCTCCAGATGAAGAAAATCTTTACATCTCATGGAGAAAGCTCTTACCCAAGTAGACCAAAATATGGCTTTCACTACACCAGATTTTTGTTTGTTTGTTTAACTCTTATTCTGTGCTTTCTTGCAGTGGGGTTGTATAGCTCCAGTTCTGAACGTCACTTTTTTGACCTTGAAACTATTGTAAGACTTCCTTGAAGATTAACAAGACTGAAGAGAAAAATCAGAAATGGCATATTTTGGAACAGTGCCTTTGTCAGGTGATGAATTTCTTGAAGGACATGCTGGAGATCAAGCATCTTACCTGGCATACCATTCTGGTTCTTATGGAAAGGTCTATCTAGGCTTTGATCAAATAGTTGATGAAATCAACAATGAATTTTTCTTTTATGGTTCATCACACTTACATCATCATGAAGAACATTTTTTCACATCAGATATCTTTAGTCTGAATGTGCCAGAACAACAACTCTGTAGTCATCCTTCAGTTGCTTGTGGTGAAGTTCACTCTGAAAATTTTGTACCTCACTGGCAACAAGGCACAGCATCACCAGAGATAGGTTTCAAGTCGTCCTTACTGTCTGATGATGGAAACTTCTCTCTAGTGGATTCTTACCCATACAATCAAGAGAGAGAAATCTACAGAAGGAATAGTACAACTGCAGTCACAGATGCGTTTAATTCAAATGTGGAGAGAGGCTATACATACTGGAATTTTCAGATAGCTTTTGATAATGTAGATACTCAATATTCTGTTTTTGTGGACAACTATCCATTTGGACAAAGGAGAGATGAAAGTGGAAATGGGGAAGCCTGTTTAACCAATACTTCCAGACGATTCAGCATAGGACCTACCTGGCCAAACAGCTCTGGACATGACAGAGAGGTATTTACATTTTCTGATATTAAGCGTTTTGTAGCAGAAATGCTAAGTCATGGCTTGAACCGGTGATTGAGCCCCTGGTGAAAAGGCAGGGCCAACCCAGAGGAGCTCAGGTGCAAGCAATGCACCTGAGTGACCAGAAGGGATGGAGCCAGGATCTACCCCTTCCTAGTCCTCATTTAAGGGTTGGAAGTGGAGGCAAGGATATCTTACTGGAGGTCCCTATTATGCCTGAGGCCTTCTGAAGGTAAGCAGCTTCTTTCCATTTCTATGCACACTGTCGTATTTGAGCAAACCCTCACTTGCTGTAGTCTAGGACCTTGTTGCTTTGCTGTCATTGATGTGCTTTCCATCACATTACACGTTTAAAGTTCTTGATGCTTATTGCCCATGTCCTTACACTTTGTGTATGCAGTCGTACCTATGTGATGTGGATTAGAAGCACTTTATTTTAAGACCTGATGAAAAAGAAAATGTTTATGTTTTGGGGGGAGGGAAAGCTTTTAGTTCTGTAGAGTTTTGTCTGTTGGCTGAAGGCAAATATGAGACTTCTTATTTGCTCTTTACAGCTTCCTAAAACAGAGATGTATGGAAGCAGCAGGTGTATTTTTCAATAATTATGTAACTTCTGATTTCTTGGCAGTCAGAATTTCCCACAGTGTTTTCATATATTTACAGAAGGCATGCCCTCAAACAATCAGTACATGATTAGTTAAGAGCGTGAAAACATTCAAGCATCCTCTTCCTTTGATTCTAATATCAGAAGAGAACCCAGCAGACCATAAAAAATAACTTCTGAAGGGAAGATGCCTACTCTGTCTAGCTAATCAGAATTTTACAAAGACATAATCTGTGTCCCACCTGCTTCATGTTTTACCTGATTTGTAATTAGTGTCAACATATTTCTTTAATCTACTAATTGAAAAATATATATATATATTATATATATATATAATTTTAAAATAATAATGCAAGTTTTACACCTAGTATAAAATGAAATATTTCCATTGGCTCTAATGGAAATTTGTTATTTTAAATCAAAGAGAACCTAGATTATGGTCTAGAAGTCATCAGTGGCTCAGAATATGGTTTGTGCCATTATAATTATTTGGCTTATAAAACTGCAACAGAGGGATGAGTAAGAAAAGTGGAATAAGGTGTGTTTGAAATAGATAACAAATTGATTTGATTGGATATGTAACCTGAGATTCAAAACAACACTGCATTATGATGAATGTGTTTTTCTGTTAAGCCAGATTTTTTGTGTCTAACTTGACTGATATATCCTTATTCTGAGAAATGAAATATACAATGTCCTGAATTCACGATATGCTGCATATGCTTATGTGTGTGTGTGTATGTAATTCTATTCTAAATAAATACACCTACTGTGGCTGTGAAAGATCATGCCTGTGACATTCAGCCTTTAGCTGTCTTGCTGAAGCAAATATGTGGGTTTTTTTCCTTCTTCTATCAGGTGTTCATAACTTTGTTTGTGGCTTTGCTGTTTTTAGTAATGATGTCTTCTAGAATTCCCATAGCTCTCTCTGATGTTGTATCCATTCATTTTTGTTTTTTTTCAAAATTCTGTCATAGCGAAGGAAAAAGAAAACGATAAATCTTCCCTTTCCCCTAGTCCTTGTTAGCATTCTGAATCATTACAGGAAACCTGAAATAGCCTACAGGATACCCCAGCACCAGGAATATTAAAAGACAGTTTAGGTACATCTTTTGCTTTTATCTCTGAGTGATCACGGTATCATAAAGCAAAGGGAAAGAGACATTTGATTGACTTGTTTCTCTGTCTGTGAATAGAGAGAACTACAGAAGTAAAGATATGCAGATCCAGAGGGGGAGTGTGTTTGGAGGGAAATTAATCTGAGGATGGGAAATCTTAAAATTAATCCAAGACAACAGATTTAGGAAGTTCAGTGATTAATACAAGAAGAGGAGATTAACAAGTGGAGAGACAAAAGGCTGTTGTTCATTCTTTTTGAAATTTTTTGTTTGTTTTTAACTTACAAGAGGAAAACTAAAGCATACTGATATCTTGATGAAAAGAACAAGACTTCACAGGAGTAAAGTAGAAAACAATGGGATTCAAACAAGCAGGAGATTAAATTGTTGTATGGGATGAAGACATGCTAGAGGAAGCAGGAATATAATAAAAGGTACAAATGCTTCTGATGGAGGAAGAGAGAATTATAGAGGAGGGAAGAGAAGAGTGAGTCAAGGGCAACTACAACTGAAAGTGTGGGAGGATTTGATTAAGTCAGGGAAGTGTTTGAGCAGTTTAGCTAGAAGAAAAAGAAATGGGAAAAAGGAAAGAATTTGTAGCAGAAAAAAATCAGTGTAGTAAAATTCCTTCAGGGAGAAGCAACTATATCAGGATAGAAAGCGAGACAAGTCAAGGGAATGGCAACTGAGCCTTGAGATGGCAAGAGAAGGAAAATAAGTGAAAGAAAATTTGGGACAAAAAAAAAATATATGGGAAGAGGTAAATCATTGTTGCGGGGCTGGAGTCTTTTGAGAAGATTACAAGGGCAGAAGAATAGCACTGATGCTGAATAAGACTGTCAGAATGGCTAGCAAAGTGAAACACCACAGCAGAAGAAAGAATGAGCACAGTTGGGATTTGTGAAGTCCAAGACATATGAATGATGCATTTGAGCAGCAGGAGTTGAGAACTAGGGCTACAGATAGAATGAAATGGGAAAGGATGCTGAAACATGCAGCTTAGCACTGAGATAGGTCATAAATGCACAAGCTGAAATATTCACATTACTGAAATTACACTGTCATTTCGATCCTGAGCTCTTGGATTCAATTGTATGGCCCTAGGCTTTGTTTAATGCATGCTATTTGAAATAAGTCCTTTGTAATAAAACAAACATTAATTTTCTGTGGCCTTGTCACCACCAAGTCAGATATTCAAAAACACTGTAGAAACAATCTTTGTAACATCTGTGACAAGTAATTTTATTTTATCCGCATGAGAAAGAATGCTACAATGCAACCTATAAAGTATCCAGTAGACTTTTCCACTTCATTTAAGATGTTTAGGATCAATTTTTTTCAGAATAACTAGCAATGCTCACTTCCCACAAATCCAGACATTATTTCAGCTTACAGACTTCAGAAATGAGGAATATGCAAATATTATTTGTATTTTAGAAGGACAGTTCATGTGAGTCAACCAACATGAAAAGTCTGTGGATGGGTAGAAGATTCCTGGGATGCACTGTTATTTATCCCTGTTGTTGTCAGTTCTTTTTATATCCAGTTGTGTCTTGTTCACTGCACTCTTGCAGATCTTTGCAATGGTGATAATCAGAGACCCATAAAAAAAAGTATGATCATGTAACTAATATTTTATCGTTATATGCAATGGCAAGAAGTTTAAGTTTCTGGACACCTGAAAACAGAAACAACAGAGTTGAGAGAAGAACAGGGAGACCACTTACATCACTCAATTACTATCATAGGCAAAAACATTCCATGTTGAGAGTAATGCAATTTACTGCATACTAGTAACAGACTAAAGCAAGGAGAACTACAAGCAAACTAAAGCCACTTTCCTCCCCCCAAGCAGTGCAAGGGAACAGGGAATGGAGGCTACAGTCAGTCCACAATACTTCATCTCTGCCACTTCTTTGTGGCTGGTTTGCCCCACTTCCATGTGGGGGCCCACGGGATGCCATCTTTCCCCATCTGATCCTATGAGGGCTTCCCACAAGCTGCAGTGCTCAGATCATGGGCTCACCCTTTGAGATCTGCTCCAGAACAGATTCCCACAGGCAGCACCTCCTGCCTGGGGCTGTTCCTGCTGGGGTACCCATGGGCTGTGGCTCCTTCAGGCCCCATCCTCTGCCGCACCGCAGTTTCCTCAGCGTCTGCACGAGGAGATCTGCTCCATGTGGTACCGATGGGCTGCAGGGAGCTGCTGCTCAGCACCTTGAGCACCTCTTGCCCTCCTTGGTCCTTGAAAGGCTGCTTCTCTGTTTCTCACTCCTCTCTCCCGGCTGCTGTTGCACAGTTGTTCCCTTCCTTAACTCTTCTCTCCCAGAGCACACCCCGTGTGGCTTATGGCTCTGTTCTGTGACAGTGCCAAGTTTTTTTTGGAGCAGATGGAGCTGGATGTGGTCTGACACAGGGCAATGATGGGATCTGCTCACAGAGGCCATTCCTGCAGCCTCCTGCTACCAAAACCTTGTCTCATTAGCCCAATACAAAACTGTATTCTGCTTCCAGAACAGGCTTGAGTCAGTTTGCAATGTTACAGTAATTCCCTCTCTGCAGACTACTGCTAGTCTACACAGAATTTCAGTCAGAAAAACTACCAGCAAAAGCTCAGAGATCCTGTTCTCATTTCAATCTCCTGCAGGAGAGGGTCAGGATCCCTTCTTTGTCAAGCTCCTTTTTTGCTACTTTTTAGTAGTTAATCACATCCTTCAAGCCATGAACTTGGGGATCCACATCCTCATGGCTGATCAGCCTTTCCTGGATATGGTGCTTTCCTTGGTTAATTCCAAGATCATAGAATCATAGAATGGTTTGGATAGGAAGGGATCCTTAAGATCATCTAGTTCCAACCCCCTGCTATAGGCAGAAGCACCTCCCTCTAGACCAGGTTGCTCAAGGCCCCATCCAGCCTGGACTTAAATGCTTCCCAGGGGGCATTCACAGTGTCACTGGGCAACATGTTCCAAATGTTCCTCCTTTCTCAATTCCCAGCTGCTGTTTTGCTTTTTATACATCTAGCCCCATTCAATATCCTGTCCATGTCATCTTTTCTCACCTGTGGCCCAGTTTTCTTAACTTTCCATTTATTAGCTCTCTTCTTTCATGCATTTTTTTCCCTGGGCTTTATAATGGCAGAATTTCAAGAAAAGAAGGAAGTTTTGTGCTTCTGGAAGAAGTGCATTTCCAGACTTCTCTCCCATGGGATTCTCCATTCAGTGCTTCTGTCATGGTAGTCTCAGCTTGTCCTTTCTTTTCAACTTAAGGCTGGCGTGGTCCTTACCTCTTCAGAGCTTTCATCCATTGGCTGCTCACTTGCAAGAGTTTGGTTTGCTTGAGTTTTGATAACTTTCTAATGTTGGGAGCCCATTCCAGTTGCCAAGTCATCTGAATACTGAGCCTCTACCAAAAATTTTTAATAATGCCCATTGAGGTAGAAAACTAATCACAGAAGGGAAAAAGTGAAGCAACAGAGTTGTGGTTAGCAGTGAATTGATGGAACTCCTGCAGCCATTCAGCACCTTTCTTAATACCAGAGCATGATGGCCTTCTGCTTTGTATTGCTAAATTTAATTTCATTCTGTAATTTCAACCTCTGTCTCATCCATTGTTTTTTTCCTACAGATACTCCTTTTTATTTTTTCCCTTCCTATTAATGATGCCCCTTTATTATCTTTAAATTTCATTAACATTCTTCTAATGCTTGTGCTATTGTGGTTAATGAAAATATTAGATACAATGACTCTCAAGACTGGTAGGATTTATTATGGGTTTGTATAACTTCCAAACCACTGCCACTGTGGTTTCCTCACTGGTCAGCTTCTATCAGATCTCTCATATTTCATTTTATACTAATCCTATCTTTTGAACTGCATTTAAAATTTCCCAGCCAGCAAGTCTTCAGGAACATTGCACTTCTTTTGTCCAGAAGAAGGAGGAAAAAAAAAATTGTATAACTTTACATAATTTTATTTCATTTTATGTCATTTACTAATAAGTAAATTCTTAAAATGAGCACTGGAATAAGCTCCCTACGGAGGTGGTTGAGTCACCATCCCTGGATATATTTAAAAACCATTTGGATGTGATGCTCAGGGACATGATTTAGCAAAGGGTTGCTAGAATTAGGGTAGTTTGGTTAGGTTGTGGTTGGACTTGATGATTTTCAAGGTCTTTTCCAACCTGAGCAATTCTATGATTCTATAAGAAAATAATTTTTTAACAAGTATTTCCACTTTGGTTGCTTTTTCTTGTGAAAGGGTTTAAAATTTGGTGTCTTTGTTCAGCGTTGAGACCATATGTCTGTATGTATAATTGTAAAATTGGCTTGCGGGTGTAATATAATAGTACACTATTCCTGGAGGTAGCATTTTAACTGATGGGGGATACACCAAATAGAGGACTAAATGCTTTGATCCATAATAGCAGCTTAGACAAATTTCAGAACGTATCTGGTGATTTTTCATGTTCAGACTGGATACACTGGATTCCTGTTATCTTTCTTGAGGAGCTACCTGAAAGGCTTATAGATTTTGAAGCAATCTTTAAAGGGCAGAAAAAAGAGAAAATAAGAATTAAAATTTCCTTCAGCATAAACTTTTTTTTTTTTTTTTTTTTTTCACGTATTCATCTGTACTCTGACAGTAGGTGATTTTTTGAAGCTTTGGAAGTATTTATTTTCTGCAAGAAGGAAAAAAAAATTAAACCCTGGGCAGCGGATGACTTGTGACTTTCCATTTTATCTCTGAGAGCATTAAGAGTGCATTCAAAATGGTGTTATTTGTTCTTTCTTGGAGCTCTGCTGAGTCAGAGTAGGATGATAAGATACCAACCTTTGTTCTCATGGAACCAAATGCAACTTTAGTCTCATGTTCCCTCTGTTTATGTCTAAATATTGTCTAAATAACTGAGATCTATTTCATATTTTTTTTAATTTATGTGTTTTTAGGTTACAAGTTGGTCTATCCAGTTGGTTAAGGCAAATCAAGGAAGTAACGAAAATGCAGTTTCTTTTTGCAATACAGTGGAGAAGTAAGTAATAAAAAAACATTACTCAGTTAGCAGTGACATTTCACTTATTTATATTGATTGTGTGGGTTGTCCCTGAACTCCTGAAGAGTTCCATAATTTCAATATCTGGTTAAATGCAGAAATACGCCTAATTTTGTTTTAAAGATTAAAATAATAAATAATAAAAAATTTAAAAATGTTAATTCCAAACATGTTTTCTTATCTGTCATGTTTTTCACTGATAAATACATTTAACTTTTCAGTGAATATAGTTTGTGAAATAAGTCTTATTTTCTTCCATTTACTTGAACAATATTAATGCCTGTGCAGGTCAAAGCAGGAGGAAGTACTGGAGGAACCAACTGACTGACAGCAGAATATCTTGATGAAATGCTGAATTTAGCAAGCCAGAAAAATACTTTTAATTATTGTTTACAGTTACAAGTTAATAGTGTGTCTTAATGGGATAGAGCACTTTTTTTTTTTTTTTACTTAATCTTTATTAGAATAAGAAACTGTTTAAAAACAGCAGCAGTAAGAAATGTATGTTTTTCAGACCATCTGTGCAGTTTCATTCTCCATTGTAGATATTCACTGATAATACAATCAAGTTGTTAGCACAAATGCATGTTTGGGGTTTCTTTTCCCCAGAAAATTAGCTGGAAAATATAATGCTTTTTTAAAAATCAGTTTTTAATTAATTTGATTGTATTTAAGGGTAACCAGCCCATTTCTATTAAAAGAAAGAAAAATTGTACCTTATGATGCTCTCAAGTTAATAGTGAATGTATTTTAGGTTCATAGAGTGGGTGGTTGGCCTCAAAACGTATTCAATCACATAGAATCATTGAATGGTTTGGGTTGGAAGGGTCCTTGAAGATCATCTAGTTCCAACTCCCCTGCTATAGGGGAGCTGACACGTATCTCAGGTTATGTTTCTTTTCCACAGTTCCTCAGTCTGAACCCTGTTCTTGACTGTGTCCACCTGACAGCCTTTCCTCTCAAGCATTAGATTTTATGTCCAAACATTATACATTTAACTTTGCAATCTGATTATTTAAAAAGTTTTCTTTTTTTTTTTTTCCTCAATAAATAAGTCTATTTCTAAGGTTAAAAAGATGAATAGAATTAAGCCATTCCCGTTCTGCAATACCTTGTTTAACATGCACCACTAGCAAGTACTCTTTTAATAGCAGAATAGGAATAGTCTTTGCTTTCTTGTGTCACACAAGAAGGTATTCTCAGGAGAAAATGTCACAACAAAAAAAAAGGCCAAAAATATTCATCAGTTCACAAATAACTAATATTTTCTGTCTTAGCAGATGAGCATACTTCCATTCCCCAAAGAATCTCAATAGCTGTCAGTTCTATAAATCAGAAGTGATTCAAACTCTGTTGTGTGAACTTTCAGCTCCAGCACGTAGCTCAAATAGAAACTCATCATGTTTTCTTCTAGGTAATATTTGTACAGACAGTAGTCTATAATCGAAACATTTCATTGTACATACACGAACTTTAAAAGAGTTTTCTAAATCTATTTATCAGGTTTCTTTTACAATTATGGACATAGCCATAGTGAACGTTCATCCACAAATGCTTTCAGAATACATCTTTAAGTGTTTGATTCCAGAAGATGCCAGGCTGACAAGCCAAGTGCTCAGTGGTGCAAATACAGAGTTTTTTCAGCTCCTTTTGTCTTCAAAGATATGCTCTGCTCTGCAGAGAAATACTTGTGTTTTGCAATAGCAAATCCCTATAAATATCACTTGTTTCTGTAAATGTCGATTTCCTACAGCGCAGAAAGTGGCGTGGGATTTCACACAATACTTCTACAGCACTTCAGTTATGCTTTGGAAGATCAAGTATTTCGGAAGTCTGGGATGAACATGTTTTGCCCTCCAGTCCAGGCCCAAAGGAAGCTCTTAATCAATTAAAGACAATACATAGCCATAAACGCTTTCTGGAACTGAATGTGTTTTTATCTAAAAGGCATAAAATGCAAATTTCTGATGCCATATTATCTTAAAAAATAGACCAACTGCAGGTAGGGAAAGAGGTGAGGTTTGCTTTGCTTTGAAATGCCAGCTAGCAAGTTGAGAGGGTGATGCATGCTTTGCAGGTCTACATAACCCATTAGTTTGATGCTGGAGAATAAGTAGTGAAGTTTTCTCTCTTATTCAGTCCTTGGCCTTCTTGGAGAAACAGGTAAAAAGAGGGAATTCAGTGCTAGGGGAAAGCTTTATGTGTACATTTCTCAGAAAAGAAATAGACTGACATCACATACAGAGGTCACCAAAGCAGCTTCTGTAATATAATGACTTTTTACTATGAGTATAAATCTATCTTACATACTAAAAGTATTGTCAAGCCTCATTTCCTCTTACTCCACTGAAACATCATGGCCTCTGACTTCTCATTATAAGAAATAGGCTGCTACACTGGATTATTAATTATGGAAGCCTAGGCTTTGTCTTCTTCCTTTTTATTTTTTAATTTTTTTTTGTTTTCCTTATTCTATAGAAATACATGGCATAAAAGAACAGTTCATACTGTTGAGAATTGCGCAGCAGCTCCAAGGCAAGGGGGCATAATAATGAAGAACTTTCTGTGAGAGAATCATAGCTCAAAATACGCTGTAATGAGAAAGTGTATTAAGTGCTGCCAGCTCAGTCACTACAAAATGCTGCTGAAGCTAACAAACAAAGAACATGAGATGCTTAGTACAGGATGTTTGAGTTTAGCTACTAAAATATTCAGGCCAATTAGTGAAATGTAAAGCTTCAGCTGGTACAATGTGTACCCTTACCTGCAGCTGCAAAGTGTATTTGCTTAAAAAGCAAGTTTAATCTCAGCTGACAACCATAATACCTGTGACTAGTGTTCATTAGGAAGTGGCACCTCTGGAGAAATTAATTTCTGCAAGTCTTTGGTAATTGAAAGGAGGAGGGGCAATTTATTTTATAGGTAATGGTATATAAGATCAGAAGGACTCAGAGACTCTACTAGATACTGCGCTTTAAATACATTTACATAAATTCCCAGGGTTTTAGTAATGAAGATTTCAGATTGGATCCTGGAGCAGAGGGAAAAGAGAGACTTCTTATGATTTTGCATAGAAAGCATGTTCCTGTATTCATTTTGACCAGCTGTCCTATTCACAGCTGTCTGTGCACGTGTCCTTGGTTAGCTTTATATTAAAACTCTGATATTAAAGCACATATTTCAGTACCCTCATTTCTACTGTTCTAAAATTCACATCACCATACACTGAAGTTTGTGCTTAAACGCCTTATGGATTCACTGAGGTTAGGCTCAGCAGTGGTCTTGTGAAGTTCTGTGAAGATTTGTACGGAAGGTTTTCATATTAAGTAAAGGGATATACAGTTATTTCACTAATGTACAAAAACATTTTCCTCTCTGCACAAAATTTAATTCCTGTCACTTTTCTAAATACTGTATTGTTGGAATCTTGTAGAATTTTTGTTATTCTTTTTTTTCTTTTTTTATCCCTTTTAAAGCACAATTTCATCATGTCCTTTTCAGAATAAGAAACACCTATCCTGCTTGTGATTTGAAGACAAACACTGGAAAGATCTGGAGTGTTGCAACAAAGTTCCCAGACCACGTTCTTGATAAAATAAGATTCAGAATCAGTATCTGGACAGATTCTTCACCATCTCCTCTGCTGCTTACACAACATGGTAAATGATTGAAGTATCCATATGTTTCTGTTCCATTGAGATGATAACAAAATAAATTTGTTAACTGGAAAGATATTTAGAGAGTAAGCCTTACGTGAGTTCTGAGCACATTCATTCAATGAATTTGCCATACAAGTAAAATCTCATAGTAAGTAAAATCTCAGCTTTGCTAATATGTAGATTCCTACTTTCTTTAATCATAATCAGGACCAATTCTGGTGGTATAAAATGGGGCCAACATTCAAGCTTTAGTTCATAAGAAAGTTAAGCTAATTTAAAATGTAAAGGTAGTCCCCATTCAGTCATGGAACTTTTCACATCATTAACTCTACTGCTAAACTGAAGACTTAAGAGTCTTTGATTGTTAAGACACCTCTGCACCCATGTTCATAAAATGACACAGGAGAAATCCCAGCTGGATGTAAGAAAAAGGACCATAATTGCAAATTGGAACAGTATGCCCATAGAGGTCATGGAGTTTGCGTCCTTGGAGTTTTTTAAGATCTGGCAGGAGAAAACACAGAGCAAGATGGTTTGAATTCAGTATTCACCCTCCTTCAGGCAGGAGACTAAATTAGATGGACTTCCTGAGGTTCCTCTCAACATGATTACTACTGTTTACAGGAAGCTGCCACTGCCACAGTGCATTCTGTACCCATAGTGAATGGGAGAAGCTTTGATTCCATCTCTAGTAATTTTTACATCTTTATCCACATATGGATAAAAGAAAGAAATAAAGAATAAATCCCCTCCATGCTGCTCATTATGTGATAATGTTTTGTGTATGCAAAGATTTTTTGACCATATTAATGGTCAAAATATTAATTAATAATTTAGCAAAGGACTCCACATTTATTTATACAAGCTTGGTTACTTGTATTTGTATTTGTACTTGTATTTGGAGCATCTCCACAGTTAATGGAAAGCCTGGCAAAATTTTGAATCATCTTCGATCAAAATTTTGTGAATACCATGATATTTAAGGCTAAAGGTCTTGGGCCATTTGGAACAGAATGGTTGAAGTACAGTGTTTTCTCCCATCTAACATAAAGAATGGAAAGAATTGTTCTAGAAGAACTGGAAAAGAAAGAAAAAAAAAAATAGATCTCAGAGTACAAATAAATGATGGTTGCAAGTTTCAGTTCTTTTTTCCAGAGTGATTTGATCAATATGCATCTTCTGATCTTAATTCAAGATTCTGTACCTTTCTCCTTTCTCTGGTGTGGGTGAATTTAACAAAAAAGCTTTGCAGTTCACATATCAAAGTACCTATGAGGACTTGATGAAGACAGCAAGTTTTCAAAGAGCTGGTTACTTAATACCAGTAAACCTGATAGAAATTGTGTAATCTAGGGAAGAAAACTGTCCCTGTAGATAAAATGAAAACTTCCAAAAGGGAACTTCTGAATCTGGGACACTTTTCTTTAAAAATTACCTATGGTAATTAACTCTTTTATTTCAGTTTTTTTTTCTTTTTTTTTTCTTTTTTTTTTTCTTAACTTTTTAAATTGCAACTACCTTCTCTAAATATGTTTGCAATTCTCTGATGATTTTTCAGTATCACTTTCCCTTAAACTTTTCTGCAGAAACAATTCTGCATTTCTTGGTTTGTTTTAAAATAATCCTGTCGAAATTCTTGGCCAGGTTTGCCAGTGTGACTTTGTTGATTCAGAAAACCATTAAACTCAATGGAAAGTGATTGATTAGACAGTTTGCAACTGATGACTGAATCTGGAGCAGTGTAAAAAAGTCAACACAGAAATGTGAATTCCACATTCAATTTTTGTGGAATTTATTTAACTGTGACTACTTTCCATTTCTTACATGGAAGAGTTCACTTGAAGCTTATATTGAAAGTTCCTGGAGCCACTTATTTTGAAGAGATAAGGAAATACCAAGAATGGAAAAGAAAGGAAAATCTGCTTTGGCTTTTCTAAGTTTCTATTGCAGACAGTGAGATTGCCTTGGAATTGTGGAAGAAGTTCAGACTTTATCTTCCATTGCGAAACCACCTTGATACAAAAACTTTTCACTGAAAAGTCAGAAGTGGTTTCTGCTAAAGAGAGGTATCTCCGGTTTGAAGCATCAATGCTGGTGGAGTACGCACTGTATGCCTATAAAGAGCAAACCTATGAGGCATACTTGAAATTTGACTACCACATTATTGTTTGCAGTTTTTGATCAGTTCTTCTTGCACTTTTACACTAGTTTGCTTCTTGATTATGACTAATTAAATTCAGATAAATGATGAGAAAATTCTGGAGCCTCCCTGCAACAAAATCTCAACTTTTGCATTAGGCCATGTTCATACACAGGAAATGTACTGAGATACTCATTAGGAAAATGGCTCAGTATTTACAGATTTAAAAGATCAACTATTCACCACTTCCTTTTTTTTTTTTTTGGGGGGGGGGGGGGAGGCGGTGGGAAGGGGAGTCACTCGGCACTTCATTCCAGCTACCTACTAATCAGTTAGTTTCCCATAAATGGACATCGATTCTGTTAGATGTGGAGTATTTAAAGCAAAATAAATAAAATCAGATGTGGCTTGTTCTAATTCCTCTTGAAACTAGTCTCCAGCAATAGTAACCAATTAGAAATAAATTCTCATTTAGTTAAGAATGCAGCCTGAAATTCTCTAGCAAGCTACTATAAATTTTTCTTGCTATCTTTATTTAAAGCTGGATGTATCACTCATGACTTAATTGCGGAGATCCTCCGTTGCACAAATCAATACCCAGTCCATGATGAATGTCTTCTAAGTGTTTGTGGCTCTGATGAATTCTTACAAAAGTAAGTATTTAATTAAGAGGTTGTATTGATTATGTATTGCATAATATAAACTATGCATGGAATACACTCTGCTTATGTGCTTTGTAAACACAGGCATAGAGAAAGTTAAGAGTATTATGTTCTGAACATGTGTAGTTGCTTAAACACCTGGATCACATTGTACTTACGTTCTACAGAAATGATTGTGTGGTTCAGTGCAAGGATTTAAATCCTGGCTTCTTTACAGAAGCTTTGTCAAGGCTTGAATGTTTTGTATCACTCCTTTGTCCTTTTGGTTTTTCTCATCTCTTATACAAGGGTGCTTCTTATTTCTAATGTCTCAGAGACACATAAGGAGGCACGCACATCTTCAAGGGGGAAAATCACCAAAAAGGTGACAAAAGTATTAAGCACATCTGCTTAGCAGGACATTTCTCTCTATATAACCAGTGAGGCAAACGAAGACAGCATTAATGCAAAGTGATGGACAAAATACGTACAAACTGATGTTTCTGTTTGTGGACTACAAGTTAGGAAGTAAGTGCTTTGATTCATAATTATTCAAGTAAACTTCTGTGGTGGCTAGAAACACTACTGGACTCAGCTAGTTGTTTCTTGCTCTCTGACAGCTTAAATACAAAATACAAAAGTATTTTGTGTTTTAATTAACTAAAGTGCAGGCTTTTGTTGCCAGCTGTGTTACAGGGATAGTGACTTTTAGCAGAAGGGGATAAGCTGGCAATTCTGTATGGTAACATGTTAAGCTGGTACTGCAATAATCACAGCTCATCTGCTGGAGAGATGAAGTGCTAGAAAAAATAATATATGTTTGTAATATAAAGGGAATATTTTAGAAGCTATCTTGTTCTCAGTATAAAGATTACTTGAACTAGCCGAGAGCAAGACAGCTTGAGTAATAAAAGTAATGTAGTCTTCAGAGGAATTAAATGACACACAGCGCAACATAGCCAGTTTGTACACTTCTGTGCTTACACAGGTAAGCAAGTCAAATGTTCAGATGTTTCCATTCAGCTATAATTTGCTACTGAAGATGGAGACATTAACATTCCCAATCCCTCTCTTTACTTGCTCAAATCTCTGCAAAGCAGGAGCTGGAATAACAGAGCACCTCCTGAAAAGCTGCAATACTATAACTGCTGAGCAGGGAATCAGGCCATACGTAGATCTCATTACATGAGATGGCCTGGGCTGCTGGGGTTTTGGTGTGTTGTTTTTTTGTTTTAGATTGGTTTTGGTTTTTTTTTTTCCATGTCTCTTCTCATTTCATATTAATTTCCAAAGAAAAGGGAAATAATGAGCCTTTGTGTTGAGAGTGAGCTCAGCATTTCAGTGTAGTGTACAGCATGTTCTAAATAGTTTTATTTTCACTGTTGAGCACAACTCATCAATAGTGGACTGTTTAAATTCCTGCACTTGCAGAATCTATGCATGTCTCATTAGCAGTGACACAAGGTCAATAATGTTCTCATCTTTTTTTCCTTTGCTCCTTCACTGTCTTGCAGGCAGGACAGGGCTGCACTTCTGGCTTCAGCAGCTTGTAATTTTACTCTGCACTGTATATTCAGCTTCCTTTCTTCTGCCTCCCCATCAGAGTCCCGAATCTGAAATTTGAAACCCTAAATTAAATTATCCCACGGGTAGCTTAACAGCCTGTGGAGTTGCCTCAGGGTTAATTTTTTTCCTATGCCTCGGCTATCTGTTAAAGCAAATTGCTTTCCATACTATGTTGCTAACAGAGCAATTTGAGCAGAGTTCTTCCATAGCAGAGTACATGGAAATCATTAGGGATGAATTCCAATAGAAATTCCCAAAATTATGAGATAGCATAGAGAATTAATACTTTGCTGCTCCTGCTTTATTGTAATCTTGAAAAAAAAAAGTGAAGCCAAAATGGTGACATGATGAATTGTTCTTAGACCAGAGTGGTTTAAGGAGCCAGATGACATTGTGTAATCTGTCAGAAGCTTTTATCTGCTGTTATATTGGACTGTATTAATGAGCATCCCATCGTGCCTCCTGCAGAAACACCTGAAAGACTTGATTACTTCCAGAATCCATTTAGCTTTCAGTAGCATGGGGAACAAATACTCATGAAGTGGTGACAGTTACACTTTACACTGCAAAATGTTATGATTCATTATTCCTTTACTATGGAGACAGCCTTGAGTGCACATCCAGTCTGATTCACAAGGGATTTCAAATACTCAAATATTTAAAAAGTCAGAAACTTGTATATAGATTGCAGTTAAGACCATAACTGATAGAGCAGTATGCGAAACTCTGATTTGGAATCTCATTGGTTTCTGATTTATTTGTTTGTTTGTTTGTTTATTTATTTATCTATCTATCTATCTATCTCATCCCTAATGATTTCCATATATAATAGCCTTGCCTCAAACCACAGGCTTTCTTTCTCTTCCTACACTTCTTTTTCCTGCAAGGTTTTCTTGCAGGATCTGTAGAGTGCTATCAGGAACCATCGCCACCTTCCCCCTGCACCTTTTGTCACCATAAGGTGAATGTTAATAGCTTCCCCAGCTCATTTCACACACTTATTTTTTTCACATGTTCACTGTAAATGCATCTGGATGCAGAGCACTGCCCTTGAAAGAAAAGAGGAGTAAAAATCTTTCTCATCAACTTTTACCACTGTTTGCATCCATAGCTTAGTTCTGCCTTCTGTCTCTGTGTTTCCTAACTGAGGCTGTTGTCTCCACTCCTTTACACTTGTCCTGTTCTTGATCTTCATTTCTTGGAGGGCCATTTAATATTTCTGAAAATCTTCTCTTTGTCATTCCTTGTCCCAAGTCTTATACATCTACTTTTAAATTTTGCTTTTGGTTTCCCATATCTCTTTAATTTTAGAATGTATGCCCCGAGAAATGATTTTGCTATGCCCTTTATGAAAGATGTTAAATAAAAGTAAATTATACTGTGATTAAGCAGCTAGTATCAAATAACTTGATGCCAGCAGCAAATCAAAAAAAAGCCCTTGCCATCTGAAAGCAATGAATCAATCTTCCATTTAGACTATTTTTTGCCTTTGGAGCTGCAGACCAGAAGCTCAGGGCATCCTGAGGTGCCTAATAGAACAATGTATGTGCCTGTATGTAAGAATTTTGGACTCTTGTTTATTGATCTGTCTGTTGTTAATAAAGAGAAGCTGCAATGCAGACCCAGCAATGGCTGTCATCCAGGAATGGTTATAAGCTTTATTTCTAAACATATATCTTTTTACTTTATTTTTGAAGGTATCAGATTTTTTAATATACCATTTTTCCTATGTATTTTCAATGCCATCTACATTCTACCATGGTGTAACATTCATATTACCTTATTGCTTTGCAGTTCAGTCAACACAGTGAGCAGGAGTTTGGAACAGAAACAACTAATGCTTATCATTTATACTCTAATGCTTGTCTGTGACCTTACTGATGACCTTTTTTTTTTGCCTTGCTAATTATATTCTCTGAGAACTGAGACCTAAATAAGAATTGGTTTCCAGTCAAAGTTAAGTTTAAGCTATTAATTACAGGCTGGCCGTAGTTATAATCAGGCAGATTGGGATCATTACAAGCAAGCACCTTTTGGATGAAGATATTCTTAATAAAAAAAAAAAAAAAATCATCTTCTCTTGTCACTGTGGATTGTGTCTTATTCAGAGCTGCTTGCTACTCAGCTAAGTATTAAAAAAAAGCAGTCATCTGATGCTGGTGAAACTGCATTTGGATTAGGAGCTTGTAGCACGTGAGAGAACATTGATGAGGAGAGTCAAGATCATCTAGTGATGAGAGAATTAAAAGGGTGAGGGATTTTCCCTTTCTCTGCTTCAGATATATTGTGGGACCATAAGCAAGTCACTTCGATTTCTTCATTTCCTTGTCTCTTTAAGAGAAAGACTGTCTTTCACTTTGTCTTTTGTCATGGAGTTTTCATCAAAGCTGTATTCCCCAGAAAATATTTCAGCAAAAATAGGGGGAAAACTGGTAATAATATGGCATTGTTTTGTATTTTCTTTACAGAGCTCAGAGCTCTTACAATGATAGTATCCTCGAAAAATGGCTATATTGCTTTTCTTTTTAGTACAGAGTAATAAATCTGCAAGAGTCCAGGCCTGGGGTATAGCTAGAAGATAGTCTGTCAATCCATGGCAAAACTTCACCACTGTTTTTGGTAGCTCACTATTTATGTAGGACAACTTTCCATTTTATTCTACAGAGATAAATTCATTTTGTCTAGTCTGCTGTGTCACAATATCTATAAAAAATTATTTTTGCATTTGTGCAAATAAAATCCAGTCATAAAATCAACTGCAAGGCCAGTACATCTGCCTACAGCATTTCAGTCAGCATTGCTGTGTCAATAAAGGATTTGTTGATGTACAGTATCTGCCTGACACAGCAGAGCTAACACAAACCACTGTGAAGTGTAGTTATAACCGCAAAATTAAACTTTGGTGCAGTTATTTTGCCTGCAAGCATGATGAAGTGGAATAACAATGCTGATCAAAGTTTTTGTATGTCTGTGGTACAAAATTATAATCAAAGAGGAATGTTCTGTTAGTTTAAATTTGTAAAGCTATTCTGATTTTTAGCACTGGCTTGGCTTAAAGTTGGGATTATAAGGGGAATCAACATGCTGGAGGAATCAGGGAAAAAGAGAGTGAGGACACAAAAGCATGTTTGTTTATAACCTTCTTGTTGCTATAGTTGTCCTGAGACAGAAGGCAGGGCAGAATGGAAAGAGCAGAAATAATGTTGGGGTAAAATAAAGGAATGATTGGGACTGTGAAGTCTGGGGGCAGCCTTGGATGCCGCAGCCATGAGATAGTGGAGTTCAGGATCTTATATGGAAGAAACAAGGTGAAAAGTAGATGATTTAAACCCTGGATTTCAGGAGAGCTAGCTTTGACCTCTTCAAGGACTTACTTGAATGTATTCCATGAGTTAGAGCATTGGAAGCTAAGGGGACCCAAGATAATTGGCTGTCATTCAAGCACCACTTCTTCCAAGCTCAAGATTGGTGTATCCGTAAGAGTAAGAAATCAGGCAGAGATGGCAGGAGATTCACATGGATGAGGTGGGAATGTTGTCAGGGCCTGCAGGGATGTGACAAGAAGGACTGAGGCCCACTTGGAATTAAATCTGGTGAGGGAGGTAAAGAACATCAAGAAATCTTTAAGTATGTCAACAGCAAAGGGAATACTAGGGAAAATGTGGGCCTGCTGCTGGGAGAACTAGAAAGTAACTAAGAAGTTACTGAGTACTTTGCTTCAGTCTTCACTGCTAAGACTGCCCCTTGGGAATTCCAGAGTCTGGAGGTAAGAGAGAAAGTCTGGGGAAAGAGTCCTCCTTCTTGGAGGAGGATCTGATTAGAGATTGTCTAGGCAAACAATGCATACAAATCTATGAGCCCCAGTGTTATACACCCACAAGTACTGAGGGAGCCGGCAGAAGTGATCGCCAAACTGCACTCTATTGTCTTTGAAGGGTGTTGGAGAATGGAAGAGGTGCATAAAGATTGAAGGAAGGCCAGTTTCTCTCCAGTCTTCAACAATGTCAAAAAGGAGGAAACTACAGGTCAGTCGGCCTCACCTCCATCTCTGGGAAGGTGGTGGAACAACTCATTCTGCATGTTGTCTCCAAACAAATGGAAGAGAACAAAGTTATCGGTAGTCATCAACATGGGTTCACAAAAGGGAAATTACACTTGGCAGGTCTAGTGGCCTTCTTTGATGTCATCTCTGACTGGGTAGATGCAAGGATGTTGTGGATGTTGTGTACCTTGACTTCAGCAAGGCATTTGACTCTGTTCCCCATATCATTCTCATAGGTAATCTTTGGAAGTGTGAGATAGATGAGTGGACAGGGAGTGGATTGAGAACTGTCTGACTGGCAGAGCTCAGGGGATTGTAATCAATGGTACAGAGTCTAGGTTGGAGGCCTGTAATTGATAGTGTTCTGCAGGGGTTGATACTGAATCCAGTCTTGTTTAACATCTTCATCAATTACCTGAAAAAAGAAATAGAATGTACCCTTAGCAGGTTTGCTGATGACACAAAGCTGGGAGGAGCGGCTGACGCACCAGAAGGCTGTACTGCCATTCAGCAAGTCTAGAGTGTTGGGGGTGGAGGAACGTTATGAGGTTTTACAAAAGGAAATGTAGAATCTTGCACCTGTGGAGGAATAAACTCATGCATCAGTACAGGTAGCAGCTGAGCTGCTGGAAAGGAGCTCTGCAGAGAAGCACATGGATGTCCTCGCGGACGACAGGTTGGCCATGAGCCAACATTTACAAGATACATGAATTTCTTGTAATTGTACAGATGGCAATTATGTGCAGCACATTTATTTATGTTTAACCATGCATTTGTGCTGAAGTCTTCTGCTGTTGTCTCTTCCCTACTTCATTCTCTTCATTCCTTCTGTGATCTATTCATAGAGCCAGGGATGGTTTTTTGGAAGTAAATTAAGCTGTTTTTATTTAGACATTCTATCAGAAGTCCTTCAGAGGTAGAAAGAAACCTTCTACATCTGAATTCTGAGTACTCTATGATACTTAAAAAGAAGAGAAAGGAATCGGCTTTTTTTTCCTTCATAGCCCAGGGAGTTCTGAAACAACTTGGTTTTCTGAATCTGAATAAATACAGAATATTCCTTTTGACATTCTTGTGTCTGGAGCCTTAAAAGAAGCAGCATGAAACTAATTGAACACACACTTGAGTTGTAACTGATGATGCATATTAGCTTGTTTTGGCGATGAATTTGCCTTTGCAAAAATCAATGTCACTTTTCCCAGCTACTAATCCTAAAGGATTTTTTTTAATGTAAAAATATTGTTCCCTTAACTCTGCAATTAATTTTTGCATAACTCCATCTGATTAAAACAAGAAAAGGAAGGGAGATTCTAGAAATACTTTTGTTCCAAGTAATTTTGATAGTGATAAACTAAAGTTGTATTATCTTGGCAACTTCTTCTAAGTTACAAGTGGACTAAAAGCTGCTCTGATGAGGCAAATAAGAAAAAAAGAACTTACCTGCCAATTAAAGTGTACCTGACTGGCAGAGTACACTGTAGGAACCACTCCATAACCACTCCATCTTAATGAGTAGATGTCTGTGTCTGACTTTAGCTGGCAAATGATTTGATGAGACAGAAAATTGACTTGTAGCTTCTTTTACTATCTTTACGTGAGCTGCAAAGTGCTAGAACTTAGATTTCTTTGAGAATCAGGGGCCACCTGTCTTAACGTATGTGATTTCTAAGCCATAGTTAATATTTGATTGTCAGCTTGAGATTAAAACACTGCAAGTCATCCTACAGTGGTGCATGTATAACCAAGGTACTTTGTACAGTTGCCCTAATGTGGGATTGAAGAATACATTAATAGTCTTAAAGTTTGAGAGCACAATGCAGTTTGTTTAGAATATTCTTTCTGTTTCATTGTTGTTCTTTTATAGAAATCAATGGTTGAAGTTATAACCAAGCAATTATTCACAAAGTGTTTCACAAGAGAATAAGCCAGAACCAAACTCCATCAGTCTGCACAGATGCAGACGCCAGGCTCTGATTTTATGTCATTCAATTTGCTTTGCACTGAGAATGTATTCCACCTGTTCTTTTAGGAGAATGACAGATAAGGAAAATAATAGAAATTTTAAGCAGAGATAACCATTTGTTTTCCTCCCCAAACTGTAGTAATCATAGTTTGGGCAGCCACGAGAGTCTTCGCAAGGCAACCACTGACATTCATCTTCATCTACACACCACTACAAATTTGAAGCAAAGTTTGGCTCGAATGGTAAGTTTGCTTTTTTTCATCCTCTTTCTTTCAGCATGCCTGAAGCAATAAAGTCCCACCAATCCTTTTATGTAGCAACCTGCAGTAATAATTAAAGAGATTATTTGCTTTTCTGTTTATACATATTTTATTGCCAAACTCTTGTTGAAACATACAGGGAAATCTCTCTGCTTTGCTCTTGTGTTTACATCTAATGTGTCACTGTAGAGAACGCACAGCTGAAAAAGATTAGAGGCAATCTTTTTAGAAAAAAAATCATTTTTATTAGACTTCAATGATGGTAATGATTTCGGTTTGTTAAGGACACATTATTTTATATTGGTCTTTCTATATTTTGAAATATAACAAGGGAAAAAAAGATATGGATTCTGGTCACTATCACTGAAAGCCAAAGCCTGATGAATTACAATATGTGTTTGTGCGTGTGTGAGGTGCCTTAGAATGTCTGTGTGTGTTTGTACACGTGCATATGCCCTTAGAGAAAACATCATTTTATCAGTTTAAGTTCAGAGAGATTTGTATTCAGGTTATTTGAGATTAAGTAGCCTTTGAAACAGATTGCTGAACTTTAATGACACTGATTTATGCTAATAAATGTGAATTTTATTCCCAGTGGACTGCCTTGAATTACCTCTAACGCAAAGTTTGCAGTACAGCAGAAACTTTGATGTTCTGGACAGTTTTCACTGACGGCACTGATTCTCTTCACAGATGGTTCCAATTACCTGCTTTGAATAGGTGTGCTATCACTCTAGTCTGTCAAAATATGAGTTAGGTGATGCATACCTGACCAAAAATAAAAGGGACATCCTTTTAACTTGTAAATGTCACCTAGATAAACTTCAAGTTCAAAATCATTAAGAAAGGAGTATTGTGAGGCCAAATATATATATTTTTTCTTCTTCTAGTTAACACTTCTACTATTCAATAAATAATCACAGAATAATCTAGTGCTAATTTGTAAAGCTATGGCTTAAATTATTGGCACTATTCACTGTAAACATTATTTATTTAATTATTTATTTGGAAAGACCATTGATTCTTCTTGGTAGAGCATTGCCCAAGAAGAAACTAATATTAGGAAACACAGGAGTTTTCATCTCCAGGTCACTTCTTCAAAAATGATTCAGATCAATGGATTGTCAACTTCTTGTTCTCAGACTAGAGTAAATTAGTTAATGTTTTCATGTGCCTTTGGAAGGGAGTGAGGTGGTGCCCACCTTATGTGTCCTTTTTCAGCCTACCCTCATGTTACAGCAGGAAAAATAACACATCTGGTGACCCCTGGAATGAGTTTTTTTCTTGAGAAGTAATACCTTATTGTCATTTAACTGTTGTTGAAATCGAGGCAGGAATCACTATAATTTCTATTGTCTGTGTTAACCAAATAGTAAACTTAAACAGTGTAAAAAGTCCTTTCTTGGTGTTAGGTTTGTGACAGTACATCCTATATTAAGAGGTGGGAAAAAATCTTTAATTCTTTTCTCCATATCATGCTGCCAAACAAATCTGATTAAGTATAATTACAGACACATCTAAGTCTATGCAGAGGTAGAAAGATCCTCTTTTAAGTCAGCATCTCTGTGAAACAGAACAAGGCATTATGGACCCTTCTGCTGGGTAGCTGCTAGTCTCCAATATTTCCTGTGTGAGAATAAAAGTGATATGAATTAGAAGTTTGATAGAAAGACATTTTGCTACTTACATGCATACAGGATGTACTGAAGGTATTTTGAACATAAATGCACTGAAAAGTGGAGGCTGCAAACAACTTGTCAGCATAGTCTTTTTCAGACTAACAAACCAGTGATTGATTCTCTACAAGATGCTCTGTATTCAAATGAAAAAAAAAAAGCAACAAATCTCTTGTTTGCTGCATATGGATCTGCTGTTAGTATAGATTCTCGGAATTATTCGTTCTGGAACCTGGTGATATAAATGTACAGGATTCTCTTCTGAGGATTAAAATCTTAACTTGTGTGCAAGGAAATCAGAACTCTACACCAACAGTGCAATACTTATTAAGGCACACTTTACATTGTGAAAATCTGGATGCAGAGTTTAAAATTTCTATCTGTGTATGCAAATAAATATTTCACTATTATACTTAAAGATGATATAATCAGCTGCCTGCAAGTAATGTGCAATTAATTTTTTTAAAAATTGAGTGTTTGCAGTCTTTGGCCAGTAACTGTTTGCAATTCTTTTGTGAATTCATCTGAAAAAAATATACTTGTTAAGGTGAATATTTGCTTTCATTCTGTGGGAAGCTAACTTTCTGTGTTATGATATATTCATAAAGAGGAAATTGTTTTGAACTGAGCAGTTGCAAGCAAGAAATTTGGCCTGAAGCTTTACTTGGAATCACAGACTTCTGAGCTAGTGCATGACCTTTAATTTGAATTTGTTTGTTTGCTTTTCAGTCATAAGATTTACAGCCTTAATGCTCTCAAACAAAACTCATTTAAGACACCAAAATGCCAGATTCCTACACAATTCCAAACAGAACTTATGCAGAAGGCATAAGGTTATCTTTGTATTATATAAATATATTGAAGCTCAGTTTCATTCCATGCAGAGAGACAAAGAGTGTCTCTTGCCAGGAGTGGGAAATTCTGCGCCTTCTAGATTTTTTTCCCCAGATTTTTTAGTGTACATTTATCAGCTAATGTTACATTTACTGGTGCTAATGTTTTACCAAGAGTAATGAGTTGTGTGAACACTCTGAGGAAAGTGATGTCAGTGGTCCATCGTTTTTTTTTCCCCTTCATTTACATATTTATGTCATTTTAGAGGGACAGTGTAGTACCTTAATTAGAATGGAACAATTTTCTTGTGTTTAAGTATCCACTGACATTGTGCAACTGCAAAAATCTCTATGTCCTATTAGCAAGCTCAAAGCCTCCTTCATCTCTGTTGCAGTTTGACAGGTCTAAAAATGAGGTTTAATATACAGCAGTGCATTGTGGAGGCCAGGAGCAGAGACAGAGCAGCTCCTGACATTTCACGTTTCACAAAGACTTACAATTACCACATGGAATGATTATGAACAAACAAACAAATATAGTCTGTCAAGAATTATTTCAGACAAATAACAAACTAGGAAGACAAATTAGCAGTGTTCTGGCCATGAGAAAAAATGTACTGTCACAAAGGATTTGTGGAACTGTAATTATTAACGTACAATAGGGTTTAACCAGGAAGGGTGACATTTTAAGATATGTTCAAGTGAATTATTGATCACTCCTTTATGATATCTGACATGGCTGTGAAAGCTTCAGGCCATACAGATACTTCAGGTTACTAATAATAGCGAAGACCAGCTCTTGAGCTGGCATAAGTAATAGACCCAAATTTTTCCTCTGGCTTCAGGGCCTGTGAGAGAGCACTTGTAATAGAAGGAAGAGATTCTGCTTGCAGGCAGGGACACCAGCAGGTCTGTCTGGTCCAGACAAAAGCCACAGTATTTATTTTTGCTCTGGACCCAGCCTCTGAATTTCTGGATGTACTGAAACCCACTCTAGCCACAGCAAACTGAAGGACCTGAGTTAGTCTACACTGAGCTCACAAATTCAATTTTGTTGCTGCTGTTTTCTGGAACTTGCATCTTCAGTGGTTGTAAAATGTATTTGAAAGTCACTGCATTAGAGGCTGTCTATGAAAAATATTTTTTTCTCATTCAGATACAAAAATATGGGGAAATAATATGGACCTTTTTAAAGAGTTCTTTGGGAACACTTCGGGAATTTTTAGATGCAATAGAGTTTTTTGTTCCATCTCAGATTGTTATGTGTATGTACAGCTACAGTTTTAAACTGTGTTTACTCTTAGAGAGAATTTGACCTGTGATCTGTAGAATCCGTCAGAATTTTCTTCTTTGGAATATGTTACTTCATAGAAATCTGTAGTAATGTTGTAGTTTAATGTCACAAAAGCATATTCATATTTTGACAGCCCTTCCATGTATTAGGTACTTAGGTACTAAATAATTCACATTACTCACCTTTTATGGTAGACTATCAGATCCCCTAAAGCTTCTGGGTTCATCTCAGTCATATATCTAATTTCTCTCTAAGCACCAGGGCTCACTTCTTCATTGTATGTCATGTTTCCAAGTTCAACCCTCCCCGTCCTTTAGCCTTCCTACTGTATGAGAGCAAGGAGGAAATTTGGTGTTTCTCAGGCTTGATCTGTATCTCCAGCCTTGGTACTTTTACTAAACATCTAGCTAATAATTAGCTAATCTAGCTAAAAGCAGGATTAGTGTGAATTAATTCACATTAAGCTCTTCACCAATAAGTGCCTATGGGCTGTTCTACTCTCCTGCTTCTCAGTAACCTTGTCTTGTGGATTTTAAAGATCTGGATTCAATCATGAGTCAGAAGAAGGGCAGATTTTTCAGGATGTGGTGGTGACCTAATAAACTGGTAGTGTATGCCTGGCATAGGCTCAGCTCCATCCGTAGGCATTAAAGGAAGCAAATGTGTGGGGCTGGAGAAGAGACTATATCTGAAGAGAAACAGATTTGTTAAGCAGAATGCGTTAATGCAAATTCAGAGAATTGTTTAGGCTGAAAAGGGTCTCTTGGGATGATATAGTCCAGTCCCCTTGATCAAGCAGAATCCCCATCTAGCACCTGTGAACTGTACCTGGTCAGGTTCTGAATATCTCAGCAGATATTCCGACCTAGTCTACAACCTGTCAGGGCAACATCTTCCAGACCCTGGCCACTCTTGCAATATTCTTTTACCTGTGTTAAGATAGCATTTCATGTGTTTTAATTTGTGTCCTGTTTTTCTTCTTCTGCTAGCAAGTGCTACTGAGAAAAGTCTGGCTCCCTTGACTTTATTTCCTCCCATCAGATATTTGTACACATTGATAAGGTCCCTCCTGAGCTTTCTGTTCTCCAGACTGAACAGAGTCCCAGCTCAGCCTCTCTTCTCTCAAGATGCTTTAGTCCAGTAATCATCTCTGTAACCCTTCAGTAAGAGAAGTCTCTTCAGAGAAGTTGCAAAGGATGGAACAGATGTTCTCCATTCTGTTCTCTCTGAAAAAAATGAGCAGCAGAGAGGTAGTTGATATAAACTAATTTCTGCTTCATTACTTGTATATAACTTGGTTGCAAAATAATGCTTTCTGCTATCTGTAAGAGGAGTGCAGAGCAGGGTTTATTGAGGCCTGACTGCAGTCTTAACTTATATGTAGATAGAAGGAACTAGTATGACAATATGGCTTGTTCTGCTATATAGCATTAGCCAGTGTAATATGACAGAGCTACCACATTAAATTTCTTGAAAGACCAATACATCTTGAAAGGAAAGGATTCCTAAAAGAGTTTTTTGAGTTTGGAAAATACTAAGAAAATCTGTCTAATGTATATTCATCCTATTGTAATTCCGTATCTCATTATATGCTTCTCTGCCACAGCACGAGGATGACCAAGGACAGTTCAGTGTGAATGAGCTGTTAGAATATACTTGTGCGTGGAGACTGACTCGGTAAGAGCATTGCCATTTAGTATTATTTCTGTTTATAGTTATTTGTATTGGTAGTGAGCATTCTGACCCCAGAGGGCAATTCCAAGCCCTGATGAGCATAGGAATGATACTAAAGAGAAAGCAAGCTGATACTCTGTTTTCAGAATTTTCTTTTCAGACATTACTGATTGCTGAAGAAAAGTCAACAATTGTATATAGATCTACAAAATTTTTCCCCGTTCTCCCCCTTTCATATTGTTGAGAGTTTCAATGGAGTTTTCATATTTCTCAAACTTTCATGGAATTGACAGAGAGGATTTTAAGAGTAAATACTGTGAAAATAATAGATTTATTTTCATTATCCTTGTGGTTTCACTGTTCAGTGATATTTTATTGTATTTCTTTTGTTCATGCTAGCTATAACAAATTTTAAACTTTGTACTCAAGTGCATCTGACTCTAAATCTAACCTGTCACAGATAAGCACTAAGTGAGATAGATTCCTCATTCAGCTTTCATTATAATCTGCTTCAAAAACTTAGAAAGAAGTGCTGTTTAATGCTTTTTGTAATGTTTTTCATCAATATGTCATAAAGTACTTCACCAAGGAAGTTAGGTGCCACAACTGTCATTTAACAGATGAAGGAGAAACTCAGCTGTGGGCTGTCCAAGACGAGTGTTTGGTACTTATTGAATACCCATCTGGTTTCCTAGGAGCATGGCTCAAATTTCCATTCTGGTCTGTTGCTATATGGAGATCAAACTAATTATACAGTCTATATATGCACTGCTTATTCACTGTTTTATTTCTTGTCATGTAAATTATGTGACCTTTTTTATTGCAAAGAAGGTCTTCAGAGAGGATGTGTAATAAAAGATGTTGAGCGGCAAAACAACTATGTTTCACAAGATTTCCTCTGATGCAGTAGAGTAATGAATAACTGAAAGCGTGGGCAGTAAATACTCTCTTCAATCACGAGTTCATTAAATACTGAAAAAGTAGAAACATGAACTGTGTTAGATTTCTTTTCTGCTTGTCCCATAGATTGTTGATAGTTGAGAGAAAATATTTTCCAACAGTGATAATCTAGAAAGATCTGCAGTCAGACTGAATACTGTTGACTGCATTTCTAATTTATATGAGAAAAAGAGTTAGTAGCTAACTGACAAAAGTTTGCTGACCATAATGTGCACAGAAGTTGCCTGTGGTGATTTGTAGAAGGATTTTACAATACTGAGTTCTGTGTGTGATAAAATGGCAGATGAAATTTTGAAATGATAAATGTAGATAGGAAGAAAACAATGTTAAATTCTCATAAGAAGTCATAGGCTTTTAGATGAATTTTACCACCAGGAATGAGTTATTGGGGTTAAAATTAATAGTTCTGAATGTCAGCTTGGTGCACAGCGGTTGTA
The DNA here is from genome assembly GCF_019238085.1 of Lagopus leucura. Taxonomy (NCBI): domain Eukaryota; kingdom Metazoa; phylum Chordata; class Aves; order Galliformes; family Phasianidae; genus Lagopus; species Lagopus leucura. The sequence goes on from NW_024962335.1 coordinate 25,947,882, forward strand.
AATAAAATAAAGCAAATGATGGGAATTATTATTAAAAGAATTAAAGCAAACAAACAAAAAAAAGAGAACAATATCATGGCACAGTATTGATTTATCTAGAATACCGTTGGCAGTTCTGATTCTTTCACTTTAAATGTGTTGTAATAGAACTTGAAGAAGTGGAGAAAAGGGCAGCAAGGATACACAAAGATATGAAATGCCTTTAATTTAAAGAAAAAATAAGATACAATGTTCTTCACCCTGATAAAGATAAAAAAGAAGGGTATTTTATAGATGTGAAATAAATAAAATTGAATATTGAGAATTGAGAATATGCATAGGAAAGGCTCATTTACTGTACCTTCCAATATAAGAATTAGAAGTTAAAGTACAGGCAAGAGTAGGCACTTCTTTGTATTGATTCTAATTAAGTGTTGTCTGGACACAGTTCAGGCATATCTTCAAGGATGGAGACTTCACAGCCTTCCCAGATGATCTGTGTCAGTGCTCCTTCACCCTCACAGTGAAAAAGAGTTTCTCTGTGTTTAGATGGTACACCTTCTGTTGTAGTTTGTGCCCTTTGGTTTTGTCCTCTCACAAGACACTGCTGGAAAGAGCCTACCTCTGTCTTCTTTGCACCTTCCAAATGTGTTTAAATTCATTGATTAAATGTTCTCTCATTGTTCTGTGCTCCAAGTTAAACAGTCACAGCTCTCTCAGCCTTTCTTCATAAGAGATGTTCCAGTCTCTTGAACATCTTTGAGGTCCTCTATCTGTCCAGTATGTCCACCTCTCTCTTACTGGAGTGTGCAGAACTGGACACACAACTTGTCAGTGCTGACCAGAGGGGAAGGACCACCTTCTACAAGACACTGACAATGTTTTTCCTGGTACAGCCCAAGACACATTTAGCCTCTTTTTGCCACAAGGGTACGTAGTTGGCTCACGTTCAGCATGCTGTCCATGAGGACCCTCTAGGTCTTTTTCTGCAAAGCTGCTTTCTGATCAGTCAGCTTCCAGTATATATTGGTGCATGGATCTGTTCCTCCCCATGTTCAGGGCTTGGCAGAGAAGAAAAACTGTTTGAACTGCTTTGAGGCAATGTAAAAAGAACAAACAGAAACCTTAAATTTTTAAATTACCAGATTTGCTCTCACAGGTAAATGTGAACATATAAAACCAGCAGTGCCTATATGTCTTAACTCACTGATTTTCATAGCTTTAAAATCTAACACAATGTAAATTGTGAGTGCATTAACCAAACTGCAACCCACTGAAGCTGAATTTGTTCCATAAACACAGAAATTCAGGTTCCAGTAACTATAACATGATGGTTAGTCTGATGCATGCATTTAGGCAGAGCTCAGTTAGCTAGAATGGTTAAAATTGACTTTTAGATGGGAATCCAGGTGCCAAGAAATTGAAATATGAATTCTGTAAGTGTATGCTATATACAACTGTCTTATGCCTCACCATATAGACCAGCCAGAGACTAAGACTGTCTCTCCGATGTTATTCTACTTTTTTTTTTGCCTTTTCTTTTCAAAGCTATTGTAGTATATTATCTTGCTAAAAGATCCAAAATTTTCTTAGTGTCAAAGAAACAGCAAGTGTTTATTGATTGGTTAACATTGCCACATTAATGCACAGCTATCAAAGATGTTTAAGTATGTGGTATTACTTATAAAAATATGAGTATGATTACTTATCTAGTAGGTTCAAGATAGTATCAGTAGAAGTGTTTTGATCACTCTTGCATGGTTTTATTTTTAATTATTGTGTAAAATTATGGCTGCTTTATGTAGAAAATTCTCTAGAGTAGAATAATGGAAAATATGCTTTAAAAAAAAAAATATATATATATATATATATTAGAACAAGCACGCTAATAAACATGCTTAAATGTGTGCATCAAGACTATAGGGCAAGTTTATATGTCCAGAACTTATTCCAAGCTGGATATTGCTATAAAAATGATATTATGCCTGGAGACTTGGTCAAAGCAAAGCAACAACTTGTATTAGATATGATTTAACAGGATTACAGAAGGAATTGCCAGGCAGCTTCTCAATGCAGTAACTGCCTGGCTAGATAAGACTACTGCAGATTGCAAATAAAAAGCTGTAAGGGCAAACCATCTGTAGGAGGATGTAAACAGTAGGTATCTACAGAGAAATGAGCTCTGGTATTAGTGCAGAGGAGCCCTACCTCTTTTTGTACTCTGTGTGATGATTTCAGTAGAATTTCCTCATCTTTCCTCCTCTTGCAATACACTATATGATGAAACTCAAACAACATACTGCGCTACCTACACTTAAGGCATACTTGCAATTCTAATCTCTCATAGCTCAGTTCGGCCAACGTAGATGCATAAGGACATACACAATTCTTTTACAAACTATAATCTGTTTGCTCTGAAGTAATCAAATACTTTCATGACTTTCAGACACCAGTCTGCAAAGGGTGGGAAATTCCCTCAAAGTGTTTTGATGAGAGAGAATCGTCATACATAAAAACAGTTGGAAGTAAAAGAGGAGGGAAAATGACAGGGAGAAAGTGGCACCTCGATATAAATAAATGATAAAGAAAGAAAATAAACCAAAGTTTCTACATTTCTGTGAATACATGCATGTGCTTGAACTACTACACACGTACCATCGAGGCAATAAGGAGTCTATTTCCAATGAGTAGGCGAGGCAGGGCGTGGAAGTTTGAATTAAGGTTTCCCTACTGTTTTCTGAAGACCTCACCCTACAGAGGAAGAGCTGGAGGTAGCTGTCAAGGAAAAAGGAAGGTGCATTCCTCAGTGTAGTAACTTTGGCCATGATGATCCCATGGACATCATTTTAAACAGCTACTACAACTGCATTTTTTAAAACACGGTGTGATTAGAAACAGAAAATGACGCAAGTGCTCCTTAGAAAGAAAAATTCTGTTGTGTTTTTGTAGACAGCAGTTAGAACCGGTGGTTCTAAAATGGCAAGATTTACAGCTAACGCATCAGTCCTGCAGAAAGATCTGCATTCTTATTCATACCCCAAAAGATTTTCTTGAAGCTTTGCTTGAGGCCCAGCAGTCTGCTCATGCAGACTTGGTAGTAACTTCTGCAGCTTGACAGAGGCATGGGGCTACTGTGCTGCAGATGTCGCCCTACAGAACTGATATGAGTTAAAGCAGTTTTCAGGACTGGATTGAATGACAGTGTAAAATAAATTCATGGCTGTGGTAATAGGATGGAAAATGCAGCTGGTGAAACATTTTGAGCATGTAAACTTTAGAACTGTAAGCAAATAAAGTTTAACGAATTCTGTATCTATCATGCCCTTTTTATCATACACATTTTTATGCTTCTTACTCAGTATAGCCTTTTGAAATGTAGTGTTTCTCCAGGTGTTTTGCAGATGTTTTGTCCTGATACTCTGCAGCTTTACAGACTGAAGTGATTGAGAGATGAGGTATAATAGCATATAATTAAGTTTGTCTTTCAAAGTAACATTTAAGCACATGCTTAACCTTGTAGAAATAAATGGAATTTAGAGTTAGGTAGACACTTAAATAGCAAATCACTCTGAGAGTTCTTTCACTATGAAACATATACCCTCTTCATAATGGAGAACTTGTACATCTATACCCTGGCCAATGTCCACCAGAACCACAGAGAACCAGGCTCAAGACTACTTGACATTTACTTAAATACTTGTCCTTATTCTGTATCAACAGGAAATCACTGTCAGTTAAGCTATTCTTGACTTTGAAAATGGAGAGCGTGGAAAAAATATTTTTTTATCCAATTGCTATTAATTTTGTGTTATTTTCTTTTTTCTAATTTCCAGACAGAACCTTGTTGCAGCTCTTAGGAAATATAGAGGTCAAGTGGAGCATGTTTTGCAAAATGAGGTATTTGTTCTCAATCTGTTATACCAAAAAAGCATTACCATTCTTTGTGAAAGGTATCTAATTATTAATCTGCTTCAAATGTGATTAAAGAGGACTTTTTATTAAGGCTATTCAACCTGACTTCAGAAGAGTATAAATTCTTTTAAGAAGACTTGTTTTGAGATTAAGAAGAAAATGTTAGAAATTTAAAATATCACAGGTGACTGTTTCTAAGGAATCTGTAAATGAAATGAGTATCATTTGGGTTGAAAGTATAATATTTGAAATTAGTACAGATATAATACACTGTGTATCTGCAATATTTGTCCTTGATTTTGCAAACTCCGAGGCAACTGTATGCATCCTTGAGAGATGTATATGTATAAATTGCTTGAGATTGTTTGCAAAGTTAGGTTTAGGCAGAAAAACTCATAAGAGCTTTTTTAAGAGTATTGTGGGCTGCCAATTGAATGTTATGTCCTTGAAGAAAATCTTAGCTATAATATTTCACGCAAAATTTAAACCTCAGAGGAAACCAAATACTTCCTTGATCTGAGTTTCAGATGGTCGTGCCAACTGGATTTTGAGAGTTTAGACTGAAAAGAAATCAGTTTTAACTCATTATGGATATTTTTGAAAAGTATGGTAAAAAATAATATTTTGTTTCAGAAATGTCACCTATACTCAGCCAACACACCAACCTTATATTTAAAAGAATTCTGACCACTAAATATTGCAGGGTAATTTATGTAATTCATTCATACTTTAGTTCTGCTCAAGGCAGTTAAATATGGGGTTAATAACCTCAATATTTTTTTATATTTGTATTAATGACAGGTTCTAACCTTCTCATTACAGTCTGGATATAGAACTTAAGCTTGAAAACCAAATTTATATTGGTACAGCTTCCCCTTTTCAAGCATGAAATGGCTGAGTTAGAGAAATGGCTTTATCAGGACACTGACATGCTGTAGCTAACTGAAAAGAATGTTTATCAGCATGGAAACATGGAGAATATTTTATAGAAGAGCTTCTGCTTGTTTGGAGAATGTATTCCAAAATTTAAGAAAGTCATATAACTAACTGTTCAATAAACACATTAATTTTTTGTTTATTTTCCTGAATATAGGGTACTTGATACTTATTAAGATGGCATTTTCTTTTTTTTATGATTCAGATTTGTTTAAAGAATTCCCCAATGTACTTCTGATATTATTCCTCTAGGGATTTTTTTAATGTAATAATATGTAAATATCTGTATTTATTAATAATATTTAATAGTTTGAACTCTATATGTTTCACAGAAAAGCCAGTTACAGAACTGCTCAGTCCACAGGTGTCAAACTGTTCAGCTTCCCACTCAGCCACTGTTTTTAGAAGGAACATAGGTCTCTGCTCACAGAGACAATAATGGGAATAAAATCACAATATCATAAAAATATCTGGAAGTTTGTAAATCATTTGGGTTCAAGTTTTCTTAGAAGTTTTTTTTGGAATGCCTCTAAAATCATGTGTTCAGATGAACACTCATTTTGCCTCAAGATCAGTCTTAGATACCAAATTTCTCAGTTTTCAACAAGGTACATTTTATGGAAGATAATTGGACTTAGGGAGCTACTGATCACAGACAATTTAAACATAGCTGTAGATAGCTACAGATTAATGCTGGGTTTTTTTTTCTTTCTTTCTTTTTTCTGCTATCAGCCACATAAAGTTGATTATGTGATTGAAGTAGCTAAAGCAATCTGCAGTGTCCTCTGCTTCGTGGAAACCAGAGAAATTACCAATGCAGTCAAGAAACTCCATGCAGTGGCATTGGTGAAAACAGAGGTAAAAATGAACTTAAGTCTTTCTAAGGCTGCCATGATAAGCATTTGTCCAATTTTTTTTCTATAAAAAGTGGAGCTTGAATAGGTGTCATGAATTTTCTGATTGACCAAGGCTGTTCTACTGTCTTGCTTCAATCTGACAAGTATTAGGAAGAGGCATTATAAACAGAGAAGATTAAACTTTGTATGACAGAGGACCAACAGAGGATATGTCCTGTGTTCGACTGTAACTGACATGTTTCTGCGGTTGTTCTTACTTATTCCCAACAAATATATAGATATTTGCTTTGCTGCATAATCTGTACCAAATCATGGTACATAGTTTTGTGAAACTCCAGTTTCATGTAGTTAGCATTCGTTCTGTAAAATGTCTTTAAATTGTGACCTCTTTAGGTGGAAATGTCTGTACTATTTATACAGAGAAGGACCAACATAACATAGTCCTGATTCTAGCTGTAATCTTCTTTCTTAAAACACTGAAGTTTTGTCTCCTGGGGTTATTGTAGAATTACAAACTGGGTCTTTGGAGAGTAGTATCTGTTCTCAGCTTTGTCATTAGCTTCTTTAGGGTGACCCGGAAAAGTCACTGAGGACCTGATTTACAGAAAGTCTGAGTACCCAAAATTCATTTGAAGTCAGCAACTTGAAAATACAATGCTCAGCAAATTTGAAAATCAAGCCATTAATCACCTGGATTTAGTCTGGTGTAACCTTAAGTCATGTTAATTCTTTTCCACCCTAATGACATTCCTCTTCAAACATTTTTCTAACAATTTTAATAAGAAGTAAAGGGTATTTTTTTCTTTCCTACTCTGGTCTATTTCTTATCATTCTTTCTTACAGCAAATATCATTAAGAAATATATGCTCTGTTGAGCAAGATGCTTGCTTTCTCAGGCCACTGCCTTCTTACAAAGCTGTTCTTTTTCTTTATAGATTTTTATCCTATGGCTATGTGTAAAAATACCTGGAAAAGTAAACGACAGGCTAACTAGTGTTAGCTGGGTTAACTAGTGAATGTTAATTAAAGATGCTTAGCTGCATAAAACAAAGTATTTAATTATGTCTGATAGGCAGTTTGAGGTCTCAAACCTAAGTCTGGGGAAAGCTAACAATTATTTTTCTAAAATTTCTCATGTCATCGCAGTGAACATACAGCAAATTAATTATATTTTGTCATCCGTATATACTTACACTCGACAGGTTCAAATTCTTATAATGCTCATCACTTTACAGGGCAAAACACTTACTGAGAGGTAAGAGGACTGCCATTTTAAGTGACTTGCGTATTGCTTATAAAATCTCTTAAATCTCTGTATTTTTAGTCTGTTTATTCCTCTTATATGTTGCAGTGGAGGTAGAGGGAGGCAGTAACTTCAGTTTCGGCCCAAGGAAATAATCTGTTGTCTAAGTGTCTTGCTTTTCTTTCAAGGTTATGTTTCACTGTAAATCTTGTTTGCATAGTATCCTAAATCTTTTTATGCCTACTTCAGCATCAGTTATTAGAAATCTCTATTCTCAAGTAATTGCCAACATAAACAGGTTTATTAGAATGCACATTTTATCTGGTATGATTTAAATGGAAATTAAAGAAGAGTTCTTTTTGTGATCAAATTAGAAAAATAGATAAAAAATAACAGGGGCTTCACATGGTCTGCTTTTCAGTTAGACCTCAAGCTATCCTGCAAGACATCAAGAAGATCACATTCTACCCCTTGAGAAAAGTATTTTGTAAACCAGAATCTTCCTTAAAAGACAGATAAAGAGCTTAGTTCTGTAAACAGAGTGACGACGACAGTCTCTTTCAGGAAGGAATCAGAGCAGAAATAAAATACTGGAAGTACTGGCACTAATTTGTTAAAAGCCTTGTTTTGGAATGAATGGAAATTGTTTTTAGGGTGTTTTCTGTTTGTGTATTTTCTCTTTGTTTATTCAGGTCAGCTCTATGAACCCAACATGTAAACTGCCTGATATGGCTGGTTTACGTTTATTGAGTATCCTTGAGTCTGCTTTCAATCCCATCTTCTCTGAGTTCCAAACAATAAATAAACAAATAAATAAATAAAATAATTTTAAAAGCATGGTTCCCAGCATGTATCTAATCTGGAGAATTTCCTTCTCTGCTGTATGGACAGTCTCTACAGCAGTAATCCAGGTTCTTCTGAACCAACTTCCATATACTTCCTGTCACACAGGGATTAATATTATTTTCTTTTTCTGTCTTATCTACTTAAATTATGAGCTTTTCAGAGCAAGGAATGCTTTTCCTTATCTATATGTACAGTCTCCAGCACAGTACAGTGCAAGTCCTGTCTGAAATCTCCAGAGGATGATACTGATAAGCAGTGGTGATTATGATAATGGTTGTGTTTGCTCATCTGTAATGAGAGAAATGATACTGCTCCTGAATACCATATTTTGAATGTTAAAAACGCTGTACTGGTTGAATATTTTATTACCAGTCTTAAAATATTTTTCTATCCTAATAGCCCTATGAGGGGCTGCTTATCTCAAATGGAGAATAGACTAAATGGTTACTTTTTTTTTTTTTTTTTTTTAAATAAGAGAAATATAGTTTTAAATTGTTGAGTTTTTTGTTCTTTTAACATTTCCTTTCAGCCTTAGCTAGCTCAACTTTTTGTCTGTCCCTTGAAACCTTTGTGTAAAGGCTGCCTATGACCTTTTCTGACACCCCTCTCTTGCTAGTCCCTTACCTGGTGAAGCAGACTTGACTAACAGCTGACTTCAAATAAATTGAGGGAGGGAGAGTCACACTGTTCCTGAACCAGCAAACACTTGCTGCAATAAGCTTCTTATTCCTTTGAGAAATAAGTGCTAGGGCAGTCTATTAGACTTTGACAATCTGTGAAAAAGTTTAGGTTTGATTTTATGAAAATCTTCATCTCACTCAGCAGCCACTGAACTATAAATGTCATAAAAAGCAGTAAAATATATTTCTGCATGTTCTATAGCTCAAACATCACTCCAATTTATAAAATACAGATTACACTTTATATGAAACTACTTTATATACATATGACTATGAATATATAACTATGTTACATATAGGGTAATATTTAAATATAACTAATCAGATTTTATTTATGTTTATCAATACTTATACAAAGATAATATACAAGCTCTCTTTCCTGTATCAACATATGTAGCCAGAATTAGCAGTCAGAGATTGGATACATGATGGAGTACCAGCTCCTACAGTTGCTGTTCAAGTCAACCTCAAACTGAAGTATAGGAACATTTTAAGTGAATTCTGAGTACTGGTGAAATGATTCAATTGTGCAGTATTTGCCTATCCTGTCAGTCTGCTTTGTGTTTCCATTATGCTCATCACCACAGCATCCCCAAGACTTTTTTTTAGGTTAGAAGAGTGGAAAGGTTCCTAACTATTACAAAGATCTCCCTTTTATCCAGGCAAGCAATTAACTTGTATAGCAACCACAGTGAAATTTTTCAGGCTCCCTATCACATGTCAATGATACGTTGTTACATACTGGGTAAGAGTGAAATGCCAATAAAGAAATTCGAATTGCTTTTTCACCATGGTGTCTTGAGAATTTAGTGTAATGTATGATGTGGATTTGTGTAGAACACCTTTTTACATTTCCACTTGGCAAGCTCCATGTACACATATGGCCTCAGGGAAGCTACTTCGCACTCCTTCCAATGTAGATTACATAGGATGCAGTACATATTTGTGTATACATATCTGTACATACGAGCTTGTTACTTAAAGAAAAAAAAATATTCTGTGGTTCTATTTAATTGCCATTTTATGGTAAAACAATAGCAGAACAACAACCAAAAACCATAAACTTTCTCCAAATCATCTTCTGTGCATCCTTTCTGTCTCCTCCCTACCAGTACTGTGAATTCCTTCAGTGTGGCTAGCAGATTATGAAAGCAACTGGCATCAGTGATAGTTTCTTCTTGACTGATTGTGTCTCTTTATAAATGTGATTCATTCAGTCTCTAACCATCCTACCCTGGGGTTTTAGGCCTGCTGTACAATTAATGTTTTTCATTTCTTCTTTTTCTTCTTTCTTATAGCAGCTCACAAAAAGTCCTGAAATCCTGAAATCCTGCCAGAACCAGCACTAATCCACTATATATCAAATGGCCTACACAGTGTTGAAATTATAAGCAGTGCTCCAAAAGCCGTTTACTTTCCAAAATTTGAAAAAATTGAACAAAGGTCTCCATTCCCACTTGTCTTGCTGCATATAAAGACTGTGAAAACATTTCTCAACCTGCATGTTGCTTTTTTTTCCCTCAAGTAGGCATTTGGCTGCTCCTCATAATTGCAAGACAAATGCTGGCAACTCCAAGATTGGTACCCAAGAGAGGATGTGCATCTAGTGTTGTGTTTCATATGCCACTTCTGTGTGCACTGCCATTTTTAAGCCTCTTGCTGAATGCATGTGTACTAACATGCAGCATTCTCACCTGGTTGCAGAAGGATTAATAACTATAAAAGATAATAAATCCTACAAAGACATGTTCTAAAACAGAGTGCATACTCTGGGCATATTAAGTATTGAATTAGCTTGACAGCCTCTCTGACTAAGATTCATACTTTTGTTATGTATTTCTATGTCAGCTTGGTAAATGTAAATCTGATGTAAGAGACAGACAAAATGAAGCAAGTGAAGATTTCAAGCTGAAGCCAGCTTGGTACCAGGGACTGTGTGGTGATGGCAGATCTTCCTGTGTGAAGGGGAAAGTATATGCATTGCAGTGATACGTAATTTTGTTTAGTGTCTGAGAAGCCCAGAGCAAAGTCTGGCTGATGTCAGTTACTGAACTTGGGGATTTAGTAGAACAACTTTTTAAAAAAAAAGAATCTTTAGCCTTGTCCTTTCAGGTCAAATAACTGGCCCAACCTTTCAGAGAATATAAGCACTCAGCAGTTCCCATCAACAACACTGGGGTGCCTGAAGTGAGAATCCAGATACTGCCCAGGATGTTAGGCATCAAAAGCCATAGTTAAAAACCAGGATCCTACATGTCCCTGGATCACTCTGGCGGATATTTCCTGTTTGCTGATTCTAATTAGCTGTTTGCTTGAAGGACTTTGTAGGCATGTCTCTTTTTACTGATTTGATGCAGGAATGCAGGTAATACTTAGGCTGCCTGAACAGGGAGTTGGTGCTCCTCAGGTTGGAGAGATGGCTGGAGCCTTGGCTGGGTGTAGACAAGTGTCATGGTTCACGTATGTGTATACAAGGTGTGCAAAGAAATTGAGCTTTTCTTATCTCTGCTATGGAAGTACAAAGGTTGAAAATGTTTCTGCATCCAAATGCTGATTAAGTACTTCTTTGTGTCTTGGCATGTTTAAATACTGCCAGAAATCAGGTTCTGATTGACTTGCCTGGGACACTAGAGGAGGCAGGTGGAAGAGCCAGAAGGTGGGTCCTGCATCCAAGTCATAACCACTCTCCTCATAGCATCCTTCCCTGTTCTCATCCAAAACAGCTTTATTTTCCACGAGTACTACTCCTAGCATAATTTTAACTGCTATCTGGTATTTTCTGAAGTAACTGATGACCTTTTCCCCTTGGGTTTTATTTTTCTAGGATTCACTGCAACGTGTGGAAGCACAAGGTAAAGGTAAAGCATTTTTTAAAAAATATGTTAATTCAAGTTATAAGAAAACATGTTTTGCTGTTCATTTGTATTAATGACCTGTCTCAGTTGGTACATTGCAGATGTTTACATATTTATTTATAAGATAATTATGCTAAATAAAAAATACAGTGATATAAAAATATAAATAAACCAGCATTTCCCCAAACTAATATTGAAATTCAGATATGGAGAATGAGGTGTGATGAAAGAAGAACATATTGTAGTTACTGGTGGTCATAGTAGCAATATTAATGCTATTATTAGTACCTGTCCTTAATCCCAACGTTTTCTGTAGAGAGAAGGAAAAATAAGGAACTTCCTGAAAACCTGAAAAAAATATTTTTGTGTAGTTTTTATCCTCAACTCCAATAATTTTCCTTTCACTGTCTTTTCTTGTGTAAGCAGTGTGTAGTTAGGAATTATATACTGTTGTAAGAAGAGTAGACTAATTAGCAGTAATGGACAAAATCATAGACTCTCCTGTATTTAATCCCTCAGATAAAATCAGCTTAGCATCTCTGGCCTGGTCCTGTTAGCATTACTGCACAGCACCACCCAGGCTGAGGGACAAGCAGGAGTCTGTTCTGTCGTGGGTGTCTGTCACATTTCTTGGGCTGATAGCCACCTATAGGGCTCAGGTCCTTCTCTACCTCTCTGTGGCTTGCAACCTGTACTCACAGAAGTATGCCAATGCTCTCAAAGGAGCTGCCCTCCAAATTTTGGGGTGAGCCATCACACACTGTTATGGAGGCCTGTCTATTTTGATTGATGAAAAAGGTGGCCATTTGAGATCTAAGTCTTGTCCCTCCCCCCCTCTTACAGCTACTCTGGTTTCACTGTGCTCAGAGAGGCAAATAGGTGAACCAACCACAAAGATTGCAGCAGCCTTTCAAACACAGATGTGATTTAAATGCAGGGCTCCAAATGCCAAGCTTGTTGTTTCACCATTATTCAATTTCATGAACGGCAAACAATTATATTTGTAAGATGCCAGGAAAAGCTAAGCAGCTAGGAGACCCAGGTGCAGAAGGGAGGAACTGGATGGTAAGGTGTTTGTAGGATTCTTCTCCCTTGGAGATAGCCATTTATTCCATTTAAACACTATTAATGGCAAAAATGTCTTGAGTACAGAAAGTAATTAATAGTTACTAATCAAAACTTGGCAATCACAAAGTGTTCAGAAAACCTCTCTGAAAAGGATTTAAAACATTCCTCTGCTTAAAGATATTTTCAGAGTTGAGCTTCACTGAATCAGCAGCTCTCTGCATCTATTTACTTATGCCAGGAAACCTTTAACTGTGAAGACTGATAATTCCATTTGTTCTTGGCACATCCAAATTTCCTAACAATTTCAGGATCCGTTTGGTAATATAATTTTAGAAAGTGCAACTTGCTGATTGCAAGTCAGAATTTTCCAGACCATTAGTAATTCTGTGGAGAAGCCTACGTTCAAAGTTGTCCAGGGTGATCAAAATTCAATTACATGCACTGATATCCATTTCATGTATACATTAACACAGTATGTGTATTACATTTAGACTTACTAACTAAACTTCTAAAAGACAACAAAATACCTAAAGCTAGGCCAACAAGTTTGAACTGAGAAGTCTATAGTACCATAAAAGCTTGTGTTAAGTTATATCTGATTAAAACAAAATACAAGAGTATTGATCAAAAGTGATCTAGTGGAGCCTCGGTGTCACCCACAGGAAGTGAATAAAAGCATTCTAAGCACCTGTTCATTTTGGGATTATAAGCTTTCCTCAATCCTTCACCTTCATGAGAATTCCATGGTCTCTCCAATCTAGGAAGGCTGAGCCTAAGTTGTATTTTCACACACTGAGGCTAGAATTAAAAATCACCTGGAAGACGAAGCATGTATTCCTGCTAAAACCACCTCTGTGTTTCCTTTTCTACCCCATTAGCTCCCAGCCCTGCAGACATGGAAAAAATTTGCCGTGATGTAAAAGTAAAGTAAAATCATCTTAGTAAAAAAGTAAATTAAAATCATTTTTCCAGATCTTGGAGAAGTGTAAGAGTATGTGTTTTGCTATCTCTAGCAGCACAATTCAAAACAAAATCAGCACTGACAGTTAAAGAGAGGACAGACTGCAATTCCCATTTGTGCTGTTCTTTTCTGTCTCCTTTCTGTATTTATATTTATCTTCAAGAAAAAGGTATCAAACTCAAATGTAAAAGCAGCAGTTACTCCAGTAATTCTTCCTAATTTTCTGCCTTTCCCTCCCCAGTAAAAAGGATTAACAGAGATTTAATGTTAGTCATTCACCATGGAATATGCAGGTCAGAGACTAATTCAAACTCTCAGTCCTTTATTTAGTGTTGCAATAATTGACTCTTTTAACAGTGTTATCTCTATAGACCAAATTATTCCATAGCTGTGAACAGAGCAGTACTCGTCCATGCTACATCTAAGTCTGGATCATGTTCTGTTCCCTTTGCATGAAGTCCTTAGAAAAATCATAGTAATATTTCAGCACTCCGCGTGTTATTTTTTTCTCTCTCCTTAAATTTGAGAGAAGATAAACATTTTTAGAAATTTTCACCTTTCTGCAGCATGAAATTTTCCCAAAAGATAAATGAATCTATTCCAGTTAATAAAGATTTAGCACTGTGGCTTGTTGCAGTCTAGAATATGAAAAAAGCAGACTACAGACTGGTGCAGAACTACAGTCAGTGTGCCTTTCTGAAAAGTTGATGAATGAACATTTGTACAATGTCTACAGCCTTGTGACTTCAGGCAGGGATTTTAGAGATCAGACACAATAAGCAGCTTTTGGAACTTGATCCATAATTCTCTGGGACCCATCTCAGAACGTCCAGTATGCACCATGAGCTGATGATGTTGAATCAGCAGCTTTTCCTGTCTGAACAGGATGGAGTTTTTATCTTTTTGAGAGAATGCAGAAAATAGATACTGTGATGACAATACATCTAAAGAAATTAAACTGTCGTTACATTTAAGAGTGTAAAGGTTCACTGATGGTACTTTGGATTTGATAGTTTCTTCTAGACCTAGTCATAGAAGTATTTACTACAGAAAGTTTCAAAAAATAAAAAATAAAAGGAGGAAGGAGGAAATGGGAGGTTTTGGCGGAATTTTCCTAGAAAAGATATGAAAATACATCTTTCTTTCCCTGGGACAGAGCTGTTCTATATTTTTTTTTTGTTTGGAAAAATCACCTTTTATTTCAGAATACAGAAAAACATCAAGAGTTTTTTTAAATTGTATTTCCTCTTTATAAGTCTCTTTTGTGTTTTTTTTGTTTTTCGTTTTTTTTTTTTTTAATTTGAGCATGGCTCTTTACCTCTAAGTTGTTGCTATGTTACATCTTTATATGTTTTTCTGAGAGTCAAGATGTTATTTACTCAGGTTTATTTAATTAAGATCAATTTTCATATAACTAAATCCCCCAGTCCTCCAAAAAATATATATATATATTGATCCAAGTTAACAAGGCTTTATAAAAGATCCAGTTTTAGAAACGTTTTGGTTACAAGGATAGCAGAAATTCTGTAAATTTATTTCAAGAGATAATTCAGAGGATTATTCAGCTGATAGGAGGAAACAAAAGCAAATATATTGGTGCTTGGAAACTGCATCTGATCAGTTTTTGCTTTACAGCCCTTTCATGTTTTGCTTTCTACTTATTATGGTGATTGTCTAATTAACACTGCTTTGCACCTCACCTGAATCTTGAGAGTGTATTGGTTTTTCCAAGGCAGTGGGGTAGGAGGGAGAGAGAGGGAGACCAAAGTAGAATTTATGATCTTAATATTTTTCCTATCTCTAAAAATAAGTAAGAAAGAATAATATCAAGTTCATGTTTTCCAAAATAGCTTTAAGATGCCACAGGAATCTTAAGACTTCCATCTGAGTTATTTTCAACCATGTTTTACCTTGAGAAAATGTGTTTATGGAATCAGAAAGAGCATGTTTGATATGTATTAAATTGATGTCGTCTGCTAGCAAAGTGCTTACTCTGTTCAAAGATTTCATACTGAAATAATATGTGAATTGTACTGGAATGAGAAGAAATTATGTGGTTTTCTGTAAGGAATGAGCAGGTTTGCTCCTTACAGTCTCTAGAATTTACATGCAAGCATATTCATTAATGCTGTCAAGGATGGCGTGGGTGTTTCTTTTTCTCAAGGGAGAAATTCATTCCTTCAGACTTCACGTACAAGGAACATATGTCATAAGCAAACATACCTGGCAACTGTGGTTAAAGTTTGTTTAACACCAGTTTCCACATAACTAAACCCCTCTAATCCTCCAAAAAAATAGATACTAGCTAAGAATGCCACACAAAGGATACAGTTGTAGAAACATTTTAGATACTCAGACTGCAGGAAAATTTGGATTTCTTGTGAAAAGAGCATGTCAGAAATAAACATATCTGGCAGCTGTGGATAAAAGTCACTTCTTGTGTTCTCATCTCATTTCCTCAGTGGAGAAAATGAGAGAGAAATCACCACAGAGAAGTTGATGCCAAATAATTCTAAACCAGAAATAAGTTGAGACTTGAGTTGTTGAGACTATAAATCTCAGTCACAGTTCACTTTAGGATGTGTTGTATTCATCATTCTCCTAGGTGCTATGTGTGGGATACTTCCTAGAAAATAAACTCTGGCATAGCTAAAGCTGTGATCTACTATGGGAAGTCTATGGCCTTTGCAAGGTATATCAGTGAAACACCAGAGATCCTTCTCGTCTAAAATTTATTAATCATAAAAGCAGTTAAGTTCTTTGACCAGTTCTTTGCAGTGAAAAGCTGCTGACCATCTCTTCTGCGAAATGGACACCTACAGACTCACTAAGGTGTTTGTCTCTAATTTGCTTAATTGCCACCAGGCTTAATGAGTGAAGAGTGAGGGGGGAGGGGAGAGGGGTGACTGTGGCAAAGAAGCCACAGAAGGCACACGTAGGAAAAAGTACAGTAGCTGCAGACTAGGTCATACTTGATCATTTGCTTATGCCTCATGGAGCTTTATTTGTGAGAAGAATCATGCTAGGTCTCCTATAAATTAGATAAATAATGCTGAAATTTCATGAATTGAAAGAGAGAGAGGAGAAAACAGGAGAAAGAAAGAAAATAAATTTCCCAGTTTACTTCATAAGGAGTCCCATAGACAAACTGCCTGTAGCTGACTGAAGGCTCTCTGTCTCATCTAGACATGTAGATATTTTAGGGTGAGCGGGTCTTTGATACCCAGGGAATCTTTTCACCTTACCACTGACATGAATAAATTATGTTACAAATAATTGAGAAAAAAAAATGTATTTTTTTATTACTATTTTTTTTTCTCCTCCAGTTTTGGGGCAGTCTGCTGACATTCTTTTCTGGACCTCTTAAGAATTCTTAAGAATGTTTTATGTGTGTGACTATCAATAATTCATTGGAATGTAAAACAATTCAGTGCAGATTAAACATTTAATTTGGAAGGTGCTCACTCACTGCACATCCAAGAGAGCTGGGTGTAAGAATAAAATGCTATCCAAGGGAAAATGCATTTGAGCTGAAGATTTATTCAGAACCCTTATAGAAAAAGATGGTGAATGGAGAAAATAGTAAAGAGAGGAAATAAAAGGACAGTAAAAAAGATATACCAGCCACAGAAGTACATACTGAGTAAATAAACTAAGTTTTCTTAATCAATCTTAATTGATTAATCTTTAAAATTATTCTGCTCACATGTGAGGAGCACCACCTCCCTGGGCAGCCTGTGCCAGTACATTACCACTCTTTCAGATATATAATAATTCCTTTGCAGAGTGTTCCGTGTGTTTTGTGACTCAGTAATTCTAAGTATTTGCTAGTTTAAAGGTGTGAAAGAAGTTCCAGACAAGGAATACGTTTGAAGTCACTTTTAGTGACAAACTGAGCAAAGTCCAAGAATCATAGTGTCTGTATCTGCTGTTGGACAGGATGCTTTCAGTTATCCCCAATGTTAAAAGTGAATGCAAGCTAGTCTCAGACTTTCTGTTCTTTGGAAAAAATTTTAATAGATACATGGCTCCTAAATGGTTATTGAGTGCAGTAGCCAAACATACATTGGGAACTTAATGTAATGTTCTGAAGAGGACCAGAAAAGAATGGCATAAGGTGATGAGAGTATGTCCTTGATCACATAGAAAGCTGGGAGATATAGGGAGGGGAAAAGGAGAATTTTGGATATTTCTTTTGGAAGACAAATCACCTTGATCCTGGAATGGTATAAAGTTCTCTGGCACTTTCTTCTTCAAACTGTCCCTTGCCTGAGAAATAAGAGTGCTTGTACCAGCTCTCTTCACTCGATGGAGGCTGCTAGGGCTGGGGATTTTAATTTACAATGGCAATCATATAGTCCCTAGCTGCTCCAGAAATGCAGAGAGGGAAGATGGATAAAAGCCAGTAACTGCAGAAAAAGAGCACCGCAGACTCATGCCAAACGAAATAGCATAAATAAAAGTGAAATATAAATGAGGGTACAGCCTGCATTTGATGTATCTGTGTAGATACATCTTTCAGTGTCTATCACTGTGGAATGTTTTGACCAATACATGACCATCTGATCTGATTGTGGCTATATCTGATCGTGGCATTTATTATATATATTTTTATGAGTTGTTTATCTGTATTTGCAATAGCTTTATAGTCTTAAAAGCTAACCAGTGCCTTTGCTCCTTTCTACTGCAACATTGCCATTTCCCTTGAACTAAGTAGCTATGTAGCTGCAGAAATTTCAAGATGCTTACAGAATGTAAATCTTTCTAGTGCAAAAATTAACAGACTAAAATGATTTATCTGAAGCACACACTAACTTGCTGTAGTTTAAAAGGCTTACTCTGAAAATGCCTTAATTTGAAGGCACTGTAATGAAAGACTGCTAATGATACACCAGAAATGAGCTGAGGCTGGTTTCAGAAGCACAGATGGCTAATTGGCTTCAGTTGGTAGGTTATGTCATTTAAATTAAATTTTATTAGGAAGCATTTCAAAGCCATAACTGATAGTTTAAGATAAATATGCTTTATCACAAGTGATCTATTTCTAACCTTTCTTTCTTTCTCTCCTCTTAGCATTAACGGAAGCTGCTGTGACAGAGCTCTCCATGGCCATCTCTCATCTCATCCACGTATACAGCAGCAGCTTTGATGTGGATTTCCAGGTTGCCAACATACCTAGAAGCCCTCCCCGTGCAGACATCAGTCTTGATTCCCAGCTCAGCTTCACTGTTTATGCAGCTCATAACATTCCTGAAGCCTGGGTGAACAGGTGGGAGAAAATCCAGCAACAGTTCACAAGAAGGGTGGTGCCTCATCTCTCCTAATCACATGTTTTTCATAGGTGCTAGCTAACATCTGTTGCTTTGGCAGTACTTCAGTATGAATGTTAGAGGCTGAGTGAGTGCATCTCCACCATTTTTATAGCATAAAGAGCACTTACGTAGAAGTCTCCCATGTTTCATTCAGGAGAATCAAAGAGGTCTTAGCTGGTTACCCCAACCAATATGGACGTATGGTAACAAGCAAGGTCATGGTGTTGAACTTGATGGGTATGTGAACAAACATCTGTGTCTCTGACTTGCTCAGAGAGGCAGAGAAAAGTGTTTGCACTTCATGCCAAGAGTTTGGATTGGAGCTTTCTATAGCCTTCACAGTACAAATGAGTGGAAGTGTTACTAAGCTAATCAGAGGGATGCTTGCTTGAACCCAATCTGAACGAGACTTTATCAGTAATTTTTGTTCCTTGTATATTCAAACAACATAACTTGGCTAAGCATATGCACTGACAAGCCCTATTCTGATAAAAATCAGCAGAGTTTATGGGTCAAAGTATACCATGTATTTTCATCTAGCAGAGGAAAGAAAAAAAAAAAAAAAAAAGAGACAACTTTAACAAAAAGCTGATTGAAATATTTTCTTCTGCACTTTTTTGTTTTGTTTGTTTTGTTCAAATAAGTTGTCTCTTCAAATAGATGCTTTTCCACTGTAAAACTGGTGTTCTCCTTTTGCCACTCCAGTGCAGTCTGGTATTATTATTTTTATGAGTGAAAATGCTATTCTACAAGTGTTTTGTTATTACTTTCCCTTTCCTCCCACTCCACCTTGATTTCCAAATGACCGATTAAAAAGCAATGGGATCATTTGCATTAGACTGTGAACAAGAAAATGTACTATATCACATTAAATGTAATTAGCAATTAAATAAAAATCTGAGAGATTTACATTAGTTGAGGTAATAAATGGAAAACTATAATCACTATCCTGATACTGCGGCTGGTTATACCATACCATTCCCACTGCATTTTGTTTTACCAGTGAAATGTGAAATTACATATGGCCTAAAATGCCACTGATGACTTGGACACTATGTTCAAGCATGTGAAAATGAGGATCTCTCTTCCTTCTTAATCTCCTCTTCCAATCTTTCTAATACTTGTAACATGAGTTTCTTAACATAGACTGCAGTCCATTTCGCCTGCTTTCCTCAGATACTTTTACTAACTTCATTCATAGTGCATTCCTCCTCCTTATTTTCCACGTTGCATGATTGTATGCTGGCTTTGTCCCAGCACTTCATTTTCCATTTATATATATAGAGAGAGAGAGTATGAATTAAAGTAGTAAGCATTATTTTTGAAGCACTTAATTATGTTAGTCTGCAACATCAGAGATAGATGTTGGTGGTATGGCAGTATAGGCTGAACTTTCTCACCAATATTCTGCTACATTTTGTTGCTGTGTATCAGATGGCAGCAGAGGGGCAGTCAGACATGGGAGTATGTATGATGCAATGGTGTGTCACTGAATTCCTCCATGTGGACAAAAATAGCACCCACTGACTTTATTGATACTTGCTGAATGTTTGTGGAGACCAAATAGTTGATATGAGTGCAGTGTGGTGATGGGTATATGTCTCTTGTTCATTGCTCACAAAAATGCATAGCTAATGGTGGTGATTATGTTGAAAAATCATTCTTTGAAACTGAGGAAGTGCCTCATCAAGTAGCTTTATTGTGCTCTTTGAACCTGTTGTTGTTTCCATGGAAATAAATAGGTGCATTATATTTGGAGCAAGCTAGTATGTTAGAATTCTGACATCTCTTACAACTTGTCTCATTGTTTATCCAGACATACAAATTTGTGATAAATGATCTTTTTTTCTAATCATTTGGGATAAGAGGGAGGGTCTTGTGTTTTACATAATCATTTTAGTGTCTCACCAAATCCCTCTGGAGCTCCTTTTTGTAAATCGGTACTTTATCAATTTTTATATTCATGCTTACAATTTCTCACTTCAATCTTACTTCTTCAAAAAGGTAGTTGGAGACCTTATAAATTGTAAAACCAATTGCCTTTCTGTACTGTATTTTTGTTCCTAGTTTCTTTTTTATCAGTTTTTTGTTTTGGTTCATGTAGATCCCAATCAGATATTTACTATTTGATGCCAATGACATAATGTTTTGCTGCGTTTGTTTCTACACCCCTCAAATTCATATTGCTATCTATATCAGGATGATATGAAGTTATCTTTGGGACAAGACCAGATTTCCCTGCATTTGAATTCATAGGGAGGGAGGATACCTAGGCACAATATTGTATGAAGAAATATAATGTGTTGAAATGTGAATACTCTGAACTTAACATTGTGTAAGCATTAATCTTTTTAGGATTAGTGTTTATGGCATATAAACCAGGGATGTATCAGGGATTAAGCAATCCTTAATCACTTTATTGTATTAAAATTTATTATTTCCTTCACTATACTCCAATTGTTGGTAGTGTTTGGACTGTAGAGGGAAGATGCCATATTTAAGAGCTCAAGCATTTCCTGCACTTGTGAGGTAATTTTTTCTTTTCTTTGCATAAATACCTCAAAAGAACTACAGATTGTTAAAGAAAAAGAAGAAAGAGAAAAGGCACATCTGCTACAATAATTATAACAATTATTGCAATGTTCTGGAAAAGATCAGCAATGATGCTTGTAAATAAAGCTAAGCCAGGCACTGTTAATCTGCAAATGCTTTAAACTTGCTTTCATCATTCCTGTACAGAACATGGTCTACAGCTCAGCATGGCAATTTTCCATAGGAAGATCTGGAAGTTACAAGATGAAATAAGGACACAGAACTAACAGATAGTTGGAGACCTGAATTACACTAGTCAGACAAATATGTGACAAACGCCAACACAGATGTCTTTAACGCATCTGCTATAATGAATGTATAGATTCCCTGAAGTATTATCCTGCGGGTTTTTTTGTTTTCTTTTCTTTGTTGTTTTCTTACAGATTGGGAAAAGTATAAGTGAAGTTCCACTAATGACTGAACTTATATGATGAGAAAGTTGCAACACCTCACACCTTTTGCCTAAACTTCCATTGACTGCCATAAGGAAAAATAAATAAGGATTACATGTCTTAAGCACTTTCTTGAACTCTATTTTTTTAAAATTAAACGTTAAATCTGATTTGTCATTTTAATTCTATTTGCATGTAAGAATGGATCTTCATAAGTTTCTGAACAGTTAACCCTGAATTTACTGTACTGGAAATTACATTGTAATTATTTTTTTTTCCCCTTTTTTCCTTTATAGATACAAACTTTTTTCTTTTTCTTGTTTACTAACATATGCTGGGAAGACAATATGTCAAGTGAAGATTTGCAAAAATATACCTGTTAGAAAATCCTTCTTTTTCCTGACAGACTGGAATGAGAAGTAAGTTTTTATCTATGCTTTTCTGAAGATTTTACAAACTTAATATCAATTTGAAACAAACAAGCAAACAGGCAAAGTCACATCTTTATTATTGATCTTCTGTGCAAATTAAATCCATAGAATTCAGAGAAATTTAGAGAGGTGGGAGCGGGAAAGGAATGTGATAGCCAGAGAGAGAAGTAGTGCTAGACTAAGGTTAGTCTAAGAATAAACTAAAATATGCAGGCCTGAGAATAGATTTTGTTCAGCTATTCACTGGGAGAATGCTGAAGCTGAAAGGAGATACAAAAGGCCTTATTTCAGTTCTCATGAAGACTTTGCACTTCCGATTCACTTCTAGTAGATATGAAATCCAGCTTGAGAACCTGTTGTAAAATTTTTTTGATTCTTTATTTAGAAGGAACCTGATTGTGTTGATTTTCATATAAAAAGGATCTGCAGACTAGGTTTTAAATTGAAGTCCTTTGGTTTGAGTCTAGAATTCTTAAGTAGAGGCTGCCAGCTGCCTGTCTTGTGCCTGTCTGCTTTGAGGAAATTAACTCCATTTAAAAGCAGGACACACACTTAAATAACATTCACTTAAGGCAATGAACTGACATAAAAGTCATACTTGCAATAGATGGAAGAGAGAAGTAGACGGGTTTGTGGGTTTTGTTTTTACGTCCCTGCGAATGACATTTTTATTTATAGTCTTTCAATTTTTTTTTTTAATGTTTTACATTGCCATTTACTTTATTCTAAATCTGAAAGAAGCTTTATTACATTGTAATTGAATAAAGACTAAGATTCAAGACTAAGACCCAAAAGGGGTTTTGTTACCTTATAATTGAATACAAAGTGTTCGATTCATAAGTCTTGATTACCTCACTCTAAGACATATAACAGCTTGAAACTGGTAAAATGAAACAAGTTTCATCTCAAACCCACTGCACTTCTATCTTAATGGAAGTTTGTGCAGGCTTTTTACTCAATGCTTCTAAACAGATGTGGGATATTTAATATGTATGCCCTATAGTTAAGAAACAAAATGGGTGCATTTTTGCTACTAATATAATTAGTTCTTTTAGGACCTAACATCTTTGCTGATAACTCAGTTGAGTCCAGAGAGTTTGTGATGAACCATCAGTCCTTTGAAGGAATGGTTATCTTTGTGTTGAAGATGTTGGATCATTCTCATTTGCACTGTAGGAATTTTCACATTGCGCAGGTTATGATACATATGGGCAGATACAAAACTAAATTGTAGGGGAACTACGTTGTTTATGAGTATTTTTGGCTTCCAAAAGGTGGCTGACTTATTTCTAGGATGCATCTCATAGAACCTCTCTATAAAACAAGATATAAAATGGCAGCAAAGAAATAAGTTCTTCACCCATGATTGAAACTTCACCTTTCTTCAATTTCTATGAAAATATGCAGAAATCATATGGAAGCTTCAGCGTTTCTGTTCATACCTCCCTTTCTTCAAAGTCTGTATGAAATTCAGTCAAATAATGTCTTGGAAAAACAGTTAACTACACATACCAAATACTTTCATAGGTAGTTGTGAGAAGAAGTTAACACCATAAACAAGATACAGAATTGCATGAAACTTAATAAGAGGCCTGCTCCAGAAGCTATGCTTCCTGTTTTATTATGTTGGCCCACAACATCAGAGGAAGGTGTTGGAGGCATGGCAGTTCAACCTTTCCATCAATTGCATTTTGTTGCTGTGTGACAGATGGCAGCAGAGGGATAGTTGGTCAAAATGGTATCTAACATGAAGTGTCTATGAAGGAAAGATGTATAACTGAATTCTTCCCTGTGGGAAACAAGACACCCATTGACTTTCATTGACATATGCTGAATGTTTATGGAGACCAAACAGTGGATGTGAGCACAGTGAAGTTGTGGGTGGTGTGTTTAAGTAGTGGTGACAGCAATGTGGAAGACAAGCTACATTCAAAAATGGCCATATATAGCTGTCACACCATGAGATGAAGAGTATCTTAATCACGGCCATATATAGCTGTCACACCATGAGATGAAGAGTATCTTAATCAACTCATCTGTGCAAATTGGTTTATTATGGCCAGGGAACTGTGTACAAAGCTAAATATTGGTTTAAATGTGTTGGAAATGATGGTGGTAACGTTGAAATGTTGCAGAGTTTGTGCCAGGTGAGTCCCAGGAATGCTCACGCAGGAACAGAATGAAAATTGTATGCAAGTATGTCAGGATCTCTTGAACCAGTATGAGGTGGAAGGTGATATTTGAATTGCATAATTACTGGTGATGAGATGAGGTGTCACTGCTATGATTCAAAGTTGCAGTCTGTGGAGTGGTAACTTGAAATTTTCCCATTAAAGAAAAAGTTCAAGACACAGCCATCAGCCGGCAAAGTGATGTTCACCATGTTTTGGAGTTGGAAAGGGTGATCCTTCTGATTTTTTACAACCTGGGCAAATCTTCCACTCTGATCACTACAGTGTAATGCTGTCTAAGCTGAAGTCTCACATTTTGAAAGTCAATCAAGTGAAGATCACCTTTCTCTTACAACATACTAACACCAGGCCCCATACTAGTTTGAAGACTGTGGAGCACGTTGCCAACCTTGGCTGGACTGTCCTACTACACTCACTGTGTAGTCTGGATTTGGTGCCTTCTGACATCTATCTGCTTGTGCTGATGAAAGATGAAGTGTATAAGCAATATTTTCCTACCAATTATGCTGTCATTGCAGCTGTGAAACAGTGGGTCATTTCCACTGGCGCTGACTTTGTGAGCATGGCATGCAGGCTCTTGTTCATCAGTAATGAAGTCTATGGATTTTTTTTATAGTTCCTTGAATTTCAAAAATCATTTTCAAAATTTGAATCAATTCATTCAATCAAATCAAATTAATTACAAATTACAAAATCAAATACGTCTAGCAGGCTTTTCTGTGTTACCTTCAATCATGAACATGTATACCACCTGTTTGGCCCATATTTGTGTAAGCCTTAAATCATGAGGGCAAAGTTCTTGGACTGAATGAGATCCAGAAGCAAAGGCTGAGAGTCTAGGCAGACAGAAGTGACATTATTTTAGTATGCTTTATTTTGTATCTGGAACTGGTTTTTGCAAACAACAGTTATTTTTTAATCAGAATGCAAAGGTCAGATGGGATATTTTAAACCAGCTAATAGTGTTACAGCTAGATTTTTCCCTCCTGTCTTTGAGTCACTAGAATATTCCTTGCTTACCAGGGTAGATTTTATTCAGAATTAGATGCTTATTTAGCACATATTCCTTCTCTGTATCTAACAAAACACTTCAATCAAATGTTTTCACATAAAGAAAAGTGCTGACTTCTTTACTCAGTTGTACTTAACACAGTATGATTTTGATATTTTTTATGAATGTTAGTGAGGATATGATGCCAGCAGGTGTTTTCATTATGATGATATATAAAAGGAAGGAATTGGGTTTTTTTCCATGTTTTTTGTTTTTAAATGTGAAATACTTGTCATAATGGGAAATTCTGTTGTTTGGGTTTTGTTGGCTTCTTTTTTTTTTCTTTTTTTTTTTCTTTTTTTTTTTGTTGTTGTTGTTGTTCTTGGTGCTGATAACCCTCTAATAAAGAAGGAACAAACAGCGCCAAACTTGACAAAATAATCATTATATTCAGTTTTCTGAAACACAGAGAGAAGGAACAGTAAATGTAGTATTGCATTGTTATTGAAGGTGTTATGTACCTAACTAGCAGAAGTTTAAAGCATACTCAAGAACAGGCTGGTTTGTCTTTCATACAATAATACTTGCATAGAAACACTCATTAGCACTTTTTTGTAAGATACAGGCTGGAACAGATTAAAAATAGTGTATTTTAATGAAATAAGTATTACCACAGTTGTTCATATATGTCATGAATTGGCCCCAGTTTATTATTGTAGAAAGTCTGCATCACTAAAAACTGTCACCCATCTGTGTTTACTCTTGGTTATATTTTAGCTGCAAAGTCACTTTCTGAAAGAGAAGGGAATATGTTCACCTAAAAATTTAAGAGAAGACGAGATTTCTTTTTTTGCAAGATGTTTTGTCCTGAGTTGTAAAGTGCTACTTTCATTGAAACCCATATGCTATTTCCAACTGAAATGAAAATGCAGATGGTAGAAGGCCATCAGGAAGAGGCTCCATTACAATAGGAAGTCAGCTATTCACTATAGAGTTAGAGATCAATCAGGACAAAAAATGAATCTACTTAATTGAAAACTGATTTTTCCTAAACAAGACAGAGAAATGGAGAGTGGTGCTTTGATGACTAGGAGCCCATGGAGATTGTTTTAACAAACAAACAAACAAAAAAAGATATAAGATTTGCTATATTTGTTGGTATTCATTTATTTAGTTTGTGTTTTACACTGCTTTATCCAATTGGTGTTTGAACTTGGTAGGTTTGTGTTTAAATATTATCTTCTGGTGAAGTCGTTTATCATCTCCAATAGAATGTCCTCAGATTGAAATTGTTTGATTCCTAAGAAGGTTGCCTCACCTAGCATTTTTGTTGTTGCAGTTTGTCCTTTTTTAGGATTCTGTTCTTTGTTTTGTAATCTGTGTGTTTGAAAAATGAGTATCACTTCGATGCAAAATTTGAACAGACTGATACTGTCTAGCGCATAATGAACAAAGTCCCAAATTTCCCCGTTTCTTTTCACATCAGCTTCATTTTTAAATGCATGAAGCCCCTCCAGAATTTCCTTCCTTTTTTTCCTTTGCTGGCTGCTCTTCATGTCTTCATTCTACCACCTCCTCTTTTTTTCCATCCTCCGTAATTTATGTTAAACCTATAGACATAAAATGTGGAATTAGCATTAAGCCTACCATTCATCACCTCAGATATTTTCTTGGCTTTGGATTTCTTTTTCCCCATATTGTGTTTGGCTTGTATGTTTAGTTTATACTCTCCCTGGGCAAAGCCCTGGTTGCCTCAGAGCTTTCAGTGTTGTGTGCTCTTATGATGTTAGGGCCTTAGCCTTTGAAACCAGCTGTATAACATTACTTAACATCTGTAAACAGCATTTTCTCAGTTAGTAGCTTCTTTGTTCTTCTCAACTACTGCTGAAATTGATCATCCACAAAGTGTCTTGTTTCTGGCCACCTTTCCATTTCCTCTTTCCTCTTAGTAATCTTTTCGTATCGGCCTCATGCAGTCAGAAATTATAATGCCAACTGAGTGAGCTTAGGCATCATTAAAACTAGTATAAATATTCCCTTTCCCTGTATATCATATATCACCGAAGGAAAATTTTTGGCCTTGTTTAAGTCTTGGGATGCCTAACTCTTACTTAAATCTCCAAGTTTTTTTCTTCATCTGTGTACATCTGGTAGTGCTATATCTTGTGTCCTAGGGAATCTCTGACAAGTGTTTGCTTTCTGCAAGGAAAAGGGTATTGAGAAGTTTATTTCATTTCTTCACATTCACAAATAGTGCTAACAAATTTCTATATTAGAAAACACGTGGCTTTTCTTTTTCCTTCCACAGAAAATATTAATCATGCTGTGAAGCTATAAATAGAAACATGTGGGAAGATAGTTGAGAACTGCTTCTCAAACCTATTTGTGTTAATTACAAATGATGGGAAATTGCTGTCTTGCTTTTTTACTCAGATGGACATATGCAAATTTGGATAATTTCCAAAATATTTTAGATTCATCTGAAATCTTGACACTAATGCTAAATTAGAGTACTTAAGAGTTTTAGCAAAAACATCTTCTTTGTTACAGTAACTCCTCAGTGCATTCAAGCAAACTTTCCTGGAATCAATAGAATTTTGACAGATTTTGAGTGAAATGAGTAGGATCAAAATCTTGTTTAAATTGAACATTACACTCTTATCTTGTCTCATTTCTGCTGCTCACAATCCTTATTTTTTCATGCTACTATATTTTTAATACTAATTTCTACATTTATTTACTGTATCATTTTTTAAAAATGCTGAAAGTTGAATTGTTTCCCCTTTTAGATTGAATATGGAAATCACAGAATCATAGAATGGCCTGGGTTGAAAAGGACCACAATTATCATCTAGTTTCAACCCCCTGCTATGTGCAGGGTCACCAACCACCAGACCAGGCTGCCCAGAGCCTCATCCAGCCTGGCCTTGAATGCCTCCAGGGATGGGGCATCCACAACCTCCTTGGGCAACCTGTTCCAGTGTGTCACCACCCTCTCTGTGGAAAAACTTCCTCCTAATATCTAACCTAAACCTCCCCTGTCTCAGTTTAGAACCATTCCCCCTTGTCTTATCACTATCCACCCTCGTAAACACTCTTTCCCTCTCCTGTTTATATGCCCCTTTCATGAATTGGAAGACCACACACAATATTAAATAATATTATATCAATTTTTATTCTGGTTTGTTTTAACTCGAGTTTATGCAGACATTTTGTTTTCTTGACATTTTTGCTGTCAACACAAAAATAATTCTTTTAGCCCTTAGCTCCTTGATTTTTTTTTATATCAAAAAAAGAAAAAAAAAAAGTAACAAATCTCATTTTATGCTTGAGAAGTTTAAATTTTTAACTTAAAAACCATCTACCACAGGTATTCTCTTCAGGAAAAAGGAAATAAAATTTTGCACATGTCTGATTAATATCATATGTGATTCTACCATATAGCATGAAAGTATCTCGTTTATTACAATTGCTCTAAATTATGTTTGTAAATTGGTCATATAATCATATATATATGCAAATTGAATGACCAATCAAGTTTATTAGTGATCAATACGAAGTTGAGAAGAACACTCATATACTAGAATTTTCTCATTAAAAATCATGAATTACTCATTTCTTTTACAACAAATTCTGCTTTTAAATTGTGCCTGAGAAATGCCACTCCACAGAAGTACACGTGAACAAGAATGATTATCATACTTTACTTATAAAACATCTCATAGTTCTTAGTAGTAGTATTTACTTCTGAGGACACAAGCCAGCAAATTATTTGTTTACAATTCACGCTCAGGGAATGCTAGCATTGAAATAGCCCTCCACTGATAAATTAATACTATGCAAGATTTTAACTAGGATTCTATGCTTCTTAAGTACTATCATGCAAGTTAGTGGCTGACAATACTTCACATGTGTGGCTGGTGTATTGAAGGGACCTATCAGTTACATTTTCCTTCACAACTGCCCTCCTGTAATTTATAGTTTGATATATGTGTTTAGGAATCCAGAAAAATGTGAAAAGATGTTACTTGTTGTAACAAAACTAGATTTCTTCTTCTTTTTCCATTATTTTATTTTAGAATCAACTTTCCTCTACGGATAAAGGCTCTTCCAAGGGAAACGATGCTGACAATAAAACTACTTGGACTAAACAGTGCTTCTAAAACCACAGAGGTGCTTGGCTGGACATGTTGCCCATTGTATCAAAAAGAGTAAGTTCGCTTTCATATGATGGTTTGTGAAAAGACCATTCCTGAATAGTGTTACACTCAGCTTGGGAAGAATACAAAAAGAAATAAACACTAATTTCAAAACCTGGCTGACGCTTACAGTAAAATGCTCTTGATGTGTCTGTAAGAGCTCCACCCATAAGCTTTTCTTTCTTTTCAATGCTTTGTTTTTGAATCTGGCTTGTGTAACTGTTTAATACAGTAGAATTCCTTTGGCCTGCTGAAAATCCATACTGAAATCTATTTTGTAGCTTTTCAAAATCTTTCCCACCATAACTTCCTGCTCACAATTATGTGGGTTTTTTTTTCAGTTTGCATTCCCTTCTCACTCCCTTTCATTCTGCTTGGAGTTGGACAGGCAGTAATGACTACAATGATCCCCTTTTAATCTACAGACAATTTAAGAAGCTTTCTTTTTTTTTAACCTCTTCAGTCTACACATAGCATACTGTGATTTAACGATGCTTGTAGGCTTGAGTGTAGTGATGCATAAACCGTCATCTAAGATAAATTTTCTGCCTTATCATAAACATATTTTAATAGCACTGAGAAATCCAAGTTGAGATCAATCCATTATGATGATACTTAATTTTTATTTAGATTCATTGAGATATCTGAGTTTAGATCTATTACAATAAGTAATTTTTATTTGTCCCTTAGTCCTGCATGCCATAAAGTAAGATACACAACAGCAGACTAACTAAATGCATAGCTGCTCAGGTTGAGCAATAGATTAATATGTTCAAGCCCCACAAGCTTCTAAATAAGCATCTGTCTCTTATAGCTCTATAGCTATAGCTCTTTCCTCAACTTGAGATATCTTTATCTACTTTCATATGTTGTGGTAGCTGCCATTAAAAACAAAACCAACCAAACAAAAAAACACAATTGATTGCATTTAGGCATTTACTATGTTAGGAAGGACCTTGGGTTCTATTGAACTTCTAGGCCTTCTAGTAGACAGTAATTTAGACTTGGCTAGAGGTTTTTTCATATTTTCAGGAAAAAATTCAAGATTGCTGCATTAAAGAAAGGAGATCATTCTTTGACTGAATGATTAGAGTTCTTAGCTTGAATGAAGGCTTTCTATATGGTTCTTTCTATGAATCAAATCTCTTCTGCAAGGATTTCTTAGGCATTTTATTCAGTGTTTTTTATTGGTCTTTCATTAGGCTACTTGCAAGAAAAGCACATCACTCACCGTCATTGTGTGTGCCTTTGAACTTATTTTGCATATCTCTGCTATTCTGATGCTTAGAATGAAAAGGTACAGGGTACTATCTTAGTTGATAAACTACCTGAAGATAAAGTGCTAACATGCCCTGAGCCCCAGCAAGCTAAAGTGTGCTTAGTACACAGAAACAGAACATTAGCATGGTCACTTAACTGGGATTATTATTTTTTTTTTTTTTTACCACTTTTCAGCATTTAAGTTCCAAATTAATGATATTTGAAAGTCCCCATTTCCCTGTATTATGTATGTTGTAATGCCTACCTTCAGAGCAAGCATATCGATTTTCATTAGATAGATCTCCAAATCACCCAGGCAATTTCAAAACTCACCGGAAAATGGCTCCATTGTTTCAAAGTACACACAGTCAGCACAATGAAGGGGATACAGGGTTACTTTCTTTTAATCTGCTGTATAATTGTACAGGTCATTGCTGAAATGACCCTTCAAAGCAGAAATAAAAGTTGAGTTGTTGGGTTTGGAATAATTTAGGAATAGATTGTTCAGTCAGTTTGCTGTGTCACTTATAGCAATAATTAACATAAAGAAGCCTAAGTAATTTTTCCTCTTTTAGCCAATCACAACTCCATTCTCTATTATTTGAATTTATATACTGATTTAAAAATAAATGGAGTACTGAAACTCCTGAAATGTGAAACTTGAAATTCAACCTGCTTTTCCTTTTTCTTGGAAGAGATGAATTTTTTTTTTTTTCTTTTTTTTTTTTGTAAACTAGCTCTCAAGGTTAATGACTTAGAGAGCGGCAAGATTAAAATTATTAGATGATTCTTAATAATTAATGCTATTAATTAACTAGACTCTGTTCCCTCATGCTTGAAATGCAAGCAGATTTTGATTCATTTCAGCAAGATACTTCTGAACATTAAAGTATATACGAAGAAAATGTTTGCACCTGTAGTTCCATACTAATGTGTTAAGAGTATCTTGTATTATTGTGAAGATTATGGTATTAGGATCAATAAATGAACAAATTCTGTAAACACACATAAAAAGATTAAATGAATCTAACCAGGAAATCTCTAACAAAACTTTCCTGACTTGGAAAATAACACTTCCTCAAACAAATACTTTTCTTAGAGATGAATTTAAGTTTTTGAAAATATCTTAATAGATACTCAGGTCTAGGATTAATAAGGGAAAGGACACAAATAAGCTCTTTGAAGAAGCTGGTAGCTGATATTTGCCTGGGTCATCACACATCCTTCTTTAAGTCCTTGTCCCAGTTTGTCACAGAGGCATTCTTCTCAGGACCAGAAAAGATTAGAAAAGACCACTCTATGTTCTTTTCAAGCACTTTTAAAATGTTTATTTGTTGTTGATAAACACTGGGGAAGGAAAATAAATTTCAATTCTTTTAAAAATACATTTCCTGATTTCTGTCCCATTATAATCTATTCTGGTTAAAAACAAAGGAATCCTGTTCAAGTTGTCTGTAGATTATGTTAAAAAGAACAGGAAAAAAGAATTGTGATCACTTTGGGATAATTCCCCAGTATTTAATCTGCGCAAGTTCATCTTCTTCTAGAAGCATGGAGAACTTCTCATGCTTTTGGGTAGGACCATGTTGATGTACCTTTACAGATGAAGAAGCTATAGCTGTTCTCTGCGATTTTAGCACTCCATTTCTATAAGGAAAACACTAAGTAGAAAGTATGAGAAAAATATATTTAAAGCTACAAACATAAAGTTGGGGATAATTAAATTGTTTTTACACTGTATTTGGTCCTCTTTTTTCTTGGTATATCTGGTCTAAACAGTAACTTCACTCTAATTTTACAGTTATTTGAGAATGAAATCAGTAATAACACCTTGTTCAGCTAGGTGATCTTCTGCATCCACATTTCTTATCTTTAGCAGGTAGTCAGTGTTAGTATCAGTAGGTCAGTGTCAGTAAGGTCATTGATATCAAGAAATCTCAGGCTAAGGAGGCAGCTGAGAAAATGTTTCCAAGCCAGAGTGCTACATTTCCATTCCTTCATGTCATAAAAATGTTTTGTCTCTTAGACTGAATAATTTGGTGATCCAGAGCTAATTTGCAAATCAGGAATCTGATATGTGGGGAAATATGAGAGTTTTAGTGTCTCCTTGGTGCCCATTGCCCTGAGTTCGCTGATTCTAACAGCACTATTTATTTTGCATTGGTATTTCTGAATCAGATAGAACAAGCAACAAAATTTTCCTCTTGGTGGGTGTGGTGAATGAGGTCTCCACCAATGTGAGTTCAGGACATGAGGTTGATTTTGTAAGGTAGAGTAATAACTGGTGCTGTCCTTACATCTCAGTGTTCTCTTCTGCTGAAATAAGATTGGAGGTTTATTTTTGCTGCTGTCATAGAGAAAAACTGGAAATTTTTATAATTCCAGAGCTTTTCATCTGCTTTGGTTTTGTATGAGGACTTATACAAACAGTGGCAGACACAGGGAAGCTTTTTTTATTGACCTTCTGATGTACTTTATGCTGAAGAGAACTTTTGTTCTTTTTTGCATGGAAGCCATCATCTATGACTTTAATTGTCTTTGACTTTGCACTGTCTTCACTTTATAGATGAGAAAACTATATTGAGTCACCTATCTGAGCTCACCAGCAGGCAAAGATAGCAGAGATAAAACTCTGTTCAGTAAAGGTTCTGAGGATCCTGAACACTGTCCTTCCTTTATCTTTTCCTCCTTCTAAAAATAATTATATTCTTTGTAACTGTTTCACCAACAGAGTTCTTAGTTATTGTTTGATTTTTATGTCCAAAAGTGGAATATTATCTGGGGAGTACGTGGAGTTTCCTGAAGATTACTGTCTCTCAAAATATACCATCTTTCAGTTGTTGATGCCTATTCACATGTTTTTAAAATACTCCCTGTTTTTAACAAATAGCCTTAGTTTAAAGTATGTTTAACTGTGTAATATACTCACTTACACATAGAAAATTAGCATACTTTGTATGCATGCTATAAATATCTGTTCCTAAACTAGTTCATTTTTTCTTAGGAGCTATTAAGCTAAATAGTATGGAGGTGAGGTCCTTGGTTTTACACACAGTCCTCTCATCTGCTTTAATGTATAAACAGTTTTAGACAATCAATAATACAGTACTTTCTTTGGTTCTTCTCCTTTTGAGAAATGGAGAAGTACATCTGCAGATTCTTCTTTACCTTCCAGGACAGTCTTTAGATACATACACACTGTGTGCAAATGAGCTGAAATAATGAGCTCAGGAAACGTCTCAGTTAGGCACACAGAAATTATCCTTGATTGTATTTACCTACACAGACTTCAAAGTTTCCCAATAAAAGAATACACTGTATGGATTCTTTAAAATCTTTCATAATTTCAGAGAACAATATAAGTGATTAGCAGAAAGGAGAACTCAAATGATAATTTGGTCTTCATGTTCATTCACTTCTCATCTACTCTTTCTAACTAGGTCAGTTAGTTCAAATTATGTTGTAAATACCTGTCCACAAGGGAATGGGCAAAGGGCTATTCATTTAACATAGGTCATCTAAGCAAGCATCACAGGAAAATAGCTTTGAACCTCCTTTGATCACTTCCACATTTACCTCAGTGAAAGACTTCACAGCACAAACTCTTTTTCCCCAAGTAATATCACATCAGAGTTCCTTTTTCTGCCTCCCTTCCTCCACACATTAAACCTTCAGCTGCAAAAGAAACTTTAGAAAATGATTTTGTCTTTAATCCTCCTGAGTGATGTTCTCACAATAAATCAAAATGTTTGCACTTACAGCATCAGTAGCTTCAGAAGTGAAAAACAAAAATTAGTCCTAACCTGTGTTTGCGCTGAGTGTTGTCTTAAATAAATGACTTTGCAGGAGTTTTCTGCTCCTTCTTTAGATGTCTTTGCAGAAATTTATTTCAATCCTCAATTCAGAAAAGTACATCTTTTCCAGCAATGCTGCAAACTAATTCTGGGACCAGAAAGTCCATCTGGGCTCACATATGGCTCTGATACGCTCATATTTGGTAAAAGCTGTTTACTCAAAACTCATCTGCCTGTCTGGGTGTTTCTGTTAGAGTTGACAGAAGAGAATTTAGTCCATTCTCTTATGGTTTTACTGGCTGGGCAGTCTGTGGTATAAAAGTGGTAAAAATTATCAGTAGAAGAATAAATGTTGAACATAATTATATTTATGAGTGTATCCTAATTGTTAAGATGTAGACGAATTAGAGGGTACATTCAATGTACTACACTTTATTCAGGTGCTGCATTCTTTATTTGAGTGGATTAGTCATGATTAGAATTTACACCTGAATTT
Source organism: Lagopus leucura (assembly GCF_019238085.1). Classification (NCBI taxonomy): domain Eukaryota; kingdom Metazoa; phylum Chordata; class Aves; order Galliformes; family Phasianidae; genus Lagopus; species Lagopus leucura. Next base: position 25,982,878 of record NW_024962335.1, read on the forward strand.
TCTCATTTTATTCAAGTTTTCTAGAATGAAAATCATTCTGATTTTCTTATCTACCGACTACATGTATGCCTATTTCTGGTAGGGCTTTATTGTGCATGTAGGGCTCAAATAGGTATTTCAAACCATAATATTTTATCTGTCCAAAAAACAAGTGCGGTAGGTGTAATGCAAATGATCTCACTCAAATCCTTACAGCTTTTTGGAGACTAACATCATACCCCCTTTTCTCCACCATCTATATATCAGCAGGGTTGATGGTGGTTGCAGTAGGTGGTCACAGGATTCTTCTTCCTCTAGAATAAGTGTACACTGCCTTCCACTTTTTCCACCTCATTTGCAGCATAATCCCTCCAACTAAACAGATACCATTATGGCACTGAGACCCTCCATACACAACCACTACCTTGGTTATATCTGTATTAGTTGCATAATGTAAAGGTTTGTTCTCCTTTCTCTTGTCCTTTAAGCTATCCAGGTCCGTGTTTTTTGATGTAATTTCAGTAAACCCAGTTCACCTTACATCCGGTAATGAGGCAGTATTTCTGTTTGTGTCCATTGCAGGCAGCTCATTCATGGAACTGTGCTACTTAGCATGAAGTTGTACAGTATGCTTCCAGCAGCAATGATTACCCCAGGCATCTGTAGTGTTGATGCACCAACATCAGTAACGTTGCAGGTAAGAAAATGAAAAAGCCAATGAATAGTGTTTTTTTCCAGCAAAGTGCAAAAAATAGGATTTTTCCCACAGCTCATCGGGACATCAAAAATTGAAAATGCTATTTCCATTATAGCTGCTCAGAGAGAGCATGTTAATCTTTATGGATAGAAAAATATAATGCTGCATAGTGTATGCTAATTTTTACATCACATACCACCTCTGAGGACCACAGAAGGTTTTCATAGAATTTTTTATTCATAAAATTTTCGTTCCAAAAATACTTTGACAAAAATTGCTGACTTCTTACCTGACTTGCAGCTGCCTTTTCAGGTCTGAACTTTTGTTCCATATACTATTGAACTGCATGCCATTATAAGTGTAACATACAACTTGCAATAAGCATGAAGGACTTATAAAGGAAGTAGCTACAAGGAAATTGTCAGTAAGCATCAGTAAAACTCTATCTCCATGACTACATGCCAACAATCCACCAACTCCAAGCAGAATAGTTCTCCCAATACTGAAAATGCAGTAAGTCTGCCTGGATGTTTTGTCATATTTCCAAGTTGAACAAAGCAATTGGATACCTCAAAAGAAAATAAAATTGTTTTCTGTATTAAAAAGCTGAAACAACTGTTAGCAAATGGCTTGTAATAGTAGATCATATGGATAAATGAGGCTGGCCTAAAAATTTCCTGGTTTTAATGGACAGGGGATTTTCTTGTCTGAAGAATTCAGTCCAAGAAAGTGCCTTAGAATAGCTCTCTCTATTAATAATAAAGGAAGTCAAGATAGTAAATGAATGCTCATTAATAATTTGTCTCTGCTAAAAGAAGCTGGACAGGAGGGTCTCCCATTTTTTTCCTTTCATTGTCGGTTCTCATATAAGTGACAGTATCATGATTTTGAACATAACGTAAATAGTGCCATAAGGATTGCTTTGATGATATGGCCAAGATGAGATTTACATTTTCTAGGGCATAACTTTGCTAGCATTTGACAAACGATGCATACTAAATACATACACATATATGAAATAGATAGATAAAAAATGATGATGTGAGTTAGCAAGCCAAAATGTGATGTGCAAATTTGGCTGGATTTTAAGGAGCTACTTGAATTTTCAGCTGACTGTATTCAGATCACCAAATACCACAAACTTATTAATTTTGGTAGAATGTTTTCTTTCTCTGCATCTTAAAAACATTCTAAATTTCTAATGTCTATATGGAAGTGCAAAGAATGAAAAAAATTGTTGATGCTGTACAGTGTATAAGTAGTTGATCATAAGAAACTGACATGAGGAACCTGATTCTTCTATCTTACACTGGAAAGTGCATGTCAGAATTATCCCTATATTTATGGAAAAATAAATCTGTAATAATAGAAACTTTTCATTTAAGACCCACCTAATTAAAAAACAAGAGAGGAGGAAAGAAAGTAAAAACAACTTCAGCTTTCTGAACATAGTGAAATAGACTAGATGAAATTTTCCCAGGAAAGTCAGAGACAAAGATGCCACTGATTCTTGTGGGCTGACTTTATCACTAACATATTTAGGTAATATGCTGCATGCAGGAAGCATCCTCTTTTCTCTCTCATATTTTGTATGCTTCCTGTACAAATCAACTGTGACATTTATTAACTGTTCTAGCAGAATACATATCGCTAATAAGAGTTCAGATTTTCTCTCTCTTTCTCTCTCTCACTTTTTTTTTTTTTTTTTTAAATGAAGATTGAATTTCCTGAAACTGATTTGGAGTTCATTAACCCTGAACCTGAAGAGAGAAGAGATGATCTTGAAGAGCCAACTGAAGAGTGCCTGAAGCATATTGCAAGACTATCACAGGCACATTCTCTCCTGCTGTAAGTTGTACCTGACTAGTCCTGCTGACTCTTATATATCTATTGATCACAATTAAATGTATCCAATACTTCAGAAACTAAATTTTTCTCTGAAGGAGCCTAGCAGGATTGATTTCAGGAACAGCACCTCTAAATGTGAGAATAGATCAGCAAAGCCTAAATAAGCTCCTGGAGATGGCAGTGTGTTTTACTAGTTTAGAAAACTGTTGTTTTTACCTTTCTCTTGTTACGTCTTTTCAACTCATTGAGGGAAGTAATTAATTTTTTATTCAAAAGATAAGATCTTCAGGTGATACAGTATGTCTATATTAGTATTATTAAGCAAACCTTTAATTTGTTGAAAATCATCATCCTTTATTAACACTATACTATAGAGGTTAAATAGCATGTAACCATTAAAAATGTGTACAGAGTTCTTTCTAAGCAAAGGAGTAAATATACAAAGTTCAGCATTAAACAGAAGGCACATGGAAACAAAACCAATTATAGTGTATATAGTGAAGAAGATAAGTATGTTCAGATATACGTAGGTTACATAATAAATTAAGATTATGTACTATATAATTTTATATATAATCCATGTGAAATTAGGAGCAGAAATACTTATAGAAAGGCATTATGCCAGTCACAGTTAATTATGTGAATCAAATGTCAAAAGATGCATTAGTTTTACAGTGACTAAATAACTTCCCTCCCAGTCTGATATGATGCATCTGTTAAAAAACTTTTCAATTCTGATTTCCTTTTTCTTTCTTCCTTTTATTTTAATCAAGCAATATATTTAATGAACCATAAAACCACAGAATATTCAAACTAGGGATTTTCAGTGACAGAAGTAGATCAACTATCAATAAATGGAAGAGAATACTTCTTTAAGGAGGCAGTGGTGAATCCCTGCTTCTGTGGAGCTGTGGAGGTAGACAATGCCATTAGATCCATAAAGGCTATCCAAAGGTTCATGGCTAATGTGTTCGTAAATGACTATTATACAAGACCAGGCAAACATAGAGCCTATTATATCCTTAGTGCAACAATTTTGTATTCTGTGGGTGCATGAAGGGAGGAAACCACTGCAAATGGCCAGGCTGGCATCCTCTGTGTAAGTTGCATCTCTAGCTGCCACTGTTGGGGCAAAAAACTGAGTGAGAAATAGACCGATGACCTGATCTGAGATGACATGTCTTAAATTTTAAAGGAAGAAAATGAGATCATGGTCATTTATGATGATTCACAGAACTAATAGTGTCATTCTGAAATGGCTTTTTTTTTTTTTTTTTCTGGCTTTATCGTATTTACATTACCCTCTGTGGCTTTCTTCACTCCCATCCCTTTCCAGGAGTTACTCTTACAGACTGTTATGCTGTAACATACAGTATACTTTACTATTCATTGAATTATTTAGGAAGTTCATTACAGGTTGTGTAGTACTTGCAGGAGGTACAAATTCTTTTTCCATCTTCGAATTTTGCAAATCGTTGGCACAAGTGGCTGCTGCTAAGACTATGATAAGTTCAATAACATTCTTGGAGGATGAGGAATGGTAGTCGTTTTTTTTTCACATCTTGTTTTCATCTCATGAACAAACTGGTCTACCAAATAAATTGTCAAGTTGAAGAGTTGCTTATTTGGGAGTTTTAATGAAGGAAGTTCATCTTTATTAAGTGATTTCTGATCAAGAAAAATCTGAGAGCCAGAATTTTTTGTTATATCAATATCAGAGGGATTCTTTTTACCTCCCTCAGTAAAGATGGAGTTTGATTAAAATTTGTAAAACTATTTGTTGTCACGAAATCTCAAGTTGTCTTTCTTCCTTGTTTTCATAGTTCAAGTAAAGTTGGTAAATCTAGGTACCCTTTCAGGGGCAAAATGTGTGATGATGCTCCAGGCCTACAAGTTTCAGATATGATTCTGAAATAAAAAGTTATCTGTGGATGGAACACACAAGAAACCACCCTCAGCCTGTCAGGAACCCTCTAGTCATTCTTCTGAAAGCAGATAAGAGAGTGGACAGAAAATGTTCTAAACTCTGTGGCAGAAAAAGGAGAAACAATGGCTAAAACCACACAACTACTTGGCTGTCGTTGTTTCAAACTGTCAAATTCAGTACCATCATGGATGCAGCCTGGCTGTGGCTCTGTGTCCTCATGTTCAGCCATTAGAGACTTGTAGTGCATATTCCTGCCAGGCACACATACTACAGAAGGATGTCCAGCCACATACATCAACACAGACAGAAAACAGTGCCTTACTAGCACATGTGGAAATGCATAGCACTCCCACAAAAGCAGGCAACCTGATTCTGTTCGTTCTCTGCCTGATTAGGATCAAATTCTGCCATTGGAATATATACATACCCTTATCTCTATATATTTAAGTCTGTAGCATTAAAATATTAATTACGCTAGTAGTTGTGCTCAGTTCATCTGCTAGCTAGCTCCTGATCTTCCTCCTTTCCTCAACTGCTGACACCCAGATATACAAACCCCCAAGTTCACAACCATACTGTGGTTACTGGTTTTAGATCTCTTCATGTTATGCAGACACCAGTCTCCCCAGTAACTGATCCAGACACGTGGTTCTTCACAGCAGCTGACTCTCAGACCCTTGTCTCTGGAAGCTGAGATCACTGGTCCTGTTGCCAGCATCTCATGGATGCTGACCAGTGATGGGTTACTAGAGCGGATCAGTGGGTCTGAAAATAATGAACTTCAGCGTATGGCACTTGTACTCCTCACAGGTCCACATAGTGTGCAATTTTGTGATCTTTGGAGTCATCATGAAGCCAGATGAGAGAGAGGAAACTGAGTTCATTAGTTGATGCCTGATACCTTGACTGACTTCTGACAGCAGTTGAGATGTGAACCTTTGATGCCTTTTAGGATTACTGTGCTTGAAACACAAAACCTCATAGCCATCTGAGACAATGGCTTCTTTTTGAACATAGCTTGTTTGCCCACAGTGGCTCCCAGTGAAGAAAGGATCAGAGACTGATTTGAAGTCAGGAAAATGACAATCTTTTTTGCCATCTTTCTTTCCAGCATACATGATTTCTTTCTACATTTTCTCACTGCTTCCACTTCCTTTTTTTTTTTTTTTTTTTTTTTTTTGTCACTTAATGGCTAAGAATCTAGTTTGCCTACCAAACATCACTAGACTGCCTTTGCTGTGAATTGTGATTAGAAAGACTTCTTAGAGCCTGGTAGATAGCAGAACATGCCTAAAAAAGGGCATTGATCTGCACATTTCATGAACTGTAGGCGCTGGAAGAGACCTTTAGAGATCATTGAGTCCAACCCCTCACTAAAGCAGGTTCCTTACAGGTCTTCCTGGTGGATGTTGAGGTGGGTCTTGAATATCTCCAGAGAAGGAGACTTCACAATGTCTCTGGGCAGATTTTGCTAATCTGTCCACAGGAGAGAAACCTGCAAGTGAGAATCAGAGCCAGGGGGCCAAAATTCGCAACGTCTAGCTTTGCTTTGCTTTCCTGACTCTTTTTTTGTTTGCCTCTTTGTTTTGCTATTTTGTCTTGTTCAGTCTTAGGGCTGAATATGAACAAGCATATACTCATATTTACCATTTCCCCACAAAAGTAAATGAAAATTAAGACCAATTTCCACTGAAACAATTTCCATCATTTAGTGAAAGATATTGAGGGAAATTATCAAAAGGAAAACTAATGAATTATTTCGATTTTAAGTAAGATTTTCTTTCTTCTGTATTTTTCTTTGTGTTGAGAAGAAGGCTAGAAGACAATATATTTTGATGCAGTTGATACAGGGAGGGAAATGTAGACGTAATAACTTAAAGAACTGCATTTTTATCAATACATAGAATTTATTAGCATCTTATCACTTCTGTGTTGAAGAAATAACTTTATTAGCATAGCAATCTTCAGATGCTAAACTTACGCAAAAGTTTTATCACATATTTTATATGTTCTATTGTACGTGTATGTAAACTTTTATTACAACCAAGGAATAAAAGTAATACCTCCCTCCCCAGAAAGTAAAATACTACCAAACAAAAGTCTAACCCAACCTTTAATTTAATTTTTAATCTTTAAAATATGTTAGTCTAGTTTCTCACAGAAACATGGAAAGAGAAAATGCAATTGCCTCTAAAGCAGAGTGTGAAATCTGTTATTTAGAAACTTGATACAAGGATTGTTTTCTTATCTCATTTTTTAAGTTCAGTGAAGGCTTTAGCTGCTTTAATTTGAACGAAATTTAGCTGCTTTAATTTGAACAAATTGAATAGTTTGGATCATGCTGTTTGAAAGCTTCAATCTCTGCTTAAAGTTAACATATAAAAGGGGTGCTTCACAGAATCACAGAATCACAGAATGGCCAGGGTTGGAAGGTACCTCAACGATCTTGAATCTCCAACCCCCCTGCCACATGCAGGGCCACCAACCTCCCCATTTAATACTAGACCAGGCTGCCCAGGGCCCTATCCAGTCTGGTCTTGCACACCTCTAGAGATGACCACAACCTCTGTGACAGCCTGTTCCAGCACCTCACCACTCTCTCTGAAAGAACTTCCCCCTGACATCCAACCTAAATCTTCCTTCTCTCAACTTAAAACCATTTACCCTTTGTCCTGCAGAATACCATCTGAATGTAAAAGAAAACAAGATGGAAATAAAGTCTTAGGCCTACTTTAATCTCTTTTTCTGTGTGACTTCTCCTTCACCAAGAGAAACATATATGTGTTGTTAAAATAGATATGCTGTGAATTCTGACACAGTCTTTTAAGATGATTGCTAAAATTATATTTTTCTTGAAACGATTACTAAAAATCATGACTGAATTTGGATCCTGGGTAGATTTTTCTTCTACCTACATTTATGAGCTTATTCTCCTAATAGAGAGGAATAAACATTCTTGTGACATTTAAAAAAAGAGCAAATACAACAGCAAAACTACCTCTCTTCTAAATGTCCAGTGATATGAACTGTGGCAATCTTGAGAATTTGGGAAGGGCTAAGTTCCTTATTTTGGCTAAAAATGCTCTAGATCATTGTAAGTAGAAGGAAGACGGCTCCCTTCCAACTTGGGATATTCTATTCTAAGATGCTGGATTTTAAGCCCAGCTTATGCATCCAGATAATGAAATATTTGACTGGAAATAGACTATTTACATACTGCCTTCTACAAGGTTTCTTACACCTTAAAATATTTAGATGAGTTTTACGTCACAATTAAATTATCTTACTAAGTAGATGGATCACCAATGTGTTCAGCTGCTATGACGAAGATAGCCAGTGTTCATCTTGGCTTCAGTAATGACATGTGTCAACTGGAGATCACTTTGCACTCTCAAGGCTTTGATGTCAATTGAAAGAGTTTGAGCTTTGACAGATGATTTCTTCTAATGTTTTCTAATAATACCAAACTCTAGGATTTTAATATAGATGAGGCAAAAACACCTGAATTGGTAATAAATTGAAAATATAAGTAAAAAAATTATTTTGAGGCACTTATGGTGGTGAAATGTGGTGTGATGTCCTTCTATTTTATCAATATGTTATTCAACCACCTAATATCTCTATGAGGAATTTGGTATTGCATCCTTTGTTTTCATAGCATACTTACAAACAGGTCTTATAAACAGAGATTGATGGGAGCTTTTCTTCCCTTTTATAAGCTGAGGCAAATGCCATGACTCTGTATGGGCACACATGCTCATGTGTGCATGGATTTACCTAAACCCCAATTTTAATGCAAATGTGCTAGAAATAAACATGCCTGTATTAGTCATAGCAAGAACATGAATAAAAACTATGGCTAGTGGTGTTGTATGTCTGGTTGTTACAGAACTTAGATGATCCTTAGCAGATGGAAGTAACAATAAATTCCCCAGTGAAAACCGAATCTTCTTTGTCTCTGTCAGAAAATCTCAGTGAAAACAAACAAACAAACACCAACAACAGTGGAGAAGAAAAATGAGAGTGCTTGAGAAGTGAAATAACCATATATGTGTGTCTTTTGACACTTCATTTTTATATGACCCAAGGCTGACAGATCCAGAGTATAAGTATCACTTTTCTTATGAAAGCTGGTCTGCAGAAAATGATATCCTACCCCAAGGAAAACATGTACATAGCTGAAAAGGAGTGTACTGTATGACTTGGCCCCACAGTACAATAACGTTTGGTGCTACACAAAGCTCCAGGTGGTTTTAATTTCAAACTGAATTTCTAATCTTCTTTTCCAGACTCTCAGAGCAACAGAGAAGAATCTTATGGTTTTATCGTTACTACTGCAATAAGCAAAATTGCTCCCTTCCTCTGGTACTGGGCAGTGCACCCAGTTGGGATCAAACAACTGTGTCAGAAATGTATTCTGTCATGAGGAAATGGAGATTTTCTAACCCTGTGGAGGCACTTGGGCTTCTAACTTTCAGGTAAGGGAAAATTATTTTAGTAGGAAATTAACAAGAAGAGGAATGATCATTATGTGCTGCTGATTAATTCAGTGTTTCACTTATGCTCAACAAAGTATGCTACTTTGTTGTTTTTGGTTCTGTCCCTCTGTCAAAGTATAGTTATACCGCAACTCCTGTGATGTCCTTAAGTTGAATACACCAGCCCTGTTTTAGGCTGAGAAGGTTTCCTATTTTTCAGAATAATGAGAAGAGTATTTCATTCCGTACAGCAGGTTCAGTCACTTTCTGGTAGCAGGTGATCAATCAAATTCTTAGCTCTTGCATGGCACTCCATATCTTCAAACTACTGTGCTAAGGGGAACTAAGGGGAGATATGGAAGACTGAACTATGCTTCCAGTTAGAGATTATGTGTAAGTATGTGCAGGCTCACCTGTAGCTCATCTTTCTGAAGCAGAATTTTGAAAAATTGAGCAAGTTCTGGGTGATTTCTTCTGCACAACTTCTTACACTGGGAGATGATTTTCAAGAATGTTTGAGATGGTCTAACCTCTGAAGGAATGGCAAATATCAAGGGATAGAATCTGCCTCAGCAGTTATGCTTCCTCTAAAACCTTACTACGTATTTTCTGCTAAGTATTCTATCCGTGAAAGCATTAACCCTATGAATGAAATGACTGAGAATTTTGATCTATCAAGTACTAGTCTGGATAAGCATGAGACTGCATCTGCTTTGCAATATCAGTTCCATATTTTACACGTGACCTTTAGAAACAAAATATTTCACCTAGAGCTTTACTCGAGGAGAAAGAACTGTATTTACGCAGCCCCACAATATTCAACAATAGTTGTTTTAAAATGCAAAGCAATTTCCTAAGAATTCCCGTGTCTCAAGTATAAGGAGTTTCACATGTTTGCATATATGTATTTCTGATGTTTAGTGGGAGTGATGGAAGCAAATTCTCTGAAAGATGGAGCATATTATTGGCATTTTGTTTATCATTAATAAATGATTAGAATGTATGAAAGACTCAGTGAAGAAAGGAATACACAGGCAACATGTTTTCTTTCACACTCAAGTAACAAGAGAGTTTGAGCTGGTTTGTCAGAGCAATTTCAGTTCAGACCTTATGTCAAATTTCGATTCTGTGTGTGAGGGACATTTCTGGAGATGAAGAGCTTTACTGTTCCTTGAAGGTGCAGCTCTGCATTAGGTTGTGGAAGAATATTAGCTCTTGCCAGGTGCTTCTCGGGGTATTTGAATTATATATCACAAAGCTTCTCAGTGTGAAGTGAATGCAGTGTACATGCTGCTTATTCTTGCAGACATTGCTGGGATGGAAAGACAGGATGATGTCATCACTTTGTGTCTCCCAGTGCCACTGTTGTATGTGGCTGGTGCCCCCAGTGATGCCAAAGGGCTATTTATTAAGAACTTAGTTGGTTTGTCTCTACAGTTTCTTTCTCAACAAAGACAACACCGATCTATTTTCTTTACTATGAGAAGGAGTTCTGGATCACAGTACCAATCTTTAAAAAAGATTTTGTCGTTCACGTATTTCAGTATTGTACAGGTACATGAACAAGTGGGAAGCTAACATTCTGAAAGAGAGGGATTACATTTCATTTAAGATTTCTAATTTCAAAGATGTCTAGGTCTCATTATTTAACTACTGAGAGACATGTAAATGCAGATTGAGAGAGTGGGCTGAAGGAGCTAAGTACTTTCTGTATAAAAAAGTTTTCTGAGGTTTCTTCTCATTGTTATCTTTTCCTCAGATTTCAGTCATATTGAAAAGTAAAATAGCATTGAGTACAATCCAACTTCCCTTCACTATTACCTTTCCTGACTTTTGGATTGTAAGCTCCATAACTGAGCTGTTTTTGAAGGTTCATTCATCTCTATCCTGTATTATGCTTGGCTCTGACAATTCATCAACTCAGTTCCTGACTTCTATCATCAACAAAACAGCTCTCTGAATTCTTGTGATTACTGAGACACAGCTGAAAGGTCCATGTTTGTATAAAACATGAGCAGAATATAAAAGAAATACTCTTTATGGATTCATGTCCATTTTAAGGACTTGTGTTACCATCTCTATCTTATCCTAGGTAAGTATAATAAATTGGGCATATGTTTTGTTAACATAGTTCAACTGTGGAGAAGCAGCTGGACCAAATCAGAGCAAATGTCAGTCTAGTGCATCCTGTCCAACAACAGACATCTAGGGAAGGCAACAAAAATAGGTTAATCATAATAATGTTGCCTTTCTCTCCCAGCTTCCAGTAATTTAAGCTCAGAGAGGTTTTTTAGAGTTAATAGCCCTTTTATAGTTTTATTTTCATTTTTCTTAATAAAAATGAATTTAGTGTTTATAACTGAACTTAAAAGACGTTCTGGAGCAAGGAGATCCACACTTGAGCTCTATATTGTAAACTATGACACATACAAATTATACCATATTGTAAGGAGTGTCATAAAAGATCAAGATGTTCCAATCACTCAGAATATTGCTTCATTTTTAGGAATTTCACTTTGCAGTATCCAACAGAAAAGCTGAATTTCTGCAAGAATATGCTACCTCTTTACATGGTTTAGGGAAGGTACTCAAAATCACTAATCTTTTGCAAATCTTAGGCTGGGGACCCTAATTTACCATTCTTTTCACAGCAGAGAAGAGGCATCTGTCGTGATTCAGCCCAAGCTCACATTTGCAAGGATAAAAAAATCAAATCATTGGAGGTGCTAACTCATTGTATGAGTTACAAGGCAGCATTGGAGTGCTTAGGGAAAGCTATCATGACCCATCAAATTAAGCCCTGTTATCCTGCATCTGAGTTAGAACTGTCTTTGCAGCTTTCTGAAACTTCTAAATTGTCCACAGTGTACACAATGTACAGCTAAATATACAGTTTAATAGATGATTCTTGTTCTTTGGGCACATCTCTCCTGCTTTTGCTCTTCATCTTTTCAAGCACATATGAGGGCAGCCAAATGATACCATAGTCATTTATTCTGTGGAAAGGAAGAACATTCATAAATTGGAAACTCAATAATGGTATATTTCACAGATATATTTAGCAGCAGTCTTGAATCCAGTACTTGGAGCAAGTGCATTGATTCTTAAAGCCCCAGAAGCCAACGCTTTAAAAAATAATAATAGTAAATAAATAATAGTAAATAAAAATAATAATAGTAAAAAGATTGTTTCTTTAATCAATAAATATGGGATGAGACAGCTGTCAAGGAAAAGTGAAAAATAGGATTTTATACTTCTAATTTTACTTATAATTTCAGGGATGGGTGATTGAAGGGATTGCCTGAAAAATATATATTTCTTCTTCCTAAAGCAAAAGTATAAGGATGGTCCCTTCCACCATTGCTTATTGGTGCCCTATGAGTTTTACTATAGATTTCACCTATTGGTCACGGCAAAAAAAAGCCAAAATTCAGTGAAATTTGGTCTAGTCCACTATTATATGGGGAGATTGATGGCCCTGCATGTAGCAGGGGGTTGAAGATTCATGATTCTTGAGGTCCCTTCCTACCCTGGCCATTCTGTGATTCTGTGATTCTGTGAAATTAGAGCTTTCTCCGACCATATCTACTTTTCGTGACAGACTGGGGAAATGACACCAGAATACTTGTTTATTCAAAGAATTTTCTTCTTAACTGAGAGACACCAAAGACAGTGTTAGAAATGCTACCTCATATGGTGTATCGCTAGTATGCCAATGTTCTGTGTATGTATAAAGCAATCATACTTGCAAATTTTTGTCAGGTTATTTTGATTTCAAATGATCTAAAAGGAAAGCCAAAATGAATTCATTAACCCAAATAGCAGAAATTAGGCTCTTTCATACTCCTCCATGGACAGAGATAATATGCTTATGGTTATAGTATCCCTCAGCCTTTGACTTTCAAAACATTACTGTTGATTTTCACATTATTTAGCAGAATTTCTGCGGAGCTATAGAGTTTAAGGTATATATAAATATATGTAAAACTTTCTAAACAGTAATTATAATAAAATGGGATAGCTAGAAACTAGCCTGTTCATAAACCTTTGAAAGCCAAATTGATTTGAGACGCCTTGAATCAGATAGCCATTGTTTTAACCTGCAAGTCTGCAATGAGCATTTAATAGTTATCAAACAGATGCAGCTAAAGCACATCTGGCCTCTCTGCAACTTATTTGATTAAAAAGGTCCTAACTGTATATCAACGTGGAGGGCAACCATGGGTTTATGCAAAGAAATAAAGTTAGAAAAAACAATAATCTATAATTAGTTTTGTGCTTTGTTTTAACATGTTCTAGAGCTGCAGAATTTTGTGGTGTGGATGGCTCATGAAAGGCCATTTCATTCTTTACAGAAGTACTCAAACACTAGAAAATGCAGTAAAACGACATATCAGTTTATCTGACAAATATCTTCAAGCATGGGGGTATTTGAAACATTGCAATAAGAAAAATGAAACGCACATCTATTTCTCATTTACAGTCAAGTCACTGGCAAATGCCAAAATCTCAAGAGAATATCACAAATCCACAGGATACCTCAGCAGCACTTAGTTTTCTGTTTGAATCTGATTTAGCTGAAAGGTACAGCCAGACAAGATGCTCTGTACTGGCTATCTGTATGAGAATAATAAAGGACTGGATGTTGCTCTTATTTCTAAAGCAAATTGTAGTCTGTTCTCATTCAGCTCAATATTCAGCTTTTTCAGAAACTGTCGTAAAATCTCATGGGAAACCTAACAATTTTAAACTACTCAGACAGAAGTTACAAAATGGATGGCTGTCAATCACTGGCATCATGCAGGGATAAAAGAACAAAACAGCAAAAGGTTACTTGAGGTTAAATATCAAAGGAAATCAGTTTAATAACTTAAGGAGTATGCAGGCTTCAAGACAAGCTGTGAAGGTGAAATTTGAAGTCCATCACAATGTTAACTGTTGTGGACTAGACCTGACAACCATTGTTTACGTATTGTTTTTTTCTTCAGTAGTGTCCTTGAGAATATAAATGTGGGACAAACTTATGAGACACAGTCCCAGTTGTGGAATATCCATTACCTGAATGGATGGCAAACATATAATTATTCGAAAGAAGAAAGGTACTGTGTGTTGCAATTCAGGAAAATGAATGAGGATCACAGTAGTTCTATCCACTTAATTATTTATTGACCTTGTTTGTTGAGGGGGAAAAAATAGAAGAAAGGGAACAGAAAGGAAAGGAAGAGGAAGACCATAGCTAGAAGTAATTGGAAACCTGAATGAAAATGTCCAGTTTCAATCACATTTAGAATCTGTGCAATGAAAAAAATAAAACATTTTTAAGTGTTTTATTTTAAGTTGTGATTTTTTCTTGCTAAATTTTTGGATACAGTCTTAAAACAGCCAGGGAGAGGGGTGCCCAAATCCCTGCTTTCACAAACAGTTGTCAAAGGTCAGACATCAAGAACCTGATAGTCATGGCTCAAATTTTTTCCAAAACTGATCATATATATGCACTTGAAATAAGCTCTTGCTCCTTAGGAGCCCAAAAGGCTGTAGTATTGACTCTGCTGTGATATGGTCATCTCATCTCATTCTTGAGTTCTCATTGTGTATATAAAAGTTACATATTCTTTATAGCAAGCCTTGGAAATCACCTATGCCCCAGTATGTAAACAGTGACCATATTTTGTTAGACCTGAAGTGATTTCTCACAGTGAGTTACAGAACCATCTGTTGAATGAGGCCACCAAGAGCTGGGTCCTGCGCTTTGGCCACAACAACCCCAGGAAGTGTTATAGGCTTGGTGCAAAGTTCCTGGAAGACTGTATAGAAGAAAGGGATCTAGGGGTGTTGATAGATGGCTAAACATAAATCAGTCTTGTAGGCACCCTAACTTGTATTGGAAATAGCGTAGTCGACAGGAGCAGGGAAGTGGTATTTTCCCTGTACTCAGCTCTGGTGAGGCCAAACCTTGAGTCAGATGCTGTACTAAAGGACATGGTGTAGTGGGAGAATGTCAGTGGTAGGTGGACAGTTGGACTGGATGATCTTGGAAGTGTTTTCCAACACTGGTGGAAGATTCTGTGTCTATATGGAACATATTTCATTGTTCAGAAACCTGCTGAATTAGGGGAGAAGGGAAAGAAATTGACTAATTCCCATACTATCAGCACATGCTTGGCACACAAGCCTTTGGAGCAACTGCAAAATTAGGTGATAGAATGATATGGAAAGAATTAATTTTTTTAATATGTGATCCTCCTTGAAGTATCTTTTGTTCTAAATAGCCATATGAATATTAAAGTAACAACTTCATGTTCCTAATAGGTTGCCTGTAAAAAAATAAGTAAAAAAATAAATAGTACTTGCAAAGTGGGCTAATCTGGGACAAACATGATAATTTATTTATGAAGTATTCTGTCTGTCCCCATCAAGGCTCTCCCAGCATCATGCAAGTGTTTATTAACTGTACTATAAACATCATCAAATATGTACCATAACAGAAAAATATAATATTAAAATATTAAATGAGTTACTTTAACAGGGAGTTTGAAAGTATTACAGCTGGTATCAGTACAAAAAACCAGACATCTCAAGTAGGTCTGACTCTTAGCTATTTGTTCTCTAAATGTCCACTTTTATTGGAAGAAATGTAGCTAATTTGGTGATCAAAGCATATATAGGTCTGTTTATTATTTTACTTCAGTTTATTTTATTAAATTTAAAAGCTCAACTTTTGAGCTGCAAGGGCCATTATACTTCAGAGCACTTACCTTTACAATTTCTTTTCTTGTGATAGCAATCAGCAAGTCAGTGCTGCAAATGTGGCACTGCCTCTAGTGTTTTACTTCTGATTTATTTTTTAGTGGATATAGAGTTTACAAAAGGTGCTGGATAAAAAGCTGGGAGAAGACCAGTCTGTTTCTCTGCTGAGCATATAAAACAGTAATATTGATGGCCCCCTTAGACCTTCTGCCATAGGTGACAGTTCTGATTTCAAAGGAATTCCTCCAGGGCAAATTGCAACATAATCTGTGGTCTTTATTCATCATTTTTACGTATGGCATGGAGTGACAAATCAGTGAGACACTGGACTGCAGTGCATGAAAGAGTCTAATGGCTGTATTTGTTCAGAAGTTGAGGGATATATTGCTTCTTGTGGGGCAGATACTTGCCCTTAGAGAACTGAACTGCAGCCCAGTAGCCCTTTAAAACAATATCTAATTGACTGTGGTGCATCTGAAGACATTTCTGCCCCTTTGGCACAGATGATAACTCTTACAGTTCTGATGAGGGAAAGGTTTGTATGAACATTCCCAGTTTGCTTCAGAAGACAGAAGAGACTCTTGGGATTGTAATGGACAAATGTCAAGTACTGATAAATAGTTAAGCATGTTGTTGACGCGTAACAGATATGCAGATGAGCACATCTATTCTTTTCCTCATAAAAGCAGGACCATGGCAGAATGCTTAAGTGTAAAGCAACTTAGGCAACTTTTTTGTTTTTGGAATTCTCTGTTAGCATCAAAAGGGCAGCATATCAAAATCTTGAAATTTTTTTTGCTTCTGTTTTTCTTTTCTGAAGTAAGTCAACTTTTGAATATTAGAAGAAACACTGTATTCTTTGTCTTTTTCTAAGAGAAACTTTTAACAGGCAGTTTTGATCAGTCAAGATTACATCAACGTTTCATTCTCTTTATTTGAAAGAAAAAAAAAATTGAGTGGCTATATTATTTGTCCTCCTTTCCCTATTTTTATCATTGCTGCCACTGCATCTTCTTTTATCAGTTACAGTTACAGTTTCATCACAAAGTCTGTATTAGGACACAGTCATACTGATTTCAACTAGATTGTTTTTGAGAATGCAGCTTATTTTAAACACTCGTTGAACATTTCCTGCCAGGATTTATTGAGGGTATAGCTTCTGATGAGCACTGATTGAGCATTTTCCCATCAGAGAAGCATTTTTCACAGACTTGGAGACCTTCTGAGGGAATGCCTTGATTTTTTTTTTACTAAATTTTCTTTCAGGAGAACTAAAGTGAAAAACTGCTTTCCACTTCCAAATTACTTCTGTTTAAAAATATTTAAAATTTTGTTATGTTATGAACCAGGAGCACTGACACTGCAACAGTTTTTCTAACATGAAGCCTCATTGTACGGAAATTTTCAAGTTTTCATGCTGTTACTCAGAACAAATGCTTTCAAGTGACTGTTAAGTGTTTCCATTGCACAAAAATTTCCTATTACAGCTAAAAACAGCAAGGGAGGATGCACAATTGCCTTCATATTTCAATAAATATAAAGGAAATTATAATGCTTGATAATTCAAAATAAAAAAAAGGCATTTGAAGATCAGTGTTCCAGGGTACTGAGTTTATGATTTTCTTGTACAGTGCTGTAGCAGTCAATCCAATTAAGCGATCTACTCTCTATTTCTTGACTCTTGCTGCAGTGAAGGAAATGAAATGATTTTTTCTATCCCATTTGGAGAAGAAAACTGTTTTTCTAGCATTTCGCATCAGTAAGAGCTCAAGAGAGTTGCAGTGCATAAACAGTGTCTTGGTACCTCTTAGTAATATCTATTTGTTTTGCTTTAGTTTTCCAGATAAAGATATTCGCCGAACAGCAGTCCAGCAAATAGAAAATCTGTCAAATGATGAATTGTTAGAATATCTCCCACAGCTGGTTCAGGTAAGAAAAAAATTTTTAGCCAATGGTGTCTTTTGTCCAGATCAGTAAGTTCATTAAACACTTTTGGTTCTTTCAGTTTTATATATTGTAAGAGCAATAAGTAAGAAAGACTGACCAGCTGATGAAATGTTTGAATTAACAGGACAGACATATAGATATTCTCACTTGAGAGAATGCAATTGTTTTGGTAATGTCATTGATCTTTTCCATGTACCACAAAGTGACCTTTCTACAGAAAGGAAGAAAAGAAAAAAAAAGCAAGAAGAAAAAGCATCTGTATAAAACAAATGCTGCTATGACTGCCAGGCCAGGGCCTGGGCTATGTTGTGGTCAAAAAGAGGTTTCTTTGCAATGAATCACATTTCTCTAGTGTCACATACACAGTGAAAATCATTGTCAGCACACAGTAACTACATCAAGTTGGTTATAGAATAGTTCCTTCAGAGATGTACACTGCTTTTCAGTGGAAACTAATGTTTTACGTATTACGGGCCTGTTGCAAAATAATAACTTTGTGTTGAATCAGTCCTGTTCTTTAGTTGAGGAGGAGCTAGTCTTATCCACTTATTTTGTAATTCCAACCACATGGTTTTCTTAGAGTTCTTCATTTCAGAGTTCCTCAGGGTTTTATTTGTGGGTTTTTTTTTTTCAATATGTTTATATTTATATGCACACATATCCATGCACATATGCATATTTGTATGTAGATACATAAGTACACATGAATGCACATATCTATGTAGTCCTTTACTATGAAGAAGTGGAACCATCACACCTTTACAACATTCAGCACATTTGAATGCTTATGGAAGATTTCACCTTTCACAGCTTCTGTTTCAAAATAAATTTTTGGATAGAATTTATTTTCCAAATGAAAATGGCAAAAATGTAAATAAAGCAAAGACTGTATATTTGCATGTATATTTATGTCCGAAATCCAGATGATATCCTGTTGTCTTGCAGGGGATAGTATGTACTTGTGTCCTGAAGTTTCATTTCATGGGCATTCTTCATAAGTTGGATTGTTTCATGCAAACTAATCACTGGAGATACTATCCTTTCCAATTAATTTTATTTATGTAAGTGAAAGATAGCAAGACCAGCATTCAGGTGATTGTTCTTTTTATCTGTTAAGGTGCTTAAGTTTGAGTGGAGTCTGGAAGGCCCTCTAATGAAACTCCTGCTGAATCGCTCTCTTCAGAGCATCCAAGTAGCCCATCAACTTTACTGGTATGACTGTTTTTTTATTATTAATTCATCCATTTTCTATTACAGTGAATATTATCCATTACTCCATCAGTGACAAACTCTGTTTAAAATGAACAGTAGTTTTTTTCACTCTCTCATCATTATCCTTTTAGTAGTGGATATGAGTAAAAGTCCTGCTTATCTCTGACTTCATCCTGTCCCTAGAGAAAAAATTGAAGGTCAGCTCTCTTAATTAAGGTACCATTTGTATTTTTTTCCTTATCTGGTTTGAACATAAAGTAGTCTTACTCAGAACTTGCAAGATGTCCAAGCAGCATTGACTTACTGATAAAAGGTCCTGTTTTTGAGATTTCTGTGACCTCTTCTGAAGATTTCAGACTTCTCATGTCTATTCAAGTAACTCTCCTGAAGCATCTACAAATCATTCTAACTTGTGATAGCAGTGTTCCCATTCCTTTTAGTAGTCATGAAGATGTAACAGTTCTGATAGTAACCACTATTCACTGTCTAGCTATACAATGAAGGGATATCTGTAATCATATTATTTGCATGCAGTGATTACTGTTTGCACTGCCATCACTTCAAGGCTGTCGGAAAAGGAATGTATCTTCTGTCATCTGTACTGCTCTATGATCTGAAAATCTAGCTTTTTTTTTTTTTTTTTTTCATGTTTAGTAATGATGGATGAAATGAACTTTCATTTACAGTTCAACTGGTTCAGATCTCTGAAAGCAAAAGCTTTCCTCCCTGCGAAGCAAAGACAACAGCTTGAAATGTAATCATTTTGTTGAGGAAGTGTGGGGTCAGAGAGAGCATAGATCTTATTTTTATATCTGCATGATCTCTGGAAATGTTAGGACAAAACAGAATTTTGCCTGTGTTCATTTCACTGAAACAAATAGGATAATAGTAATATGCCTAATCAGTGTATTTGTTGAAGAGGCACCACATTTAGCATGTGTAAACTTCTTCCACTTTACTTTGCAACATAGTCCTGTGTAGATCCATCCTTTTTCTTTTTTTCCTCATTTTGTTTGACTTATCTGATTGTATAGCCTTGGGAAATACATAGAAGAAATTGTATCTTGAGCAATTGATATCCTTATCTGGCATCATATAATTTAATGTGGTAAAGGACTTATATTTTATATATATCTTAATCATAGAATCACAGAATGGCTTGGGTTGGAAGGAACCTCAAGGATCATCAAGCTCCAATCCCCCTGCTACAGGCAGGGCCACCACCCTCCCCATTTAATACCAGACCAGGCTGCCCAGGGCCCCATCCAACCTGGCCTTGAACACCACCAGGGATGGGATATCCACAATCTCTCTGGGCAGTCTGTTCCAGCACCTCACCACTCTCTTGGTAAAGAACTTTCCCCTCGTATCCAATCTAAATCTTCTTCAACTTTAAACCATTTCCTCTTGTCCTGTTGTTATCTACTCTTTCAAAGAGTTGGCTCCCCTCTTATTTATAGGCTCCCTTTAAGTTCTGGAAGGCTACAGGTCACCCTGCAGCCTTAATATATAATATTACTGAACACACTTATATCTAGTAGAATATTGCTAAATGTTCACTGTATTCTGTGCCTTTTAGCTGGTAGCACATGTTGATGTCATCCAACCCTGGGTTATTTTACAAGCACTTTTTATCCCTGTGTGCATCAGGAAGTGGAGATATCATCAGCTACTGTGTGTTTATTAAATATTTTGATTACCCTCTTATGCTTTGGTTGCAGATGGAAACTACTAATTTACTAAATATCTTTCTGGAATATCCCATGGATACTTCCCTTAATAGTATTTCCAAATTGTATAAATAGTAATTTGCTATTTATCCCCAAATAAACAAGCGTAAAGGTATATTTTACCTGAAATGTAAACATTAGTTTCTTAGACGGGTAACTTTTGATTAAATGTTAAAATTAGTATATGTTCCTGTGTATAGATATGTAAATATAAATACAAATACACATTTATATGTATGTATAAATGCATGTATAAATATAATGCATACATAAATTCAAATATATATTCAAATGTATATTTTTTCAAATATATTTTTTTTTATTTTCTGGATTTTCAGTACCTTATCTGGCAGACGTTCTTGGCAGAAATTTGATGGATTCATTTATTCATTCATTTAAAATTGGGACAGGGTTTTTTATTAACAAGTATCTACCCAGTGCCTGGACAGGAATCTGCAGGACCACTGCACAACACTGTCATGTGTCGTGTTTTCCCATGTGATAGCTGTGTTTCTGTAATAAGAAACCAATACGTACCAATAGATGATGTGTTTCTGAGAACAAATTCTCTTAATGCACGTTACTTAGAATATGGGAAAGCCTGGGTGAGTGGAGCAACGTGAGAAAATACTATAATACAGAAATAGCAGCAGCCACCTCTAAAGTAGCCATCCTTGAAAGTATAGTAGTATAATAGTAGTATAACTATGTGCACCCAGAATACACAGAGCAGTCATTAGTTTTAGGGGGAGAGAGGTCTTCTTAAGGCATGCCTGCTTGGCTACTCTCAAAAACTGATAATTTTTTTAAAAGCCTGACTGGATTCAAGTGTTTAATATATATGTTTAGCTGCACAAAGTGATCATGAAAGTATCCAGTCATACCTCTTTTATTTAGTCTTTTTGTTCAAGCATTTCAATATGAATTGGAGAGTTTAAATATAGCACACACCTATAGTGTTCATCAGACTCTACGCTTTTCTTCTTTATATACTCTGCTCCACCATGATCTCCAGAAGTAAGCTGTTTTCCACCAAGCATTTAAATGTATGCAATTATTAATATTTCTGTTCCAGAACTTTTAAATCTGGTTTCCCAAGTAATAAATTCTATTTAGAAAGTTTAGCAGTAATTTCATTGTTTGTATTAATAAAGGCTTTCATTTACTCTGCAAACTGGATTTGTCTTTATAAAAGCAATGGAAAACTGAGTTTTGTCCAGTTACCTCTAAAGAGATTTTCAAAAAAAGCTCATTAAGTTAATAATACAGGCAACATACGTGTGCAAGCATGCTCCCAAATCTTTTTTAAGAAGTGCAGTTAGATAGCATTTTATTCTCTGAAGCATTTAATTCTGTTTCTTAACAAGATTGGCAAACAAACCCAGTCTTAGAAGGAAGATTTGATTAAAACAAGCAGTAGAAATTATATTATGTCAATTTTTTAATTGTAATAAGTGACATTAATGTTCCACTATTAAAAAAAAATCAGCATATGCACCATGTTTCTACCCAAAATAGAACTTGGAGCAGAAGATGTAAAATCTAATATAATTCAGTAAAATAGTGATACATTTTCATAATCACAAAGGAAACATCAGCTGAGTTAAACTTCCATGTTTTTCAACAGTATTGTAAACCGAGACAATAGTTACTAGAATTGGTGGTGACTGGCAATGCTAACTCACTTGAATGACAAACATCATTTTAATAGTAGCTCACTTATTTAAAATTGACACAATTTCCCTGCACACAAGAAATAATCTGCTGCCTTTAATGATGTACCAGCTCATCACCTTTTTAATAGTGATGTTGGACAGTAAGTAGTTGAAGCTCTTGCCATGAAGCAGTGATAAGTTTATCTGAAAATTTTATTTAAAAAAATAAAATAAAAATTGAGCAGCGATTGGCAAATGTGAACTGAATATTCATTTTAAGATTCTTGGGACACATCTTCATGTGTTGTACATCAGGAAAGCTTTGATGAAACCAAGTATTTGATTGTACCAGCTGTGGATTTGTCCCATTAATTTTTATATTTAGAGCGACTAGGTCATTTGATTTTTCACCCTTTTTTTTTTTTCCTTACTGTGCATGACTTTTCTACTCTCTAGCTTTTCATAAATTTAGGCCGTCTGTACCTCAGTAGTCCTTTTGAATGTACTCCCCTTCACCAGGAGACTAAAAATTACCCATGCATACAGTGCCAGCACAGGACTGTGTACTACTTAAATCCCATTTCAGCTTTAATGCAAAGTAAGTTCCTCATGTACATGAGACATAGGGAACATTTACCCTTCTCAACTACCTTCTAGAAATTTACTCTGATTCTGGCCTTTTCACAGCTCAATTTGTAGGATAGGAGAAAGCTGGAGTGAATTTTCCCATTCCCTGCAGCTAAGTTGAGTAGGAAAGCTTTCTTAAGGATTTCTTCTAGCAAAGCAGAAGAGTTGCTTGAGGGGAAAGAAACCTGCTGAGACCCTTCAGGACATTTCATCTGCTGTAAGTCTCCATTTATTTCCTTGCTACCACATTTCACAGACAGTTTCAGTCAGCTTTCTTCCTTGAGTTTTAATCGACCCCTCTGTCTCTGGCAACCTGCCGATCCATTTCCCATTTGCTTGGAGCATTTTTTGCTTCCAGCTAGTTCCATAGGTGGCAGCTGCAATGTACAATTGAAACAGCTGGCTGGGGCAGCAGGTGGCTAGGAATATGTCTCACAGATGGTTGCCTTTCACAGGAAGATTGAATAATGGGGAGAAGGGTAGTGTCCTTTAAGATTGGTGGCAGCTGCTTGAAGGTGGTGCTACAAACAGGTTTCATTTTTGGGAAAGAGTATGAGTGTATGTCAATTTTGGCAGAACACGAGCATTTTATATGCTTAGTTCAAGAAACCAAAAAGATAAGTGAAACCTTTGTTGAAGGCAAAATGTTCTTTTGCAACTTGCTCTTTCAAAGTTCTCTTTAAATTACAAAAAGCCTTATAGATTTCTTTTTTAATTTATAACATTTTTCAACTGCATTCAGTCTGATAACCAAGAGAAAGGGAGCTGTCTTTTATTTTACAACTGCATATCTCATAAATAATGTGAACTAACTCTTGATGAAATCCAGCACACTAAAAGCAAAGTGAATTAGACTATTGATTTCAAGAATAGAGCAGCATATTTTATTTGTATTTTATTTTCCACATGAAGAGAGCAGTAGGAAGCAAAACCAACATAAGAAATGTATAAAAGCTTAAAAAGACATCACTAAATTCTCTACCATTGAGAGGTTTGTCTCTCAATACTGTTTTCCAGAATTGCTTCTACTTAGGTTAATTCAGAGCTCCGTGCTTTGAATTTCAGGATTACTGCTTCATATTTGCTAAAAGGGAATGTATTTTTTTGCTATTAAAACTAATCTACATTGACTGTATTTTACTTGAAGACTTCAAAAGAAGGAATATACCAAACAGGCACTCATCTGTCCAACATCCTTAATTACTTGAATGCTAAATAGGCAGCCATGCTTCAGCTCTTCCCACAATATGGTGTCTCTCTATAACAGTCAGAAACTGTCAAGTCTGCTAATTATTAATGAACTTCCTAAATAACTGTGTAGAGAAAGCTGAAAAGCCCAACCTAATTAAATGACGTCAACTTAAATCCACAATCATCAATTTTCTTTTGTGTTTATTTCATTCTCCTTACTGATTTGAATCAAAAGAACACTTAATCACGTATGTATCTTGATACCTGTGAGTAGCCAGTCCTAGCATATGTTTGATTGGTTCTTTTGTTACTCTGAATTAAAATTTGAGTTCAGTTCTGGAATTGCTCACTCCTGCAACCCTCTGAGGTAAGGCGTCATTCATCCAAGTAATAATTATAAGGTTAACTTGAATTAGGAGTACTTGATATGATCATAATTATGTTTTGGACTGTAAAGAACCTAAAATGTAGATTAATATCTAGGGATTTTCATTCTGAACTTGTAATGCCTACTTCTGAAATGCCAATAATTTGCAGGGTTTTTTTACTGTAGCTACATGTCTGTACTATTTAATACCTTTGGACCATTATTTTTCTGAGATAGGAGTTCAGCTGTCTACTCTGCTGAGTGTTTTGTTGTTAGCCTAAGTGGAATTTAGATTATTTCCTTGGAAAACAGAAATATAGTTACAAAAATATATTGTAACTTTCCCTAGCTAGTCTGTGTTGGTCAATACTGCTCAATAACAGTGGATTAAGGGGCAAGATCAATTGTTTGACCTGTGGTCAGCTATACCTCATAACTGCTGCCTTCCACTTTGGCTCTACTGACTGCTTTTTCCAGTACAGTAGTGGAGCAATGTTGGAAATAGTTCATATCAGGAACCCCCTCCAAAAGGCAGGATGAAGAAACTTGCCCAACATGTGCTCTGCCTCCAACACTGCCTTGCCCACAACACTGCCTTGCCCACATTTGAATGCACATGTGAACCATCTGAGGCAGATACCACTGGCTTTCAGCCTCTTTTATTCTCTCTGCTCTTTGTGGACTATAATATAACTCTCAAAGTATTTCTGATGCTAGGGGCTCTAACAATGACACAGAATTGAGTCTTATTGCTGCACGGTAGCACACACAGAACCAGGGAGGCCCAGATCCCAGTGGCATGTAGTGCTGATGCAGTCTGTATGCTGCAGAGGGAACTGGCCCCATTATGTCTGTGTCATTTCAACCCAGCTCCAATAAGTTCTCCATGTCTCCCCCTTTTATTCTTGAAAACATACCCTAATGTTCATCACAGACTGAGATTGACTGAGAGATTCCAAAGGCTAGATGATCTGGTTCCCATGCTGAAAATGATACTTTTAGGCAAAGTTAAAGGCAGGTTGGCAAGTTTTCTAGCATTTTAGGAAGACTATCTATAAATTTGCTGTCTGTATTATTCCACATACACAAGAGAGAAGTCTGAATACATAAATAACTCTTCCTAGTTTGTGATGCTTTCCGCTGACTTCAGCAGCCTTTTAGTCAGGCAATTTATCTCTGGAAGTGAGTGTGGCAACATTTTTCTAGAACTAAGTTCACTTTTATAATGTAAAGGGTTTTGCACATATAGTATTTATTTGCGAAGACCAAAGAAGTTGCAGGTGCTGTGATTTCTCTTTATATATTGAAATCCTAATTAAAAGAATAAACATTTTTCACTTCTAAATTTCTAATTAGAAGGAAATAAAAACTAAGTTCCAAATAATTAAAAAACAAATTGCAAACACTATCGTGAAAGGTGAACAAAGAACCTGAACATAGCATTTTGCCATTTTGAATACAGAGGAGATTAGTTTTAACCACTCTGTTAAAAATTACAACTTCTAAAGAAAGGAACCAAATAAACATAGTTTTAATTGCTTAATTAAAACTATAACTTCTTTGATGGATATGATATAATCTTGTGAATTCTTAAAAAAAAAAAAAAAAAAAAAAAAGAACATAGTTCTGCATGGGTCTTGTTTTGATGATTTGACATTGTTAGTAGAACAGATTTGTTGAATGTTTAGAATGAACTGAATGAAAGTGTGAAAGAAGAAGAGGTAAGGCACCTTTGTGACCGTGTAGCAAGGTGAGAATGGAGTGAAGTATGGCTATTCCTGTCATTGATTACATTTGTACAGGCAAGTATTTGGCTGCAGCTAAATTAGTAATTGAACATAGAGATAATCGTTCCCACTTTTAGAACAAAGGAAATTCTAAATGCCAAAAATCGTATTTGAGAAGGATTAATATTGCCAAGCTCAATATAAAAAAAGCCTTCAAGGGCTGAAGTTATCAGTATGTGTTACTGTAATGATAAAATACACTACTGTATTCGTGGGCAAGAAAACAGAGTTGGAGTTGAAAACATGGACTACAAAATGTGAGAGCACTCTGAAAAAAAAAAAATATTGAGCAATTGGCCTTAACACTGTTAGCTGCTTCATGATTTATAAGGTAGCACTAAGGAAAATGTTTGTTTGGTACATTGTTTTTCAAAACACTGCTAGTCTGATTTATTTCATTTTCACTCTTTTTACATTTAAAAATATTTATGCTAGCAAATCCATTTTTTCATTTAAAGAAAAACTCCCTGTTAGGTTAAAGTTGTATCTATCATAACTACCTCTCCAAGAATGTAACTGAGCATGAAATATAGGTGTTGTCTGTTGAATATTCTCTGTGGAATGGATTAAATGTACCATTTTGGTGGTCTGTTACTATGTCTCTGATGCATGGATGTTGATGGACTAAACGACCAGCTTGTGGGGTGGAACAGAGCTGAAAGCTGCCATCCTCCAGCTGTTGTGGCACAGGAGAAAGATGTCCTCTGCATAGGCCATAGGGGTGCATTTGACTGAGGAAATGGAGCTGGTGTTGCTGCGATGGGGATTCAGAGCAGGGCTCTGTGCAACTGTCATGCTGGGCTTTAATCTGCTCCTCTCATCTTTCTTCCATAAAAAATGTTTTATTATTGCTTCCTTCAAAAACAAAACAGCCAAAATCTTGCCTGATGGATACCTCATATCTCTCTGCTTGTCCCAGGGGAACATTTGGGAAGTAAATCAAAGTAGTAGTAAATCAGGAAAGCTTTTGAGAAAACATTCATTTAGTCCTGTCACTTCAAATGGATAATTTGCAGCCATGAATTTGATTGATGTGAATGATTTGGTTTGTGTTTTTATACTGTGAAAGACTGCTGGAAGGAGATGACTGAACATAATCTATACAGCTTTGTCGTTCCACTGAAATATTCTGTATTTATTCATTGAGCTAGGCCAATAAATGAAGAGCGACCAACTTAATAATCTGAAATGTAATAATAATAACAGTAGCTGCAATGTAAACGTGATTCAGAATTTCCAGATCAGGCCGTAATGATTGTGGAGAGTTAGATCTCCTGCAATTCTCAGCTGAGCAGCAGCAGTTGTGTTTGACCAGTGAAATGTTGCACTCAGCAGCTGAGAGCAGTCCTGCAGTTGAGAATGATCCTTCAGCAGAATGCTTCTCTGCTACATAGTTGCGGTCATACCGAGCAAGTTCTGATTGATGGAAACTATTTCATTATGATCCCCTGTGTTTAAAGATTTCTTTCTAGAAAGGGCAATTATTGCAAAGTTAATCTGCTGATGTTTCAAAGTTGCATCATAAGATGTGAAAAAAACTTTGCTATGTTATGTGTCTTTTAGTCACTCAGGCTCAGCAAGCTATTATGTTTTAACTATAGCTGTTCGAATCAGTTATTGGGAAAATTAGCCTTGACTACCCTGGAGAGTTCTTTTCAATCCATTTTTCACTGAGTATGTTTTACAAAGTTTTTACTTTGTAAAGTAAATACAAGTTGCAAAAACGCAGTTCAGGCTGTGAGTTTTGGGTTTTTTTGATTGATATGTTGGGAGTCCTCATTTAAAGCTACCATGTGACTAATCAAAACCCTTGTTTAGTAAACCACTCCTATTTCTGAACATTACCAGTAGCATCATTAGGGAGAACTATGAGTAAAAAGAAAAAGGCTGAAACTGGATACCGGTCATTCAGTGTAATGAGTGACTTGGTCATTTTGACATCACAGTCAGCTGTGTGCTTCTGTGTTTAATATTTCTAAGTGAAATTATTCTTCTTCAGAATGAAACCTGGGCCTCAGTCATTATGAATCAGACTTTGTTGAATATGTGGCATCAGTACAGGATTTGACAGAAAATTACTTTGTGACTAATGAGAATTTTTCTAAGAACTTCTGAATGTAAAACCAAATATAATTATTAACATGGTTTATAATAAAAACTTCAAAAACTATAATGAAAGCTGATATTCCTACAGAGGTTAGAGTTGAGGATTGATAAAATGCCCTGCCCTGACAAGTGTGCAAAACTATTATAATTCAGTATTTTTAGGTATTTGCATGTGATAAGTATTTAAGGATTATATTCATAAAACTCCTGCTATTTGAAAATACTTCCTTAAGCGTTAATTGCTTTTTGAATGCCTCACCCATGCTAAATGGTATACTACTCTATAACCATAAAGTTGTCATTTGGCAGAAAACCAAATTAGAAATGAGCTTATAGAAGAAAAGAGGAACGGTCTGATGAGTTCCATTTGCATTATGTGTTTTTGCTCAAACAATACTGTGAACAGGCTGTCATAACCTCTTAAGCAAGAGAATTTTGCTACAGACCATGGCCTTCATCATCTCATTTGGTGTTTCCTTGGCAAAGAGCCCACTTGGTTAAAACTGATATTCATTTCAGACTTGAAAGTGATTGGTAGCCTCTGAAGGAATTAAGTTGAATTAAGATTCCCTCCAAATCTATATCCTGTAAAACTCTAACAAGTGTTTCAAAGAACTAAAAGAAATCTCAGTCAGAAGAAAGACAACTGGACTGTTCTTTAGCTGTGTCTACCAAATAACACAGAACACTGTTCAGGAAATTTATTACATTACTTTGTTGATTTGGAAGGAAAATCAGACCACAAGAATTGTCTTTCACTTTTTAAAAGTCATTATTCTTGTATAAATATATTCCAAGATTTGTTATCTCAGTGTTATATAAACAGTGGTATTTTTACTAAATAGTTCTTATGTGACTCATGGGTGAAGGATTAATGTGGAATTATTAAGGAATTTTTCACTGAGATGTTTTTAAGGAAAAATATTCAGAAAAAATCAAGATTTTTTTCACAGAAATATTCAACTGAGATGCAAACATGTATATGGTATCAGAAGTACAGGATGAAGCTGAGGAAAATGTCTGGATACTTAACACTAATCATTAGAGATATGAAAGTAGAGACTTATGGCTGAGGTAACCCAGTGAGTGTCACACTGATCTGCTTTTACTAGTTTATCTTTTTTGTTTAGATGTTCTTTTAAAAAATCTTATCCCAAAGCCACCAGCATTTTTTCAGCTCAATCTCGGTGTGGTGAAAGTCATAAAGTCATATTTTAAGACAGTCTCTAGTGTAAAGGTTGTTATAAAAGGTACATCTCCTCCTTTTGGTGGTTGTCTGAATTGCTGATTACTAAATCATTAAGAGATAGTTGCAGTTTGCTTCAAAACGGACCTTTTAAATTTAGTTATCTATGAAATATCATTTGTATCTCAGTTGTGCAGTATGTGAGTGCTGTTCCTTGATGGCAGTTTTTTGAGTGAAAGTCCAATGGAATATGCTGGAAAAAAAATTAAAAATTAAAAAATAAAATAAAACAACAACAACAACAAAAAACAACCACTGTTATGTGGAGGATGGCGTTTATAACAGGCTATAGTGTAAATTCCTGGCAGTATGTATACAGGAAATTATTTGGAAATTTGATCAAAGCTTCAGTGCTGGTGTAGCTTTGTTTTTCATCTCACTTTCTTTCAAAGAGCTAATACAAATCATCTGCACTTGAAATTTTCAAAGGTGAATATGAACTTGTTTCTAGTTGTTTCTATTCAGCTCAGGATTTTAGTAAACCATGGCAAAATTACATGCTGGGTGTTGGTTTCATCAGAAAAAAGACGACTTCTGCTGTTGTTTCCCTTATACGAACCTAGATATACTGTAGTGAACAAGCAAGTGAAAAAAAACATTTTGTTAGTAAAACTGTGAATAGTAAAGCCTTTCTCATTAAAGAGGGAGGGAGAGAGGTAATATAACACAGTAACAAAAACTTTCTAGTCAGCTGAATAAAGAAGCAATAATGTGTACACGAGTGAATGATCTTTTCACTCACACACTAATATATTTCCTTTCTTTACTCATCCGATAAATGTCCTGGAGAGTTCAAATCCTTAGATATAAAAGGTGATTCTAAGTATTTTTTATAAAAACAACAAATGTGCCTTCAACCATCTCTCTCAATAAAATCCTGTTTTATGCTTCTTATTCTTTAATTTTCTAGTTTGTGCAGCAGGGCTTATATCCAAGCAGATTTAAAAACAAACAAACAAAAACAACTGGCTTTGTCTTACATAAATGCTCAGATTTTCATGTTCAGCTTCCTCCAGCAATTGTTCACAGTCTGTCATCCAGTGAAATTAAAATAACAGCTCCCCAAGGCTGCCTCCTGTTCCAGTGCTTTCTCAAATGTACGCTTTGCTGTTTATTTACAGATTTGCATACACTGGTGTATATATTCTCATGCAAGCAATCTTTATCACCTTATCTGTGGTGTTTCATATTTAGAAACTGAATGCTTTCTTCAAGATTCACTAGGAAGTGAGTAAAGGATGTAGTGGGAAAAGCAACGTGCTTCTGACAGTTGGAAAGGTTCTAACTGGGTTTTCCCTCTACCCTGATGTGCACACATTCCTGTCTCTCCTACTTCGAGATCCCAATTCTTCTCCAAGACTCAGAAGTTGAAGAATTCCTTGTTAGCTTGAGATCAGAGGGAATTGCTACAGTATTCCTGATGGAATCAGATTTGAAATGGAGAAGAAGAAACTTCAGACAGGAAAATGATAAAAAGAAGCTTCATAGTTGTAGAGGGAGCCAGAAAGGAGAGCAAAACAAAATATCTGTCTAGGAGGCAAGATGCAGGAAAGTGATAAAAAGGGAGCAGAGATAAAGTAGTGCATTAAGTAATACAGTTCTACTGTGTTCTCTAAGAAAAAGAACTAATTTCTTCCAGCTGTGAAGATTAGATTCAGATGAAGACTTCAGAAAACTGTGAGACCTAGAACCATTTCCATACAAAAAGAAGTATCGTTTCCAAGTATAACCTGTGGTGTTTCTGTCCCCTTCCTGTGTAGTGCAATATTAATTTGATTACCTATATTGCTGTGTGCTCCTCTGGAGACCCTACACATGTAACCACTCTTCTATCTCAGTCCATGTTATTCATTCTAGAAATGAGCAGACATCAATTTCCTTTCAAAGGGGCCACTGGAGTGTTACATTTAATCATTTCACACTCATACACTCTTATGATCCTGACTCTTATACAACTGTCCTCCAATGCCTTTTTTAAGTACCAGGAAGACTGTAGCCCAAACGGTGCTAAGTATGTATGCAGCTGTTCATTCATGTACAGGTGTTTTTTTGTGTTTTGTTTTGTTTTAAATTCTTATTACATTGTATCTGTGCAAGAGAATGTTGTCTAAGCCCTGTCCTGGGCAAAATCCAAGTCTCTTCTGTTACGTACCCAAGGATAGTTCTGGCTGATGTGATTTAGACCATGTAAACAATGATATGGATTCTCAGTTCTTACGCTAAAAGGAATCTGTCTCGCATACATTTGAAAATATTTGCTGTGACATGTGCCCCAGCCAAAAGAGCTTGCAAGAGATTACTATTCAGTTGAAATATAAGATAGCTGCTCCAAAAGTAATGCCTTCAATTTTATTAAGTTGACCCACGACATCAGAGGCAGATGTTGGTATTATGACAGTAGAGACTGAACCTTCCAGCCAATATTCTATTACATTTTGTTGCCATGTGACAGATGACAGCAAAGGGGCAGCCAGACAGAGTGGGTATCTGACATGGAAGTGCATATGAAGCAGAGGTGTGTCACTGAATTTCTCCATGTGGAAAAAATGTCACCTGCTGACATTCATGGTTACTTGCTAAACATTTATGGAGACCAAATGGTGGATGTGAACACAGTGAGGAGGTGGGTGATGTGTTTTAGTGGTGGCAGGCAGCATTGATGTGAAACACAAGCCATGTTCCAGATGGCCATGCACAGCTGTTTCACCAGAAAATGAAGAGCATCTCAATCAGCTCATCTGTACAAAATAGCTAATAGTAGTGTTGGTGGTGGAAAACGTTTTGTAGCTGTGAATTTGCTCTATCAAATACTGTTATTGTACTCTTTTGTCACGGATTTGACCAGATCAATCTATGTCCGTGACAGGGGCGACAGGCCTCTGCCCTCCCCCCCCCACCCCAGTCCCACAAAATGGGAAGGAAGGGAGGAAAAGAACAGCGGCAATAATCTATGGAGGAAAACTTATTTTACTATAATATCGGAATACAAGATAACACAATAGATACAATTTAATTGCAATTGAGATTAATAAATCAGACAAGATGAGAGAGAGAGAGTTCCCGGGACCGATTCAAACCTGAAAAGCTTGGAACGGTCAGGAAAGCACCCTCCAGCACCCACTGCCAGGCAGCAAGAGAGCGCCCCCCCCACCCGGAAGGGCCAGATCCCGTGACTTCTGTAATGTACAGGGATAGGTAGCTGGGATTGGGGCAGTGACACTTTAATGTCCCGTACACTACATGATGTTTTGATGTGGAATACTGAAACCCAAAAACAAAAAAACAAAAACAAAAAACATAGAACCATGACATCTTTGTATCTGTTGTTGTTTGCATGAAAATAAATAGGAGGCATTAATTTCATAGCAACTTACATAATTAATGGAACTGAAGGTAGACCAGATCACAGTGATATTCATATCTTAGAAATGCAGATGTTTGTCTGCTTATTCATGCTTCTACTTCCAAAAAAACATCTGTAATGGCCACCAAAGATATATGGTCTTCCTAAGATTGATCACCGAATCCCTGAAGTCCTGCCTATCATTTGGTCATATCCTTTGAAACCACCCGTGTTCTGAGGACTCAGAGTTGTATGGTTCAAGTACAGCTCAGTTCGTTCCTGTCTCAGAAATTCTCAGCCTAGTTATGAGATCAAGTCCTTTGAACTACTTAGTCCAATATCCGAGCTATCTCTGCTTTGAACATGAGGTCTGACCAAATGCCCTTCTGGGGTTTCTCTCAGTGTCATACATGATTCTGTAAGTTACAAATGAATCCCATAACCGTATTTGCTTATGTACTGATTCAGTTTCCACCTTCCTTTAATTTTTTATCAAAAAGGGTCATCATTAGGGTCATCATTAGCACCCTTTCCCCAGGTCTTTATCTTCCATTTTAAGGATTGTTATATGGACCCTTTCACTGGTAATTTTCTGTAGAGTTCCACTCAGAAAATGGCTAGAAAATAGTACGATGATGAAAATCAGACATTAGAGACAGATGAACTGGAATGGTCAAATACTGTGTTCAGCCCCAAGGAATTCCACTGGCCATAAGTGAAGACAGTGTCAGGCCCCTGTAAATACTCCACCAAGAAAATATTAGTAGTATCTTCCACTCAGAAGTGTAATGAAGTATGCTTTTACCTCTTCTAGATTCCTTAATTTATAAATAACATTCATTTGTAGCCATTGATGGATTTTATGTTATATATTAGAATCACAGCAGAGGTAGGCACTGCTTTTCGCAATGTCTCATGAAAAGGAATCTGAAGACAAGCTAAACATACCCCAAATTATTTAGTTAAAAATAAATAGATAAGTAGAGGGACTGTGTTCAACAGTGTTTAAATGAAGAGTAGCTTCTTATATTTTTATTCATTTGTTTTAGTCAGAAATTCTTCAAACGGAAAATAAGAGGAGAAAACCTTTAAGATAAATTCCCTAAATGTTTTATTTTGCTCACATTGCATACTTGCGTTTAAAGTTCTGCAAGTAGAAGAAAATATACAATTTGATGACTATACTGTACAAAAAGCTATAAGTGACAGCTAATAGTCTTTGGAATAAGAAACTAGTAGTTTTCAATTAGTATTAAATGCAAAAATTTTATGTCAGCTGATATTAAATGGATATAAATGTCTGAATTAGTAAAAAATTTGATTTTACTGAACTGACATTAATCAAGCTAATAGTTTCAGCATGGCAGCTGCCATTTTGGCTAATGCAGAAGAGATTGAAGAGGAAATTTCAGAGCAAAGTCCATGGACATGAATAAACTTAAAGAAGAGTCTTTAAGAGTCATAAAAGCTGTAACTCATTATAGTTTTTTACTTACGTAAGGTCTTGTTTTTACATCACCAAGGGAAATAGGATTCTGTCCTGCAAATAAAATATTGCTATCTGTAATAATTATCCTGTGGGCACCAAGCACAATGGAAATCAGACAGCAACCAAGATTTCAACACTGCTTAGGGCTTGACTTGACTTTACAGTAGCTGATAAAAGCTGATAAAGCTCTGCTTACGTTATTTGGCTAATTTCTGCTTTGACCTGTAGCATTTTCTTTGTTGAGTCTGAGCTGTCTTTGTGATTGGTGTTAAAATTTGGTGTTTATTCTTCTACTTAACTTTCTTGAAAATACCGTTTTGTGATGTGTGGTAATTTCTCTCCGGAGAAGCATTTTTATTAATTGAACTTTTCTTTTTAGCATAGGTATTGCTTAGCTAGCTTCTACATTACTTGAATAACCCACAGATATCATGCATGTGTTTCTGTTGATAGCACAGTTTGTTGAATTGAGTTTAAGCAACCATCATGAAAAATATTCTTGCAGTTGTCAGTGCTTTGTGCTGTGCGTCTCTCAGAAGTATATTTCTTGGTCATGGTATGAAAATGAAAAGCCAGTTGAGTAAAAGCCCATTTTAATATCAATTTTAGCATTAGTTTTAAGCTGACACAAGCAAAGTCTTCAGTTGTTGCCCTGCTTTGTTGTCAGATTTTTTAAATAGAAATTTGCAGGAGGTTTAAACTGTAATTTGCCAGGCCCTAGTTTGCTTGCCCATGAGTACTGACACTGCTTTGCTATTAGAGATAATATGATGCTTATCCATATTATTTTTTGTCGCACAGACTTTTCCCACTTAGCAGAAAATGATTATAAGGAGAAATGTGGGTGATTTGGGATATTTGTCCACAAATAATGGGAGTGAGTACGAGTCTTTTGAGGGAGGGAAGGAAAGTTATGTTTTCTGCCACTTGTCCAGCTGTACCCTTAAATGGACTGAGCACAAGGGCAGCATCTGATGCAAGAAAGATAATGGTAGCAGATGCAATGAGTTTCAAAGTCCCAGTAGCATTTTTTCTTGAATCTCTGATCTATATTTATTCAGCCAGTGCAGAGGCAGCCCCTGGAGATCATGTTCCACTCTTTACCTGCTCAGGACATATGGAAAAATAACACCTGCTTACTGCAGCAGTACATCCAGAAATGGGACTGTGACTCTTGGAACTAGAGCTCAGCTTTTCATCACAGCAACTAATCTGCATTCTGCTTTTCTCATGAGTGAAAAGAAGCCCAAGGTTGCTATTTTCTCCCAGATGATTGGAAGATGCTGGCTATATGAATACCACACAGGGAGGATGTGGCAATGTTATTAATCAGAGCTATTTGCCATAGAATTTACCTCTATGACATAAGAGCAGCTTGCAAAGAAACACTGCATTCTCTGGAGAAGGTAGATAATCCTTTGAAAAGGAAAACAAAAGCAAACAAATAAAACATAGGAAATAATTTTGCTACAGTCTCCCAGCAAGTAAAAACAGAAACTCAAAACAGAAAAAAAAAATTATTTTATCTTCCTTAAACTTTAACCTTAAGACTATAGAATGTGCTCTCAAGAGAGTCATGTAATATTTCCTTGATAAAAGCTCAAGAAGTAATGCCTTCTTGGCTGGGGTTCATTAGAAGGGAATTCAGATGATTCAAATATTTATTCAAGTTCAGACCCTTGGCTGAACATGTTTCAGTAGAGCTAAGATGGGTTTGTAAACCCAGATGAAACTCAACATCTACAACCCATCAATGAAAGGGCAACAGGCTATCTGAAATGCAAGAAAAATTTCAGCAAGCCTCTGACTAAGCCAACCTAATTACATATAGGTCTATTCCTCTCTTCCCTACTGTGCTTGCCCTCCAGCTCTTCTATTTTCCTTGGTAACTAGGCCAGTTGTTGACTAGGAATATACCCTTGGGCCAATTAAAGGAAGGTTTTCTCTTGCTAATATTTTACAGCAAGTTTTCCCTGAAATATCAGCTTAATTTCAAATTCCCACTTCTCATTTTACAAAGCCAATATTTGGTGGAAATAAAGTGGCAAAATTGAAGAAAGATGAGAGCTGGATCAGTATTTTAAAAAGAAATCTAAAGATATTTGTCTAGCCTGCTCTTCTTTCCTACTCTTGCAAAAGAAGCTTGAAGCTTGATATATAGAGGAGGGGTAGAGAGGGGAGGAGAGAAAAGCATAGATAGCAAGGAAAGAGGATGAAAAAGAAAAGCAGAGAGGAAGAAACTGAAATAGAAAGAAGGGGCACGAAGAACAGAAATATGTTCTTTACAGTGCAAATTCTTGTTCTTTTGTCCTGCCACTGACAGAAATGAGCTGACAAGGAATGGTTTTAATTAAACAAAAACATGGTACATACAGTCTTGTTTTAGGAAGACTGCAGAATAGCCTTATGCATCAAGAGAACTGCAGTTTGAAGAGATCTCTCCCTTAGAAGAGCCATAATCATTAAAAGATTAACAAGTGTTATTGGTACTCTAGAGACTTGCATACTGAAAAGTCTGATTCTCTGTCTTCAGTTCCCTGCAAACAAATGAGTTTTCCTTGTTATTTTTGAAGTGTTAAGGACCATGTGTCTTCATGATATCATTTTATTTGAGGTATGGAGGTTCTCTGAGTTATTCTTTTGACAGTGATGCGCACACATGCACAGAGGTAGCAAGTTGCTGTGATCTGATGATCTGATCCGTGCGTCCTTTGTTGTCATGCAGCATTAATCCAACTGCTGAAGCTGTGCTCTTCAGCAGATTTCTCTAATGAGATACCACATGGCAAATTTCCAGAAATAGAAGACTTGACATCTTACAGAAAGCGCACTACATACGATATGAGAGGAATGCTTAAAACAAATTTCTGTAATCCCATAGTTGTATTAAGGTGCCTTCATTACTAAAACACATACAGTGACATCTGCTGAAGGCTCATTATACCTTCTTATTGCTGTGTAAGCAGTGATCTGGAAAAAAAAGTCCTTTGTTAGATACTAGCAAAAGAGTAAGTGGGACACCAGCTATAGTGGAGATGTCTAGATGATAGCAAAGATCCAGGAGAGAGTGACATATCAGGAAATAATGTGGGATTGCGTTCTAGTTCTTGCACCCACATTAACTGCACTTAAAACACAATAGATCTATAGAGCTTCTTCAAGAGAAGTGATGTTGCCTTATGTTAACTCCTAATGTTTTGTGTCAAATGTTATCCATTTTTCCTTTGCTACTGACAGTTGAGTATTGTGTCTTTAAAAAATCCGAGAGAAACTCTACTTGAAACAATTTAGACATTGTTAAACAAAGCAAATTCTTGCGAGTGCAGAGAAAATAGAAAAATTAACAGCCCATCTCAAGACTGACTGCCCTGCAGAATAAATTCTTATGAATGACATATATTTTCTAAAATAATGTCACTCTTTTTCCTATCCACCTCTGCTCTCTCCTTTCCCCACCTACCAAAAATACCTGTTCCTCCATGCACAGAGTGAGTCATAAGAACAGTAATTTGAAAGCCCTAAGATTATAAACTACAGATCTGGCTCACAAAGTATGAATAAAACCTGTTACTATTCCTTACATAAGCAGCCAAAGGCCATATTGGCCTTGTAGAAAGACAATTTTATTTTTCTCCCTGAAGCTACATCTGTATTGGTATGTAAAAAGAAGAATGGGGAAAAAAGCGTGTGCAGCATTTATAAGAGAATTTAACCAAAATGCTTCAGTGTAGCTCAGGTTTAATTCTGCACTTTGCTGTATATTTCATTTGCCCAGTGCATGTAGAGCCACGCAGAATTACTTCTGTGTCATACATTTTGTTTCATAGTGTCACAGGGTTTTTTTGCTCCTGCTGTGAATCTAATAGGAAGTTACAGAAGCTATTCAAGGCCATTCTGGACGACATGAACTACCTAAACAATAGGAAGAAGAAGAAAAACATTTGTCACGTTCTCCTTAGTATATTGTTGAAATAACTGTGGCCCAAATTCAGATATAGTACAAAGCTTTGAAACTCTGTGACCCCATTTGCTCAACTGAGCCCTCTCGAACATGGATTAATTTTGTATTTTATTTATATGATTTGAAAGCAGAGTAGCCTACTCACTTCCTGTATGCAATTAATTGCTGGCATATTTGGATATCATCCCATTAAAGCCATTGGGTCTGCTTATTTTAATGGTGATTATCCCTTCTAATCCCACTCATTTAAAGCTTCCAGTGCAGTTACCCACTGGGAAGAATACAGTTTCTGTTGTGACTGGAATGAATGGCTTGCTTCAGTTTCTGTGCTGCAAATTTACTCCAAGCCATTACAAAGATACGTGATTTACAACTCTTAAGC
The DNA here is from genome assembly GCF_019238085.1 of Lagopus leucura. Taxonomy (NCBI): domain Eukaryota; kingdom Metazoa; phylum Chordata; class Aves; order Galliformes; family Phasianidae; genus Lagopus; species Lagopus leucura. The sequence continues at coordinate 26,021,597 of NW_024962335.1, forward strand.
TTTCTGATTCTGGTGTAAGTGAGGTACTGTATGACATGCTGACTATAACATGACATTTGTTCAGAGGAGAAAATCTGCAGTTTTTAAATGTGCCCAGGCAGAGACATACATAAACACACCTAGAAAGTACTGGTAAAGATGGAACCATACCTCTCAAATGTACTGCCTGTCTTGAAAGCTGTATTTCACAAAATCACAGAATCACAGAATTGTAGGGGTTGGAAGGGACCTTCAGAGATCATTGAGTCCAACCCCCCTGCCAAAGCAGGTTCCCTACAGCAGGTCGCACAGGTAGGCATCCAGGCAGGTCTTGAACATCTCCAGAGAAGGAGACTCCACCACCTCCCTGGGCAGCCTGTTCCAGTGCTCCGTCACCTCACTGTAAAGAAGTTCTTGCGCGTGTTTGTGCAGAACTTCCTATGCTGCAGTTTCCAGCCGTTTCCCCTTGTCCTGTCTCCACTCACCACTGAAAAGAGTCCGGCCTCGCCATTCTGCCCCCCACACCTTAGATATTTATCGACCTGGATCAGGTCCCCTCTCAGTCTTCTTTTCTCAAGGCTGAACAGACCCAGTTCACTCAGCCTTTCCTCATAGGAGAGATGCTCCAGGCCCTTCACCATCTTCGTGGCCCTCCGCTGGACTCTTTCCAGGAGATCCCTGTCTTTTTTGTACTGGGGAGCGCAGAACTGGACGCAGTACTCCAGATGAGGTCTCACCAGGGCAGAGTAGAGGGGGAGGATCACCTCCCTCGACCTGCTGGCCACGCTCTTTCTAATGCACCCCAGTAAGCCATTGGCCTTTTTGGCCACAAGGGCACACTGCTGGCTCATGGCCAACCTGTCGTCCACCAAGACACCCAGGTCCCTTTCCGCAGAGCTCCTCTCAAGCAGCTCATCCCCCAATCTGTACTGGTGCATGGAATTATTCCTCCCCAAATGCAAGACTCTACGCTTGTTTTTGTTAAACCTCATCCTTTTTTTTTTTTGCCCAGCTCTCCAGCCTTTCCAGGTCTTCCTGAATGGCAACACAGCCTTCAGGCATGTCAGCCAATCCTCCCAACTTCATATCATCAGCAAACTTGCTGAGGGTGGCCACTATCCCCTCATCAAGGTCATTGATGAAGATGTTGAACAAGACCGGACCCAGCACAGACCCCTGAGTAACACCGCTAGTTACAGGCCTCCAACCGGACTCTGCACCGCCAACAATGACCCTCTGTGCTCTGCCAGTCAGCCAGTTCTCAACCCACCTCACTGTCCACTCATCTATCCCACACTTCCTCAGCTTTGTTATAAGGATGTCATGGGGGACAGTATCAAATGCCTTGCTGAAATCAAGGTAGACTACATCCACTGCTCTCCCCCTATCCACCCAGCCAGAGACAACATCATAGAAGGCTACCAGGTTGGTCAAGCACGACCTCCCCCTGGTGAACCTGTGCTGACTACTCCTGATAACCTCCTTTTCTTCCAGTTGTCTGGAGATGACATCCAGCACACGCTGTTCCATCACCTTTCCAGGGACAGAGGTGAGGCTGACTGGCCTATAATTGCCTGGGTCTTCCTTCTTGCCTTTTTTGAAGACCGGAGTGACGTTGGCTATCTTCCAGTCTTCAGGCACCTCCCCTGTCCTCCAAGACCTCTCAAAGATGACAGAAAGCGGTTCAGCAATCACCTCTGCCAGCTCCCTCAGCACCCGTGGATGAATCCCATTGGGTCCCATGGATTTGTGAACATTGGTGATGCCTAGGCGCTCCCGGACCACCTCTTCCCTGACAGAAGGGAGGTCTTCCATTCCCAGATCCTCTCACTAACCTCCAGGGTCTCAGATTCCCGAGGGGGAGCTTTTTCACTGAAGACAGAAGCAAAGAAGGCATTCAGTATCTCCGCCTTCTCAGCATCCCCCGTTACCAGAACACCCCCGTCACTTAGCAGGGAAGCCACATTCTCCCTAGTCTTCCTTTTACTGTTAATGTACTTGAAAAAACCTTTTTTATTATCCTTTATCCCCTTTGCCAGATTTAATTCCAGGCGGGCTTTAGCCTTCCTCATCGCATCCCTGCAGACCCTGACAACATTCCTGTATTCTTCCCAAGTAGTCAGACCCTTTTTCCACATTTCATGGGCCTTCTTCTTTCCTTTGAGTTTGTGCACGAGCTCCTTGCTCATCCACACAGGTCTCCTGCCACCCTTTCCCGATTTCTTCCTCACAGGGACGCACCATACCAGCCCGCCCCTTGATTCTTACCCACAAGCTCTCCACTGCTACACCGCTCTCCCCCGGGTGGATTTCAATACATTCAAGCTGCTCTCTTACATAAAGAGCAAATGTAAGAGCAAATATGTATTTCTTACTACATGCACAACAATATTACCCCATTGCTAATCTTCATGCAGATATTAAATATAATTTTTATTTTTATTCTGATCACAGTTTTCAGAGGGTGAGTTTAATCATTCTCTTTGTTTCTATTCACTATGATAGCAGTACTCTCTCTGTTGAGAGCAGTTGTTATACATGCAGTTGCACTTCTGAGCTTAAGTATGTCACCCTTGGTGTTAATGACACTCCAGTGTGAAGGAGTTCTCATTTCCGGTGCTTCTTCAGATTGACATTTTATATACAGACAATATTGGAAACAGCCACTAACTCTGTTGTGGTATTCTTCTGCAGGTAATTTTTATGTTCATGAAATGATAAAATATGGTCTTCTGCTTGCAGATCCCAATCAAAGCAGAGGAGAATGCTAGAAAGAAAATTATTTTAACAAAAATTCTCTTTTTTTATTAAAAAAAACACCCTGAAACAGAAGGACGTAAACTGCTTAAACTTTGTTCCAGTAGACAGTTCTTATGTCATTTATATTGATATTAGTATGTCCATTCAACCAATTGCAGAAGACATCTTCTACGTATGATGATTTCTTGCTTAGACAGTAGGTGGCATCTGCATTGTGATAGTGATAAGTAGTGCCTGTGTGCCATTATGCTATTTTATTAATTCTTTATACAGCTCATTTTCAAGGCATATGTTCTTTCTACTTCAAGCACAACTGCTTTTATCTGGAGTTTATTTTCTCAATACAACTAACTATATTATGTATCAGTAAAGGCATTGCTCTACTAGGTAACTTTAGCAGGTATTTGCAATCCACTCACAGGAAATAGGTCTTTGTTTTCTGCTAAGTTTTGTTCAGTCAGCAAGACATGTGTGCCACAAGGAAGGCATTCAACCGGTGTAGGGGGAATGTGGTCAACCGAATTTACTGGATCAAGTGATTTGTCTGGATGCAAATTCTGTTGCTTAGTTCATAAGATCTTCAGGAGATCAGCAAATAAAGGCAGCTAGTCCCTGGGCACCCATAGAAATGTTGTTTCTCAAGCCTAAGCAGCATATACTATAATGTCTGCCACATTTTTTTTGTCTAAGGGAGACTGATATGTTAGACATCTGTTCTAAGTTACAATAGAAAAAACGATTCAGAAAAACTAATCAAAATGTATCTTACGACTTTTTAAAATAAAATTTTACTTTAAACAAAAGTACTTTTCATTCCAGGGTAATGCTTTGAAAAATTAGTCCATAAGAGCAGTTCTGTTGTATGAGAAGTGGCAGGTGCGAGTGATTTGTAAGTTTCTTGTGTGAGAGCTTTGAAGAACCAAAAGTGGACTGGTGCTGCAAGATTCCAAACAGAGGCTACACCTCCATCCTGGAGGATTACTTGGTTGGAAATATTCAGATAAAATAATGCTTCATTGAATCTCCTGAAGAAATGTAAACTGTCATTCTCTTCTTTTTCTACAATAAAAACAAATGAGAGAAGAAAGATCAGCAGAGGCACTAGTGATCTGCCAGCTCTCTTGTGATTCTTTTTTTCTGGTTCTGTACTTATTCAAAGGACAGGAAAGTGAATGTGAGTTCAGTCTTGGTCTTTCCAGTAGAGTGGATGGCTTTTCATTATCTTTCTGTAATTCCATGGAAAATGCCTGGTTCCGCAATCATCAGAGAGCACTGCTATTCTCATCCTGGTTGTATGTTAACTCTTCTGCCCACTTGACTTTGCTCCCTATCCTGCCTTGCAGAAACTGTGTTGTTCTCAGTGCATTATACCTTTTTTTGTTTATTTGTTTGTTTGGGGATTTTTTCTTGTTCGTTTGCTTTTACATCTGCCACTTTGCTGATTTCTGATTTCCACAATAAGTGTAATCAAGCCCTTTTAAAATTTGAGGTTAGTTTGAAAAGGCAATTATTATTCTGTATCTATTTTCTAGAGTACATTGACTGTGAGAACAGAGCCACCTTAAAGCTTTCCAACAAGTTAAATGAAATTAAATTTTGATGTCTAATGAAGGAGTATTTACCTCACAGGTCCTATGAAGGAGGCTGGGAACAGAGTTTGCATTGAAATAAGTGCAAGCATTCTTTTCTGTTCTCTGAAGCAAAAGCTGCCGTCCTACAGACAGATTCTTGGGCGCATTATCAAGTTCAGTCATCTGTCCTAGGCACTGGCAAAGTCATCAGAAAAGCCGCAGTCATATTTGCCAGCTTGGCACCCTGCTGCCTTAGAATTTGTCTGTTTCTAAATAGGCCATGCCTGAGAGGACCAGTTCGTAAATGAAAAAGATGAATTCTGTACACTTGGCTGTACCCTGCACAGGAGTAGGGCAGCTGTGGGAAGGAGATGGAGGACAATTCTTGGAATTCTTTGAAGTGTCTATGTAGTATTTGTTATGTTGATATCTCTATCAAAGGAATTATTAGTGTCATCAATGGTAGGAGAGTAAAAACTTGCACAGTGTAACCTTGGGGAGATAAAAGAGAAGACTAAGAAATGTCTTATTTGCAACCAGGTAACTAATAGCAGCAATTGCCTACTCATCCTTACGACCCTTCACAGGCTACATGGAAGTACTAATTTTCAACTGCTGATTTTTCTCTTCTCTCTTGTACTTGTTTCTGTGAGTAATTTGCAGTGGGATTTAAGAATCTGCAAAGCCCAAGCTCAACCCCTCTGGCAAATTACCTGTTATTTACCCTCTTAAGTATAAACAGTAAGATGTTTTCTTCAACGATATGGAAATTAAATCCCTGGTATGCTCTGGGTATGTTCCATTGCTCCATGGCAATATAAAGCAGTAATGAGACCTTAAGAATGCGGCAGGATATCTAATGAAAATCAGGTTGGATGGCAACCTTAGACATGGAAGTTGTGCAGCAGTAAAGAACTGCATTTTGTGTGCTAATCGTTGATATGAAAAGCTGCAGAGAAACATTTTAAATTAACTGTTACTATAATTAGCAGTAGTCTTATATTCACGCTCTCTCCTTCTGTGAGTAGTCCTGTCTCCAGCTAAGACAAACAGAAAACAAGCATATAGAATACCTCCATGACAAAGTGTATTGACTTCCATGCTCACATTCTGCCAGAAGCTGATCCTGACAGTAAGAACCTCAGCACAACCCTGAAATCACAAAGAACTTCATTTTCATGGTGTGTCTCTGAATTTGAAACACCTTGAGCAAAGCATACACAGTGTGCTAGCAGGGCCAGCTTTTGTGTAAGAAATATCAGATATCACTTGTAATAGGGTCTATACTGATCACACCACATCTTAGGTGTCTTTTTCTACAGTGTAGTCTAATAGGCTGTCTGCAAGCTAATCTGTCCTATCATACATTACCTTATGATTTACAGTGTTCCAGTTTCTGAAGGATATGAGGAGCAGATGTTCAAGCAGGAAAGTTGACTGAGCAGCCTACTTCTTCCACCTGCCTGCCAGCTCCCAACCCAGAGAGCAGACGGTGCCTACTGCAAAGCCATTTGGGTACCAGCTTTCTCCTCTCCCCACACTGTACCAGTAGAATGTGAACACATCACCTGTTTTGATAACAAGATGCATCTCATCTCATTCCTTTCCTTCGTTATAGTATTTTCTTTTTCATTTCCCTTTTTTTCCAGAGCTGCTCATTTTAGCACTGCTTTTCCTTCTCTGACACAAGAGATAACTCAGCTGGATTCTGTCCCATCTTCCCTTCTGCCCTGTGGCCAAAATCTCTGTCTGGAGAGGGCTGGCTCTTGATTTTCTCTCCCTGGAAAATACAAATACACACTTCTGCTGCTGCAGGAGCCAGAAAAAGGAGGCTTGAGCTGCACTGCAGGTGTGGAGTTGGTGAATATAAAAAGGAAGAAAAGCAGTTGTTTGCAGAAGGATGTTAGAAGCATGTCTCAGAGCACCCCAGTATATGTCTGATTGCTGCTGAACAGAGGAAGTCTAGTTGACTTCACTGCTAACTCTCAGGTCAGAACCTTTCTGTTTCCAGCCCCGTTATGCTATATCCTAGAAAGTGACTTCTAGACAGTGCATCTGAATTCCCCTGTACTTGTTGAGGGCAACGGCATTTGTCCCAAGTCAGAATCTTGAAGAGTGAGGAAATCTCTCTTGTTACTGACAGCAAGATCTTCTAGCTAGATCAAGCAAGTTTTTATGTTGAGTTCTATCTTGCAGATACTGTGAAAATTGTCAGAAAAAAAAAATAATAATAAATCTTCATATATTTCTTTATTGTCAGCCCTGAGTTTTAAATCATTCCAATGTAGTCTTCCTCTGTCACAGCTAGGTGTCCAGTCCTATCTTGAAAATTTCATCAGTATCTTGAGTATTTCTCCATCCTGTGACCTCAGAAGTTGTATTTTCCAATCTCTGCCAAGCTCTTGCAATGGCAGACTGAAGATGTGTGGGCCAGGAAAGTGGAAAGACAGAATTACAACTACATATTTGTTCAGTCATTGAGTAAACATTTTAGCAAAGCCTACAATGAGTCATCAGATTAAAAGCTGGCCTTTGTATCCTCCTTGGGACTTGCTTTTATGAAATGAACATAGAAGTCAGACCGAGTTAATCCAAATTGTTTCGAAACTGAGGTCTACAGGATTTTAAAAGCACGCTTATCCCAGTGGGCAGGCAGAAGAGAGTTGCGTTGCCTCTGCTGCTTTCGCTGGGCATATTTTGAGAGCAGAGCTCTGAAGTGAAGACCCTCCTGGGGCTGCAGAGTAGCACATGGACTGTCAAAAGCTGCTGTGTGGATTCAAACTGTGGAGTGTGTGCTGGGCTGCAACTGGCAGGAAATGGATTTTAACAGTGAGACATGATGACTGCTTCAACTTCATCACAGCCTGGATCACAAAAGCATGTCTGAGGGAATTCAGGCTCTATCCATCCTCTGTACTCATGTACAGCTTATGCACAAACTATCTGAATCTGACCCATAATCTTTTCATGGGTTGAAACAAAATATTTATTAAGCATGTGTTTGCATTAAGATTTATCTAAGCTTATTCTATGTGAACAATTAACCATAAAAGTAATCAAAACATGGGTCTGCTCAGCTGATCCACCTTCTGTGGAGTGTAACTGTTCAAAATAAGGAAAACATTTTTCTTGTGTTATTTTGCTTCCTCTCTGAATCCTAAGCCTTCCATTTTAGGAAAATTAAAGTTGTTTTAATGTTCTGTGTCTGGGAGAATAAGAGGGATATCTCAACATGAAAAAGTAGTGTTTCTGGTTTCTATAAATATTTACTATGAAAAATAGACTAGGTGAATGAATATTCACTTGGAGCACAAGCCTTATGAGGAGTGGCTGAGAGAACCTACCTGAAGGCAGGTTGTGGTGAGGTGGGGGTTAGCCTCTTCTTCCATATTAATAGCAATAGGACTAAAGGGAGTGGCCTCAAGTTTCACAAGGGAAGGTTCAAGTTGGATGTTAGGAAGAACTTCTCCGAAAGAGTGGTCAGGTGCTAGAACAGGCTGCCTGGATAGGTGGTGGAGTCACCAACCCTGGATGTTTTCAAGAAATGTTTAAGTGTTGTACTGAGGGACATGGTTTAGTGGGAAATACTGGTGATAGGTGGATGGTAGGACTGGGTGATCTTAGAGATATTTTCCAACTATGATGATTCTGTGATTCTGTGAATATGTTTTAAACAATTGGGATTTGATTTCAATGCAAGTGCAAGTGTGTACAGAAGATTCTGCACTGGTGTAATCTGGCACGTTCAAACTATAGATCATGGTGATGTAGTCTTTTCATAAATGCACCTGCACTTGTCTTTGTGGGGCAGAAATGAACAAGTTCACAGAATCACAGAATCACAGAATAGCAGGGATTGGAAGGAACCTTGAAAGATCATCTAGTCCAATCCCCCTGCCAGAGCAGGAACACCTAGATTAGGTCACACAGGAATGCATCCAGAAGGGTTTTGAATGTCTCCAGAGAATGAGACAACCTCTCTGAGCAGCCTGTTCCAGTGTTCTGTTACCCTCACCGAGAAGTTTTTTCTAGTATTTATGTGGAACCTGCTATGTTACAACTTCTACCTGTTGCCCCTTATCCTATCATTAGACGTCACTGGGGACTTCTGACTGTCACCCAGGCAGGGGCCATCACTAATTTAAACCAAAATGTTTTCCTTTAGTTCTGTGTTTGTCCTGACAAATGCCAATTCTTGTTTTCAATTCAAACATCTCTGTTAATTAACCAGTTAGTTGTTGAGGGGAAGTGAAATGCTGTGAGTTTTGTGATTCTGTAGTTCTGTGTTCAAAATGGGCTTTTTCCTATGTTCGTGATGTGAAATATCCCCGCCACATAGCAGAGTGTTGAGGCAGGGCAAGGGGACAGCTGTGGTGTGTGCAATGTAGTGGTTGGTCCTTGCGATGGAAATGAGGGCAGCGTGTCCTGCTGTGGGGTACGTGCTTGTGTGTCAAAGGCAAGAAGGAGATGCAGAAACCTACATGCAAACTCTAAGGTTCCTAAAGCAGAGAGACAATTATTATTTTTCTTTTAAAAAAGAAAATGTGTTTATTTTGTTTTGCGGTTTTTCATTATTTTGTGTCGTTTTAAATTGCTGATTGCCCAGTCTTGAAAGAAAAGTCCGAACAAAGCATCCGGACTGGACCTTCTTGCTGAAGTTCAGTACTTCTTTCCATCCAAACCAACGTCTAGTCCTCCACAGCTGCCTCTGCCTCTTCTTTTACTTCTTCTCCCACCCTGAGCTGGGATGAGGGAGAGGGACAGGAAGGATGGGCTCATGGGAGCCTTAGCTGTCACGAGAAGAATTATCAGGAAATGAAGGCTCCATGTGAGCCTGTAGGCTGGTGCTGAGTTCAGGCTCTCCTGGCTAACAGTAAACTTACAGGATCCATGCCCCCCCTGCGATGTTCGAGGCCCCCAGTGTTGAGGTCCCTCTGTTGGATTCCTCCCTCTGGCCTGGCACAGCAGCTCGAAGGATGGCTGTCCCTGCCCTGCCCTCTTCCTCAGGACTTGGTGAAGAAGAGATGAGAGGTCTTGGGAAGGGGCAAGGAAAGGAGACAAGAAGGAAGGGCTCGTAGGAGCCTTGGCTGCGGAAAGGAGAATGACCAGGAAATGGAGGCTCCATGTGAGCCCACAGGATGGCCACAATGATCTTGGGGCTCTCCTGGGTAAGACCAAACTTACAGGACAAGAGGATCACTGCCAGCGTTGAGGCGGCCATTTCAAGGGAGGTAGACGGATCCTGGCGCCCCTGCGATGTGCTCTGGGGCGCGACCTCTTTCTGATCAGCCTGGCAACAACAGAGTGATGTCCACTCTGCCCCAATGAAGGTGGATCCACCTCCATCAGGTTGTCTTCTGGGGGTGGATCCACCTCCGTGGGCTGTGCACTGCTTCCAGGCGGGTCCACCTCCATGGGCTTGATGTCATCACCCATTTCCAGCAGCCGCCTCTTCTTAGTGGGTGGCTGCTCCATCTTATCCTTAGAAATAATGAGTATCTCTTTCCGAGACTCAGAGTCCAGCAGCCTCTAGCTGAGTCAGCTCAGGGACTGCCGTTGGGGGCAGCTCGGTGGCCATGGCAACAGGATTCTGAGTGCCCCATGCTGGCCCAAATGCAGTGGCTGGCAGTCGCATTGGACAGCCTGTGAGGCTCTTCAGGCCTGGTGCTGGGATTTTCCACCCAGAGAATGGGAAGACTGATTAGGGATTGCTGTCCTCAGCCAGTTCTCTCCTTGGCCACAGAACGGGTGGTTGAAGGTGAGGTAACCTTAGTATGTAACAAAATTAATGCATCTAAGCAAGAAAACTATTATTTTGAAATGAAAACATGATAAAGAGCAACAAAAACATAGAACTAGTGGGATATGTGACCTTGTTTTTGTGATACTGATATGTCAGTCTGGTTCGATGGCAGTGGCTGCAATTCTCATTGAGTTCCTGAGGTGTTCATCAGAGGTTTCTTACATACTTTACTCTTTCTGTACTTCCTGCTTGGAAAGAGTTGCTCACAAATGTATGTACAGCCAAAAAGCAATGACACAAATAAGACACAATTGTGAATTGAGAGGTATTTCTTCCTGGTCAGATAGGGAACAAGTATCATTCTACCTGTGTTCCAAGGGAAATGCAAACTGTTTAGCTGCACTGAGACTAAGCTGGGCTCTGCTTCATTAAACTAAAATTCTTGCCTATATGATAGTTCAGACAGAACTAGTAATGCTTGCCTTTAAAAAAGCAATCACCAAGTATGTTCCTGACTTGCTGTTGAAAGTGATTTTATTTTAAATCATCTCGTTTGCCTGTAGCTGAGCTAGGAAGGCCAAGGTGGGATTCAGTAGCCTAAACTCAGGCTATTTTACACAACACAGGGTGACTGAAGACAACTGCTCGGGTTTGGCACGTAGCAGATATTGCCTCTAGTAAGCCCATGTCCTTCCAAGGCAGCAGCTGGAGGCCAAATGGGAATTTCTAGGACATCTAAAATGGCACAAGGTATCTGCATTCAAGTAAAATAATTACATCTCATTGAAACTTGGAGTTAACTGGTGTGAAATCTGAAAGAATTGGTTTATCAACCACCATATATGCTTGTGCTTGCAGCCATCTTCAGTCTGTGCAAAAACTATTTGTATTTCTTTCCAGTCCAAAAAGTAATTATTTATGTTTATCAAACTACAGGAAGAAATGTTATTTCAATCTCCTTCAGAGAGTTTGATAAACTTCTCATGTACCTTCCCTTTCATGTCTAGATATTTCAGATAGAAACACTGCACAGTTTTCAAGGATTTTCAGTACTTATAAACCTTTAGATGTTCAGAGTTTTTGTGTAACCAGGAAGGCTTTTCAGAATCTAGTAGGTGATCTTATTCGGCTCTGACCTTTAAAGGAAAAGAGGATCTAGAAAGTGATTGCCTTATGAAAGGTGAAGGAATACTTCATTACCAAAACATGCATGTACTGTAGTAGCAGTGTTGTAGCACCTTATATATGATTTGAAGGAGTCAGAGTCTAACGGCATTACAATTTTTTACCTGTAGATAGAAGTGCTTGATAAGTCTTGTGCTTGCTTTTGGTTATGTGACATACTCAGGTGTGCTGAGTTTACACAGTCAACTTCTCCAATTTCTGTCCTGTTAAAACTAGCATTATCTGTTAGGTTTGAGTAACCTCATGAAATATTGAGTAACCTCATGAAATAAGAGAAATTGCATTATGATCCAGGCGTTTATAAGGAATTTGAGGTTTGGGATATTCTTAAAACTGGAGGGACAATTGTTAAGGGCAAAAAAGCAAAATAGCAGTCCATTAGTCTTTCAGTGAAAAGGAAATCCCAGGTAATGGGTGGGATGTTAGTGGCAGTATAAATTAGCTCATGATTCTGTTTGCACTTACAAAAATAAATCAAAGTTGTACAAAAACTCTGGCTCTCATCAAGGAAAAGATCCACAGTTATCCATTCAATTAACCACAAAAACATAAAGCCCACACAGCTTTACTAACACAAAGGAACTTGTAATTAGAGAAAGCTACATGATATACCTGTGAAAAATGCTCGGGTTTCATTTTACATCTGACTTTTATGTAGAGAATAACTCCACTTCCAAAGCTTTTACAAACTTCAGTAGAACTGAAAGTTGAATTTTTGCTTAAGACAAATACCAGTGAGTAAAAAACGAACAAAGTGGGCTCATTTTTTTTTAGCAATAGTGCCAATTTCATTAACGTCTCCTCGACTCAGGTTAGTGAAGGCTTCTGGAACTAAAATGGTCTTTAAATGTACCTCCTAGCTGATATATGTTTGACTGTGCAAGTGCACTGACAGAAGAAAAAAGATAGATTTAGAATCTCATTAGTTATAAATGGGAATTCAGTATCACCAACAAATAAACATTTTTTTTTCGTTCTATGTTGCTAAGATGCCTATAGTCACCAAATACAAATTAGTTTGGAGTACATTCATTGCTTCTTCTGGAAGTGTTATAGAATAAAAATCAGTTTTAAATACACTGATTTTTTTCCCCTCTTCAGGCTGTTGAAAAATGCACAGAATGAAGTTCATTTCAAAATCTGGTATCGGAAACTACTGGCTGCTCTCCAATTCACTGCTGGGAAAACCTTGAACAATGAATTTTCTAAGGAGGAGAAACTTATCAGAATTTTGGAAGACATTGCTGAAAAAGTAAAAGCTGCCAGTGACATGAAAAGAAAGGTTTGTTAAAAAATATTTCCCCTTCCATCTAAGCTTATCCAGGTAATTTTACTTTTTCCAAAGTGTCTTTTCTTACCTCAGTACCCTTTATGTAAATAAACCCAATATTTGAATGAAATTTTTAATAAGTATATTTTTGCTGGGCCGTTTGGAGCCCATTATCTTCTTACCATTATTGCTCTTGAGGTCAGTGTATCTTTCAACCCGCTTAAATTCCTCATTCCATGGTTTCTTAAATTTGGTGGTGGTCAGAAACAGTGAGGTGGGTAACAATTGAAAGGAACACATTCTACATCTCTTTCCAAAATATGTCTCCTGTAGAGGTGCCATTTTCCTCGAAAACTTTGCTGAAAGTTGTCACTAACATGCTGAACATTCTCATTTCTTAACAAAGCCAATCAAAATGTTCAGTACTTCACATCTCATATATAGCAGTCAGTAATTAATACTGCAAGTGTAACTGCAGAGATGCATTCTTGGCAGTAGAAAGCTTACAGTTATCTCCAGCAGGTGCAGCTTTTATGTTGCATGGGTATGTTTCCAATTCAAATATTAATTTTCCAAGACATCTTACATTACTTACCTAAAGTGTAGAACAATTTCTTGACGAGATCTCAGTGAAGCAAGCCAAAAAGACAGATAAAAATATACCTGCCACTGCTACTTATGAAAGTTACCATGAATTCTTTTTGCCTTGTTAAGGATTCAAAGATTTTCGTAGTATTTTTCAGAATACTCTGTGTTGCCACTGAAAGCAGCAAAGCAAACGTGGAAGTAAAAATAAAAAATATATTTGCATAAAGAAAAATCCATGTAAAGGAAAAGAAATAGTAGTGATGCATTATAAATGACTTGCATATTTCATCTCTTTGAGATTAATCTCCAGGCTGTAGTTACCGTGGTACTGAGGAACTTCCAAACCTTGCAGTTAACACACCAACTGTTAGGTGAGGGAGATCACAGTGTTGAGGCAACAAATCGTAAAGCTATCCAGAAAGGCAAAAAAGACATGAAATGCAGCAGAGGAGGTGCGAGACTAATCGGCCACTAATGAAGGCTGTCAAAAATGAACCTACATGACAGCATAAACAGGGAGAGAACCTAAATAGTAAAAACATCAATACAGAGTAAAATCACAGGTTGCTTTGTTTTTTTCTTTTTAATAACTGTACCTCTGTGTGACCTCATTAACTGTTAAATGTTTACATTGATGCTATTAGTGCCAGAAATTTGACTATTTGATTCTAGTGTAGCAAGACAGTCAATGACTTAAGAACTGCTATTATATTCTTTCATGTTGCCATAATGATGTGCCTGTTGCAGGAGGTGTTAAAGATGGAACTCAATAGACTTCAGCAATTCTTCCAGGAGGTAAAAGTTTGCCGACTTCCCCTGAACCCTGCACTTGTTGTGCAAGGCATAGAGGCAGATGTAAGTCTAGCTCATGCAATGAATTACGTTTTTTGTTTGTTCATATTTTAATATGAAGAGGAGGAGAGATTGAATGGCTGTACTGGCTGGGAAATCATCCTACTGGTATTAAGGATAAGTTATCTGGTAAACTGTCATCCAGACTAATCCCCTTGAAACTCAGGGCCTTTGTTGAAGGCAGAGGTGAAGGGGATTACAGGGCTAGGTATTGCCTATCCGTCTTACCTTGTGCAGCAGCAGCACATATTTCAAACTCTCAGCAGTTTTCTCTTAGTTCAGCTCTCCTGCTGTGGTGTTGAGCTTGGCAAAGGCACCTGGATTTCATAAAAATGACTCTTGTTTTCCATTCTATCCACGTAGCACTTAATGGCAGTTTTTTCCCATCCAAGACCGTCCTCTGTCACAGATGGGGGCAGCTAAATATCTAGACCTACTCTATTTTCGCTTACAGGAGACAAGACACTGGCTGAGAATTAAATATTAAAATTAAATATTCACAGTAAGTCAACTATGTCTACAACTCATATTAAAAGTGATTTGTAAATAAAGGAAACAGTTAATGCTGTTCAGAGTTGCTTAATTTGACTTTGACCACAATACTAAGACTCAGTTATTCGTTGTTTAGAATGTTTTCATAATCAATATTATGCCAGAAATAGGCTGTTCCAAGTCCACAAAAGGAAAAGGTATCCAGCAGCAAGGAAAAACAAATCTGAAGACCTGTATATATTATTGGTTATAGTTATCTAATTACAGCAATTTGTGCTCTATTTTTGTTCTCTGGCTCATTATCCACAGTGGACCTTATTCTGAGAGGTGCTGATCCCTTCAATTGTCTTTGACCTGTGATTCTCCAAGTAATTGCTATTCAGTCTTGATCTCTCAGAGAACAGAGGTCTTCCAGCACCCTGCAGGTTTGGGCCAATTGTGGATGATATAAGTTGGAAAAATTTGAAGCCTGCTGCTTCTCACTACTTTCAGGCTTTTTGGAAATAATGACTAATAGGGAAGTATTTCACCATACATTCATGCTATTTATACTGCACCAGCTTGGCTGGAGAGATACAAAATGTGTAAATGTAAGTATCTGAAGAGATTTTTTTCACTTTTCTCATATCATTATAGGCTCTTATAATACTATAAATATCTGCAGCTTTTTTCCTTATTTGTTTGATAATATAATCATGCAAACTAGCATTTTTAAATGCTCATAACACCCTCAAATTTAATTAATTTTGTTATCATCCATCAATTTTACTAGTAGCAAGCACTGCTGGCAGCTCTATCACTAACGCATTGTAGGCAGTAACCTTTCAAATACTTATTCAGACATTTCAATTGTCAAAATTCTGTAGGGGGTCAAGATTTCTTCTTCAGTCGTAGCTATTGAATGTTGCAGAGAAATGGTGTGGCTAAGACAATATTTGAATTTGTGCTTTGAGATTTTTAGATGAAAAGCATGAGACAGCTCTGACTAGAAGTGGTTTTGTACAAATTAGCGTCCATTACACTCCACCAAGTAAGCACAGCAGTAGCTGCAGTGAGGTGCTCATTATTTCTAGAAACCAAGGCATTAATTTACCACTGTCTTTGGTTATGTTGTTGGGTTCCCCCCCCCCCCCCTTTTTTTTATAGTGATGATAATAATACCAACCTAACTTATACAGGATTTGGTATGCTTGGCTAATTAATGCTTTTTGAAGCCTGTTGAGATCTTCAAGTGGAAGGAGCTACGGAGCATGAGAGGTCATTAAACAAAAACTCTCATATTTAATTAAGACAAATTCCACATAAAATCAATTGTGTTTTTCAAAATTTTCTGTATCCTTAGTCAGCATGAGGTGACTAGCGAGATTAACAACTTCTTTGCTTTCATAAAGACTATACCATCTGTAATTTTTTTGCAGAATTAAAAATGGGACTGAAGACATTTCATTGCTTTGCAGATTCCCATTCGATTAAGCTGATATATTTTTGTCTACTAAATCCCAGACAAAGTTTAGCATTAGAAAACTGAGAGAAAGTGAAAAAGAATTAGTATGTAAAATATTATCTGTTCATATAATCTGATTACTGAGTGGAACAATTGTCAGTGGAAAAAGAGTTTCTCATTTTCCTGATCCAATTAAACAGCCAGTAATATCAATAATTATTTGTTTTTGTTATCTGAGATTTTGAGCGGTGTGAAAGATGTTACCTTTTTTGGCATTATTGTACTAACCTGTTGTTTTATGTATGTGTTACTGCTGTCATCTTGCTTTCTTTTTCCCTGAAGTCATGTTCATATTTTACATCGAATGCTTTTCCATTAAAAATCTCCTTCATCAATGCAAATGCTCCAAGTGGAAATATCAATATTATTTTTAAGGTGAGTTACTCTTCTAATATTTACTTCCTTTTGTATATGCAAAAGGCTGATTTTAACTTCACCTGATTTATGTTTTAAATGTAGAGCCTGAAAATGTTTGATTTGGCTCTGTTCTTCACTTTTCACAGTTATTTTTGTTACTAGAACTTTCATTGGAATATGCAGAGAAAATACTCTGATGTACTCAACTTATTGACTGAGAATCAAATTATTTCTTTCATCCCTTTTTCCTTAGTGGAGAAAACCAGGCTCAAATATAAAGCTTATTTTCTAAAACTGGTTTGTTAACCACACAAAATCAGAGGGCACATCCTAAGAAGAGATTGTTCAGTATGACTGACTACTGTAACCATATCCATATGTCTCTCACAAATCAAAATGCTACAGTGTCAAAGACTATTTGCTGGAGAGAGTTTAATTCTAGCCCTACTAGCCATTGTGGGGGAATGGGGACTGCAAAGGAGCTCTGTCTCAGTAGAGTTAGTTGGAGGAACTGACTAGTATTCTAGTTTATTTTCCATTAAGCTTTGTAGTTGGGACAGTGCTATGTCCATCAGAAAAAGATAATGCTTGTAATCTACAATAGTTTCTATTTCAAAAGTGTATGTCTTCCATAACAACGGATGCTGGTTTTGAAAGAACAACGAAGGTCATAAAATGGCTGATGCATACAAAGCAGTTGATGTTGCCAAAGAAAACTTATTCCTTGATTTCTGGCAATGTCATGTTCCAATCCTAAAGCATAACAATTGATATAAATAGATCATAGAATCATAGAATCACAAGGCTGGAAAGGACCTGAAAGATCATCTAGTCCAACCGTCCTCCCATTACCACTGCTACCACAAGCACTAACTTGTATCTCGCAGCTCCTCATCCAGATGCCTCTTGAACACTGCCAGAGACGGCAACTCCACCACCTCCCTGGGCAGCCATTCCAGTGCCTGACCACTCTCTGAGAGAAAACCTTCTTCCTTATGTCTAATCTAAACCTCTTCTGATACAACTTGAGACCATTTCCTCAGGTCCTGTTTGCTGCCTGGGAGAAGAGGCCAAACCCTTCCTCACCACAACCTCCCTTCAGGAAGTTGTAGAGTGCAATGAGGTCTCCCCTGAGCATCCTCTTCTCCAGACTAAACAATCCCAGCTCCCTCAGCTGTTCCTCATAAGAGTTGTGCTCCAGACCCCTTCTCTGGACACATTCCAGGGCCTCAATGTCTTTCCTGTAGTGAGGGGACCAAAACTGAACATAATACTCGAGGTGCAGCCTCAATAGTGCTGAGTACAGGGTCATGATTACCGCCCTTTCCTGCTGGCCATGCTGTTTCTAATGCAGGCCAGGATGCCGTTGGCCCTCTTGGCCACCTAGGCACACTGTCGGCTCATGTTCAGCCGAGCATCAACCAACACCCCCAGGTTCATTTCCTCTCCACAGTCATCCAGCCACTCATCCCCAAGCCTACAGAGCTGCATAGGGGTGGTGTGGCCAAAGTGCAGGACCCAGCACTTGGCCTTGTTGAACTTCATCCCATTCACCTCAGCCCAGTGATCCAGCTTGTCTAAATTCCTCTGAAGGGCCACCCTACCCTCAGGCAGATCAACACCACCTCCCAGCTTGGTGTCATCTGCAGACTTACTGAGGGTACACTCAGTCCCCTCATCTAGGTCATCAATAAAGATATCAAACAAGATGGGCCCCAGTACAGACTCCTGGGGGACACCACTTGTAAGGGGTCGCCAGCTGGACTTAACTCTGTTAACCACTGTTTGTTGGGCGTGGCCCTCTAGCTAGTTTCTTATGCAAAGAAGGGTATATTTGTCCAAGACATGGGCAGCCAGTTTCCCTGGGAGAATACTGTGAGAGATCGTGTCAAAGGCTTTGCTGAAGTTTAGGTAGATTACAGCAACAGCTTTTCCCTCATCTACCAGTCTGGGTGCAGTCGTAGAAGGAGATGAGGTTGCTCAAGAGCAACCTGCCTTTCATCAGCCCGTGTTGGCTGGGCCTGATAAATAAATAATACAGAGTGTAATTCTCAAGAACAGACATATGCTCTCCAGGCATCTAGGGGAGGCTAGCAATATTTTGTTTTCTGAATATTTAGAAAGCTTCTTCTTAGGGTATTTCACATGTGAATCTATGTGAGATACAAAACTTACTGATTTCTTGTGCAAATGCTTTGCCATAAGGCATTTAGACATTTGAGCTAGTTCCACCTACACAGAAATTCCCCTGCCTGGTAATGTTCAAGAACCACTAATTTTCTAGCTGCTGTATGAGTATGATCATAGACATAACTTTTTCCAGTCAGCAACCCCTTGTATAAAGGTATTGTTTATTTTTACTGTCATTCAAGTGTTCATTCATGATATACAATGCATACATGAAATAATAAGCACTGATATTGTACTTAAGTAAGTGGAAAGAATATGTTTCTCAGGCCTAGGTAATATAAAGAATTAATTGGAGTCAAGATTACCTTGAAGTGAAGGAAACATAGATTTGGATTTTTTATTTTAAAAAATAAAGTTGTCTCCTCCAGTACTCATTTAATGGCTGTAAATGTCTGTAGATTGGAATGCATTTGTAAAAAGAACAAAACAAAAGAGCAAAACGTTTAACAATATCAGCAAAAATCACATGTATTTTAGATGGGATTGCGGGTAGGGGTAGATACAAGTAAAAGCAGGCCTTTTATTTTCACAGGCTATTTATCCAGCTATCCAGCAATGGTTGAAGATAATGTCTTCATTACCTCTGTGGCTACAGTTACAACCCCATTTCACTAAGATTGTTGTTTAACAGACTCCATGGGGAGATCAGGCACCACTGTTTGAAACTGAATATGAATTATGTCATGGATAAAATGTAAATTGATCATAAATTTCCTCTCAGCCTGCTGCAAACTGCAAGTTGTGAAGCTTAACATTAGGTCAAATGCTGTCATTTTTGAAAAGGGATCTAGCATTAGGTAGACTTTAAAATGTAGCTAAATTAGGATCCTACCTCTGGATTAAATTTTCAGACTTTAATAACTGCATAGGAATAATAAGCAGAAAGATTGTTAATCAGAGAGCATTTGCTACCATTTCTATGGCTGCCTACTTGTGCCATCTATTCTGTTCTATTTCTGACACTGAAAGTTAACTAGCAAATTTGAAGAAAAACAAGAGGGGGTTACTGTAAAATAAGTGTAGCAATTTTAGCTTAGGAAAGAGTCCAAATTAATTATGAAACTGTGTGGAAATGAAGGAGAAACTTGAACTTTTTGTGCTATTTTAACAGATAGGCGATGATCTACGTCAGGATATGCTGGTTCTGCAAATTATTCGAGTGATTGACAACATATGGCTCCAAGAAGGTCTGGATATGCAAATGATAATTTATAGATGTTTATCTACAGGAAATGGCCAAGGTCAGTTTCAGTTTACAAAGATTACTCCTATCACATTATTCATATCTCATGTAAACAATGGTACAGAAATATCTCAACTTTTATTTTCACGAGTGTCCTGCTTATCTTTCCTTGTAAAAAAAAAAAAAAAGTTCAGAACTTCATTTATTCAAGCCCTAAATCAAATGCCTGTGTAATCCTGAATGTTCATTGCTTTCCAGCAGTACAACCAAATTCATTTAACTTTATAGCAACCTAGGCTAGAAGTTTGCAAAATCTTCAGTACCGTCAGCTTTCACCATATTCTTAAAAGTAACTTCACATATCAAAAAGAGGGCCTTGGAGAAAATTTGCTCTAGCTACTAAAGTTTTAATCCAGTGTGATCCCACAAAGATGCTTAAATGAACCCAGAAGCTTGTGGCTACAGAAGGTACCTGTCAACAAGTGATGACAGCTTTCCTATGTTGAATTTCATATATAACTCTTGTGATTTATGCTGCTTAGGGCAGGCCTGACTCATCTGAAAGCCCTATTTCTCTCTTTTATGGTTATAGTAGACCTGTAGCAGGGATGCCAATTGCCTGCTACAAAAAATTACTGATAGCAAAAAGCTTACTATTTTTCACTGACTCTAAATATTTTACTGAAAATGTTCCTTTTACAACAGAAGACTGATGTATTCAGATTATCTTCTGTAGAAAATCTACCAAATAAATAAATAAATAAATAATATAAAGATACTCATTTTTTCTCTGGGCCACAAAGAGAAAATGAGAGAGCATGAAAGATCATGAAGGGACTATGAGGAAGTACAGATAACTTCACACACATGGCAGGTGGTTAAGGTGAACAGAAAGAGACTACTGCCTTCTTTGCAGAGGTTGGTTTCAAAGCCTGAAGACTTCCACTTTAAAGGCAAATAACATAAAGAATATTACTTCTGAAGATAGTATTACAGTCTCTCTTACACATTAACACTTAATTTGCTTTTTGCCAAGAAAGATGTAGATAACATCTTGAAATAGTATTGTCTGAACATTCTCTTCCTTTCAGTACCATTGTAGCAGAAAACCTCTCAACATCTCAGATTTTCTCCACAGTGTCATTCCTTAAGAATAATAGAAATGTTAATATAACTGATTTATAGTTGATAATCAAGGATAAAAGGACCAAGTGACATGCCTGTGGTTGAGGAGAACATGTGCGAAACTACACTGGTTTACTCAGATCCTCCAAGTCCTGAGCTAATGTCTTGCTTTGTGGACCAGCTTTTCCACTCAAGGGGCATTGGAGATGATCACTATGTAGTCAAGGGAACACAAGAATCACTTAAAACTCAAGCAAACACAGATAAATATAAAGCAGATAAAGCACTCTGAGGGTATGACTTTCCAGGTATGGCATTGTAGAGAAGCCAGCCACCAACTGAATTCATTAAAAGTCCTTCCTGTAATGCAGAGTTGCAGAGTGAGGTGCCAGGGGACCACATACAGGAACAGTGGCAGAAGGCTGGCGAGCCAGCTCTCAGTTCCAAAGAAGAAATTAAGTACAAGCAGTAGGGACATAAGATTCGAGTGAAGCATTGCAAAATGTTTGGCTTCTTTTGCATTTTGAAGACCCAGTATATGTCACCTTGGATCAGAGTAATCTCTGCACTATCAGGTAATATATCGTCTCCAGCTGTGATCAGTATCATATACTGAAAAAAATGTCTGTAGTATTCTTGAAATAAATGCATATGAAAGAACTATCTATTCCATAGTAAATGCCTGATTCAAAAAAAAAAAAATTTAACAGATTTTTGTTTGCACATACATTATACCCACTTTGAATGTTGTTGGCCTTGTTGGTACCTTGAAACACTTATGCATGCACAGTTGTTACTGGTGATTTTATTTCTTCATGGAACTGCCATTTTTCACTATCTTCTTTTGTTTTATTGTCTCTTAAGACAAAGAAAAAAGTAAATCTTTGTCTATCTTCTTGATTTAATCAATTGTTTTGTAAGTTTCTAAGTGTGTATTTTTTATGCATGGAATGATCCAAAAATATGCAAATGCATTGGCCGTCTTCATGTTTTTTTAAACTTGTGGGCTTATCTCTCATGTGACCTCTTTTGTATCTGATTAGGACTTGTACAGATGGTGCCAGATGCTACCACACTAGCCAAGATCCACAGGGAATCTGGACTGATAGGACCATTGAAAGAAAACACAATTAAAAAATGGTTCCGTCATCACCATTGTCTGGAATCCAGTTACCAAGAGGTAACATCATAATGAACCTTATTATATATTTAATCCTATATTATGCGAAACAAGAAAGCATAATGACAGTATGCAGCAATAAACAGATGACTCACACTCGAGGCAAACAAGTAACAGGCATAGAAGCCAGGGAATTGATTTAAATTACCATTCTCTTTCTAAAGAGATACTGCTCTGGATCAGCTGCTTTGTGATGCTTTGCCTATAAAAACACATCATAGAGATGTTTTGAAATAGAAACAGTGAAGTGAAGAGAATCTGAAGTAGTAAATTCTGAGCTCCAAAATATTTTTTTAGGTCCAGCTCTTGAAATAATTGATTTTATATAAGCAGTGCAAAATCTTAGTGGGTTTTCTGTATTTGAAACTAGCCACAGCGATACCAAGTTTTGTAAAGCTGTGTTATAGAAACTGCCTAGTCATATAATACATAAGATCAAGCTTTTCACTTCACATTGTGGGATCCCATGTAATGCATCTGTTTACATGAAACCAAGCATTATGAGTGCACCAAGAAAACCAAAGTTTTATTTATAGAAGCAGAGATTTCCTCTTGAAAGGAACTTCTATTCATTTTGATGGTTGAGCATATTCTAAGGTCCATTAAAAAGTTTTCACTACTTGTGTTGCTAGGACAATTTTTGATTCCTTCTTCATGCCAGCAGTAGATTAGTAGCCAACATTTTAAATGAATTTTAAAGGGAAGCCTTGAGTGTTGTCGTTTTGTAAATGAACTGCTTTTTTGAAAGTTCATTAGTAGGCAGATACATAGCAGAAATGTGTTTGATAATCTTTAGTGTTTTATAGTTATTCAATAGGTTTTTGTTCATCCATATTTTCACATCAAGAAGAACATTGGAATTCCTAGTATATGATGTATATTCAGTTAAACAGGATCAAGCCATTCAGAAATAAAAACAAAAAATTGTGTTTACAGTATTATGATAGATGTGCAGCCAACATTTTTGATTGAAAAGTTAGATAGCTATTAGTTATTGACTGAAAACCTGTTTTCTTACACCTGCTGTTCTTTGTAAAAAAAGTACCGTTAACGTGAAATTTTATAAAACCAATTTCTACCGATTTTCTTTTTATTTTTTTTAAACATATAAAATGCAGTCCACTCTGATTTTGCATAGGGCATGCACAAAATTGCTGCTATATATTCACCTTGCACTTGCTGGTGAATTAACCTTTCTCTTTTACTTAGTAATTTTTTACTCATACAATATTGTATTTAGGGCACTCAAAAAGCTTATGCAGAATAAGCTTTAATATCCTCATTTTATGGTTGAGTGAACAGAATCACAGGAAGCTTAGGTGTTTTATCCAAGGTCATCTAAGTGAGTAAGTAGTACAGTGAGACATAAAATTCACCAGTCTTGTGCTGTGGCCTAAGTCTTCCACAGTGTTGTCATCCAGCATATCAGCCATTGCCGATGTCACCCTCAATCTACACGGAAATCCTGAATGCCTGAATAATGATTTACCTTGCCTCACATAGGTTTTGTCCAAAAATGTGATGATCACAAGATACCCATGAGATTAAGACTTTTGAATAAGAATTGCATTTACAGTTCTTAAACTACTATTGATAAAATTAAAAAAAAAAAAAAAAAAAAAAAAAAAAAAAAAAAAAAAAAAACCAGATGAGAACTATTCCTTTTGCTTTGGGGTAGAAAACTGATCATGATTTTAATCAGAAATAACTCTCCCCACAGAGAAGATGCTGAATGTTGTGACAGTGATTGGGTAGATTCTGCTAATAGAAGTCTGCAGTTGTTACTTGCTTATCACAGAACTTAGTAGAAAGCAGAACCCATTTAAGGGTGTCTGGTAAGCAGATCAGCAGCTTGCACTTTTTCCTATGTCAGTAGACACGTTTTTTGCAAAAAGCAATGCTACAATGTAGTACTGTAAAGATTGATAGGATGGATCTGAATGAGTAGAATAACTGGGAAAGTACACATCTCCACATGTACAAGTGCTCATCAGTGAAGTAGGTTATATCAAACAGGAAAGCTAGACTGATTTGCAGTTTAATCGTTCTTTTGGTTTTCTCTACATGACACTTGGCTTGATCTCATAGTCTATTTGGATTTGCAGATGCTATGCACAGAAAACGATATAGCCTTTGTTACTTCAGTTTATTTCTGTAAAATGTAGATAGTATGAGACTTGATTCATTGTAATTTAATGCAGCTGAAATGTGGAGAGAAAAGCCCTATGTAGGTACAGAACAATTGTATAAATAACCCACTTCTTTAAAGCACAGTTTGTAAAATTAATAGATTTCCATCTTACTTCTAAATGATTTCTTTTACAATAGAGATGCAGACTATTGCACAGAAAATCTGAGCTTCCTGACATCTATCTTGTTTTTCTTAGATACCTTTCGGCTTGTAAGTTTTCCACAGAATTCCAAGAATCTATAAACCACAAGTTGAAAACTTCATGCATAAAATTGTTGTTGCATTGTAACTTTGAAATTTCTGTATTAATTGTTCTTTAAACTATCCTAAGAACACTTGTATTAAAATTTTAGCAACATTTGTAGAACCACATTTATTTGCTTTTAGCATTAAAAAAAAAAAAAAAAAAAAAAAAAAGGAAAAAGAAAAAAATGTGCCTCTATATTTCTAATAAGTGCTTTTGTTTAATTAACTAGGCAGTAAGGAATTTCTTCCATTCCTGTGCTGGCTGGTGTGTTGTCACCTTCATTCTGGGAGTTTGTGATCGACACAATGACAACATAATGTTGACGAATGCTGGACACATGTTTCACATTGATTTTGGAAGATTTTTAGGTCACGCACAGACATTTGGAAGTATAAGAAGGTTAGTATATATAGTAATACATACAATAAATAGACTTTAAAAAGAAGTTCTGAATACCCATTAAAAAAAGTACAAATAAGATCATGCTTTTTTTCTTTCAATTTTTTACAAAACATAAAAAAAAATGTAGGAATGACTAGAAAGGTAGTTAAAATGAGATGTTGGAGATCCCCTTTCAGTCTTAAACACAAACAAACTAGCAAAAAACCGTAAATCCTTATCTGGTCAGAAATTTGGATTAGACTAACCTGGGTAGTGAACAGAGCAGTAGACTATGTCAAACAGATTCTGCTTTCCATTTTTTCTCTAACAGTGTTTCTATAATGAATGCCAAACCATAGGTGTGTCTAATTGACAACTCCTTTTCCATACTGAGAGAATAACCCAAATTTTCCAATTAGACATGAAAAGAGATTGCATTAAGCCTCTGTGGGTGAAGCTGCAATCTTTACATCATCTTTCAAAGATAGTGAAGGTCAGGTCTTATTTTGCTGTTATCTTGTTTTACTTAGACAAGAATGCGACTTTTCTATCTATCTCTGATGCCTACATGATGATAACTATAAATAAAATAGTGTGATCATGTTTTCTAGTTCCTGCTGTGGACATGCTATAGGAGGATTAATAAAATAATAAATAATATTAATAAAAATAGGTGTGATCATTCTCGTGTGTATAGCACATGAAGAAACTGTTAAATAGGAAATGGATGAATGATACTTAATAATGACAAGGTAAGTGGGGAGAATGACTTTTTCCGTGTTTCCTAATAGTTTCCAGAACTAGTATTAGAATTAAAATTTTGAGTTAATTATTCCTTTCTTTTCTTTTGTTTTCTTTCTTCTTTTTTTTTTTTTTAAGCTCGCCTTTGACTGTTTTACACTATCTCCATGTACGAGACAGAAATTACTATGGGAATATTGATATGAAGGAAGCTGATGAGGCTAATAAGTACTCCCTGAGCTTGACGGTTAAAAGATTTAGCTGCAGTGCTCAGAATTATCATCAGTCATTCAAGATATGTTCTTTTAATCCTACTTACTTGCTAGAGAAATAATAAAGCAGAACAGAGCCATATGAAAATACTCAGGCACACTCGGTTAAATGTTGCATCTTTCACTCCAGCAAACCTTCTTTTAGAGCCCCGCAGAATTATTCTTGAGTAGAGTTCTCCCATGAGCAGAGAATTATTTAGTGGGAGTGAAAGGTAGGACCAACAAAATATAAGGACATACACAGCAATATAATTTAAGCAGAAATTACGTAATAGCAATAATAAAAGTAGATTTTGATTTTATTGTTTTACAATTCAGTCTTACTACACTGTGTAAATAAGACTATAAAAATGACTTACATTGTAGTAACATCCATAAACAGTAGCCATTTTTTTTCCTCTTTCTCCATGCAGTATATTGCTTTTATAACATAAAATAAAATGATAATTGACATTTTAGGACCTCTACTTAATTCCCTCCTGGTTCCTCAGCAAAACAAAGACTCATACTTTCTGTAGGTTGTGAACATCATGAACCTTCCTTGAACCTGCGTGCAACTGAGCAGGTATGAGATTAATGACTATGGCTCATGAGCTGAATGCACCTACAAGAAATGTGACATATTATTTGTAACACAGAAACACAGGCATATGACATTTCTACTTCCCATAAAGTTCAGGCTCACTCAATTTAAAATGCTCAGTGCTATTTGTATCTGTCCATTCCCACAAGGCAAATCCTGAGGTAGTTTTAGTCTCTGCTTTTAACATTTCTTTATATTAAATTTTTATTTGAGTTCTTATTAGATTTTTATTTGAATTTTTTTCACTATCAAATGATTTCATGCTCCTAAAATAACATTGATAAAACAGCAACAAAATAATTTCAGATTTTGGAGTTATTTGTTCTGGCTGTTGGGTTTTGTTTTTGTTTTTGTTTTTTATACAGTAGATGCTATGTACATACTTGTGAAGTTCTATAGGTAGCTTTAAAGAATGAACTGTCTAATGCAAATCTCTAAACAAATAACAACAACAAAAAAAGCTATGCAAATGAATAAATTTGTGTAGCTTATTATCTGAAATTATAAAAAATGGACACTCCTTTGAAAATTTAGGAAGATATCTTTCTTGAAACAGCTATCCAATCTGCTTTTAGAGAGTTCTTTTTAACAGTAACAAAATATTATTCCTCATAAACTTTCCTGAGAATAGGTCTTCTCCAGCATTCTGAATATGGAGCATTAACTCTGATGTAAATAAAGATATACAGAGTAGCTTTGAGAATCCCACTCTGTCATGCATGGACCATGGTTCTTTCTATGAAATCCAGTGTGAGCCTACAGAGTATCCTTTGAAGATTATATAATTCATGCAGTCATGCTCATTTTTGCATTCATGATTGCATAACACACTTGCAAGGGCTTAGTGAATTTTTCAATTTCCTCCCCTCATTACTAAAAGGTGTCCAACAAACCTGCCTAGATTTGAATGCAAGGCAGAAGACAGTGGTTCAGCACTTTATCTGTTCAGAGGTAAGACTAATCAGGAATATTCTTTTTTTTCTAGTTCCCTTCACATAAGCAAATATCTTAAATACTAATAATAACCTATCTTTGCATGGGTCTGGGAACTAATGTTTTGGAAGAGTATTGAAGGGAGACGTATCTAAAAAGTATCATGAGAGAGCTTTCCTTTCGAAAATAATACTTTTTTTTTTTTTAATCATACTAATTATACATTTTGTTAGTGCTAATAAAATTAAACTTCTTTCATTTTCTAATCCAGCCACTGCATTTGACCCTATATTACCCTGAAGTACTTAATTGTTCAGGTGCACTCCAAACTGCATGAAGAAACTTCTATCATTTAATTTAACTCTCCTATTCTTTCACTGCTGACTATTCCATGGCAATCACTTTCTAAGACCCACTCTGAGTGAAACAGGTGTACTATTATTCAGGTAATGAAATTGGAGTAAGGCAGTCATCAAATGGCATGGAAAAAGGTGTCGGGCTCATGGCTGTACTTGCTGTACTTTCTTTGATTCTTTTTTTCTTCTTTTCAATGCTGACCAGTTCTTTTTAAACATTTTTTAATTGGTGAATTAGGCAGTAAGATATTTATTTAAGTCCTGTACTAACTGAACCAGTCCAGTCTTTGCCAGTCTCTTTCTTTCCCCTACCAGTCACTTGCAGAACTACTAATTTTGTTAGTCAATGATATGTGGTTTGAAAGCTGATGGCAAGATAGTAGTACAGCTCATGGCATGCTATATATTCACATTGTGATAACTTGTGTATATTATTTTTTTTAAATAACTAATCACAGATTTTTGTTTTCCCTGATCCGAATCACAGGGACACCCATCTTTTTGCCAAACTAATCCTGCGTGTTGGCGGAGTTTTCCCAGAAGTTACATCTGCTAAGATGGTTTTCTTCTGCAAAGTTAATTACTGGAGGCAGTCTAACTATTCCACTGGGTTTTTGGAAGGAAGTTTCAAAAACATGGGAAAATGATGTTTCCCACACTTTCTTCTTACATCAGTAAATTTCCTATGCTGAAAAACACTTAAGAAAGTCTGAGCATATAAAAAATTATCTCTTATTATTTAATAAGTAACACGTTTCGTTTTAATTGTTAATAAAATTGATTTTAGTTTTCCTGGAAGAGTTTATTTGAAAAAATGCATTTTTTTAGTCATTTCTTTCTAAAATGTCAAAGTTGGAATCCATTCAGAGAAAAAAAAAGCTCTATCTACACGATTACTTTCCCTACTTTTAGGAAAATAATGGAAGAAGGAAGATAAGCATTTGAAATGAAATTTGAAATTTGATTAATTTTTTTTGGGGGGGGGGGGAGGGGGGTACTCCTTAAAGGAAAAGCCTAGAATGTGAAAGTTGACAAATAGGTTGATATATAAACATTTTCTTTGGACTGACCAAAAAAAGAAACATTATAAATGTTTCAGTGTGCCTGTTTAATAGTTTATTTTCTGCAGGTTAAATTTATTATTCCAGTATGATCAATCTGGAGTTAGTTTATGTGAAGTATAAAAGCCAGTATCCAGTTTCAGCACTTCCTCTATGTTGCCTTTCAAAAATCTCTGACTGAAATCCTGGAAAGATTTAATTTCATAACTTAAAACATTAGTATCACCAGTGGTCTTAATAAGATTATACAGGTGTTTAAAGTTGGTCATACAAATCAGTCTTTGCATAAAGACCAAAAGGTGAAATGTGCATAAAAGGCATAAAGGTGAAACGGTATCACCTGAAAGGTGAAAAGGCCTAAAGAGGCTTGGATTTATGAGGCAAGAGGTCCATCACTTCTGATGTTAGGCACCTCTAATTGCCATAAGTTAAACACCAACAGCACAAATCAAGACCGAGCAGTACAGTTTGAGTTTCGGATGCATTTATGTTCTCTGTCTACTTTGAACGGTGGAATTTATTGTTACTGTTTTGCTGCTTTCTCTAATTATCAATCCTGAATAATAGTTTGTGCTTTTCTAGCGGGCGTTTATTTTCATTAACAGCCTCTTGTGGAGAGCATCCACTTAAACCTTTATGAGTAAATTATATTCACGGTCCACTTGGTATTCTTGATTTAATTTGTTATCTTTTTCAAAGTACCAAGACTTTGAGAAGACATTTAGGAGGGCATGTTTTGGGCTTTTTTCCCCTACAATCCCTGTATTGATTTGACTCTGTCTAGTTCTGTTCATCTGAGTGCGTTCTTCTGCTCTGTTGAGTCCCGTGGAACTCAGTTCCCATCTGTCATGATTCCCAGTTCCCGTCCCATCTTTTCATTCTGCTGAGTCACGGTATTAGCTACTTTCCAATCTTTAGGAAATGCTGTTTTCCTGAAGGAGTCATCATGTCTTCTTGGCAACAGTTATTTGGGCTAGATAAACTATTTGATGCCTTCAGAGGCACCAGTGGAATTTCTTCTGCTTTTCAAGATTTATCACGCAAGTCATTTCAGTGATTCTCTATCACCTTCCTATTTTAGAGATTTCATTCTTCTCTCTCTCCTTCTCTTTTTTTCTCATCTACTCCATGAATTTCTTTAAATCATGACTCTACAAACAGGAATTTTAACAATAAAACAGAAATAAAAGAGAAAAAGATATGATGTTCACTTTGATTATATAATTTTATTTGTTGTTCTTTCCAAAGTATAACTCTTTACAGAGACATTTCCTCTTTCCTCCTCCCTCAGAAACATTTTATTGTAACATCTGTTTCTCCAGAAGCATTCTGCATACCTATTTATATTCAGGGAAAGCTGCTCTCACACACAGTCTGTGTATATCAAGCACTTTTAAATTAATCTCTGTAGCTTGGTTGTGATATCTATTTCTGCCTGTTCCGCATATTACCTCTTTGTCCTTCATCCTTAAGTGGAAAGCATACTGACATATTTAATTCATGTAGGATTTCATCCCCTGCTCTAAGAAATTTCAGCTTCTTCATCAGTGATTTATTCTTCTCTTTTTGGAATACAAAACTCCATCAGACATCTACTACAATCTTTTCCAAATAGTCATCTCATACAGAAAAGACCTGTTAGCAGATTAATTAGTCAGTGTGAGATACAAACCCTGTTGTTTTAAGATATCTTTCAGGTCTTGAGATTTAAAATCCTTCCCCCCTTATTTTTTTTCACTGGTGAGAGGCAATCACAACACAAGAATTAGTTGGTCAGCAATCTCCATTAATCAGAGGAATTGTTACAAATTCCTTGTGAATTAACTCTCAACTACTCTATCCATATATTTAGTAATAAATTCCTAACAAATCTGGAAAATGTGGTACTCATAGAAAATGATATGAGGCATCAGGAAAGCTGTACTAAACACTTTCCAATACTGACACTGAATTTAAAGTGTATAAAGGACTTAAATACACCTTAAAATTGCTATGCACTCTGGTTGGTAGTGACTTGAAGTAGAAGCTGCTTTGTATGTGTCTCTCAAGATAACGACACAGAGTTGAAGCCCCAGAATTTCCCTGGACACAGTAGTCCTGGACACAGTAGTGCTTTTAAATTAGTCCTTAAGAGATGCAGGGTTGCAGCCAGGACATGTATGTTCTTTGAGTACATCTTGTAGGGAGAATCTATTTTGGGATTCTACCCAAGTATCTGACAGTACAAAGTGGTTGAAATTCTGATGTGCATGAATAAATTCTGTGGTCAAATTTCAGAATAACTAGTGATCACAATGGAGACTGGGAAAATGCAGCCAGTGTGAAAACCAGCAACAGATGACCAAAACTAATTTCTGCTTTCCCATCATGAGTCTATTGCCAGTTTTCTTGTCACAAGGTAAGGTTCTAAATGAGTCCCTGGCGGCAGTACACACTGCAAATGTTAGGTCTATATTGAGAACTGTGACCAATTCTAACCTTAGCTGTACATATTTGTCATACCTATACAGTCACTTTGCATAGTAATCCTATGAGAACAGATGCACTCAAATTTCCATTTCAATAACTTCACTTGGCCCACTGTGAAAGACATTTTAGTTAAATGAAATTCTTTGCACTTTGGACAAACAAAGGGGCACGGACAGTTACCATGTGTCAGTATAAATGGGGAAACGGATGTTAACAGTGATAAATCAGAGCCCTTACTTTTAGCAAGGATTACAGCTTGTTTTCCACTGCATCAGTTAAGCATGATTAAATCTCCATGTAACCAATTCAATTACTTACAGACACAGATAAATCTTCTAGAGTAGGCCAATTCAGTGTGTGAAATCTTACGTTTACTACTGATCAAAATAGTAGATATGTCTAATACAGTGATTTTACTGGCAAGCTCACATTTAGATTCTAATAATCAAAAACAGAAATAATAGCAAAGTTGATATTAAGAAGAAGAAATGTAGTGAATAAATAAGGTCATAGTGGTTTAAGAACTGTCCTCAATTGACTAAGAATTGTACATTGATGTTTCTGCCTCTAAAAATAGATAATCATATAAAAATGAGATGAGTGAAACTATACTCAAAAGGGTGGCTTCAAATTTGCAGGTAGAACTTTTAATCCAGTAGATATCTCGAAAACTAGTAGAAATAGCAGAAAATAGAGTTAAAACTTTCTTGTCATTATAGATTTTTAGTGATTTGGTTGAACAATGTAGGTCAAAAATCACAGAATCAGAATGGGCCAGGTTGGAAGGAACATCAAGAATCATGAATCTCCAATCCCCCCTGACACATGCAGGGCCACCAACCTTCCCATTTAAGACCAGGCTGCCCAGGGCCCCATCCAACCTGGCCTTGAACACCTCCAGGGACGGGGCATCCACAGCCCTCTGGGCAGCCTGTTCCAGCACCTCACCACTCTCTTGGTAAAGAACTTCCCCCTGACATCCAACCTAAATCTCCCCTCCCTCAACTTAAAACCATTTCCCCTTGTCCTGCAGTTATCAACTCTTCCAAAGAGTTGATTCCCCTCCTGTTTGTAGGCTCGCTTTAGGTATTAAAAGGCTGCAATGAGGTCACTCCACAGCCTTCTTTTCTCCAGGCTGAACGAGCTCAGTTCCCCCAGTCCGTCTTCATAAGGAGTTGTTCCAGCCCCCTGATCATTTCTGCGGCCCTCCTCTGGACTCTCTCCCTGTCTTTCTTGTACTGGGGCTCCAGACCTGGACACAGTACTCCAGATGGGGCCTCACAAGAGCAGAGTAGAAAGGGACAATCACCTCCCTGTCTCTGCTGGCCACCCCTCTTCTGATGGAACTAAGCCCAGGAGTTAAGAATGCTCAGACACTGAATTCAGTCCTATTTACCTACAGTCTTATCCAGTTGAATCCTGAAAACCTCCCACGACAATCTCTCCAGGCAACCTGTTTCAATATTTAATTATCCTCATAGTGAGGAGTTCTTTTTTTCCATTATTGTCAGTCAGAACCTCAGCTGTTTCAATTTAAGACCTTTGTCCCTCATTCTTGCCTGACTCCATTCTTTTCATAGCCTCCTACAGACATTAAAATATTGCTATTTGCTCTCCTGAAAACCTTCTCTTTCCCTAGGTAAACAAGCTTACTTCCCTCAGCCTGTTCATTATTTTGCTACTGACGTATCAGTTTTTCTTCTTTCCCTTCACGTTCACTTTCAGTTTTAATTCTACTTGAGCTTTAGTTTTCCTAACACCATTTCTGCATGCCCAGGTAGAAATTCTGTATTTCTGTCCTTGCTTCCACCCCCTATATAAATATTTTGCCTTGAAGCTTAGTCATGAGTTCCCGTTGAGCCAAGTGAGTCTCTGTCTGTGTGTTACTGGAAATAAAATCTATCAAAAACAAAATTCAGGGTAAATCTCACAGGAAAAATACATTCTGTTTTATGGTTTTGTGGTGAGTTTTGTTTTTGCTTTTTTTTTTCTGTGGTGGTGATGTGTTGGGGTTGGTTGTTTGTTTTTGAGGGGACAGGGTATGGAACTGTTTAAAACATGCTAATTCACTTATCTCTTCTATTCCATTCTAAAGCATTGTAATTACTTTGGCAATTAAAATTTAGACTGTCATTTTGTTTAGACATGGATGTTATGAGTCAGTTTTTGATGATCTGAGAAATAAAGTCTCAGCAAGAGCTTTTTTTTTTAATCTTTTCAGGAGCAGACACCTATCTGTGGAACAGATTGCAGTATTTCTTCAGTAAAATAAATAGAAACTAGAAAAGTTTTTTAAACAAATCTGAATATAGATTTGCAAAACAAGCCAGTGATACTGTAAGTGGTAGCAACCATAACTGAAGTCGATGGGAAAACTGCTGTCATGCTCTGCAATGGAAGTATATGTTTTTTTAAAAGTGCAGAACTGTTTTAACAACCAGTCATGGAAACTATCTGCCTGTGTTTCATATTCAAGATGAAAGGTTACACCAAGTAAAATACCAAAATACACCACATACACTAAGTAAGATACCATCTACTGCATCCAGGCCTGGAGCCCCCACCACAAGACAGACAGTTCTTGGAATGAATCCAGAGGAGGGCCACTAAGATGATCAGAGGGCTCCTCTCCTATGAAGAAAAGTTGAGGGAACTGGGCTTGGTTAGCTTAGAGAAGAAAAGGCTTCAGAGAGACTTCATTGTGGCATTCCGATATTGTTTATGAGGGTGGATAGTGATAGAATATGGGGGAATGGTTTTAGACTGAGACAGGGGAGGTTTAGGTTAGATATCAGGAGAAAGTTTTTCACTGAGAGGGTGGTGACACACTGGAACAGGTTGCCCAAGGAGGTTGTGGATGCCCCATCCCTGGAGGCACTCAAAGCCAAGGTGGATGTGGCTCTGGGCAGCCTGGTCTGGTGGTTGGCAACCCTGCCTGTGGCAGAGGGGTTGAAACTAAATGATCATTCTGGTCCTTTTCAACCCAGGCCATTCTATGATTCTATGATTCTGTAAAGTTTGTGAGGTGATTGACATCTTGCAGTATTTTCTTTACTAACTAGTATGCTGGGATAGAGAATAAGGTTGTTGACTGTTTAGGAGATACCTATATAAGATCTCTTGACCATGCTGAAAGTTGGAGTTACCAGCGATAGTTTTTCAGAAATGTGTCTTAGAGTTATGCTAAGTCAAATAAGAATTGATGATAGAATATTGAATTGTAAAGCATGAAATGTGAAGTAACTATATTGCTTCATGTGACACTGGTAAAACTGGAATACTTTCAACTCTTTACTTTCAAAAAGATATGTTCCAATTACAAGTAGTCCAGACTAATGTAATTAAAATGATTAGACAACTGAAAAACAGAACATATGAGAATGGATGAAACAATTCTCTACAGAAGACTGAAGACAGACATAATAAAAATCTGTGAATACGTTAGAGGCTGCTGTTAAGAAAACAAGAACTTCATGTTCCCTTAGGAAAGAGCAAGAATTAATGGGATTAAAGTGCAGCAAGGTTAGACTAGGCATTAAGAGAAAAATTCTGTGAGGAACAGAAATCTGATAGGGAGATTGTAGAACTCTGTCTTTGAGAATAAGATAAACAAGCATCTCAGAAGCATGTTTATGGTTGATCTTGTCCTGGTGAGCAGGAAATCAAGTATCTCTTATGGTCACCCTTCCAGGCGTATTTTTTATGACTCTCTGTATGCTTGCTGAAGCTTGCTGAGGATAAATTGTGCTGTGCAGTTGCTTACTTTTTCATTCTGTAATATAAACAAGGGACAATTTTACTCTTGTTTTTTCCATGTTTACAAATATATATATATACATGTATGTATGTGTACAACTACTGTGATTAGGTATCTTCATTTAGCTTAGAGAAATAAGCAATCTTATTCATTGTGTGTGTATGTTTTCTTTCACAAGTTTTCAGCTTTTGCTGCAGAGCAGAAGATGTCAGGGAACATTCTCTAAAAGCTCCTCTTATTCTAATGGATACATCAAAATTCCACATAGTTGTGCTGAATACTATAAATTCCTCTTGATTCAGCCTATGAAGTTTTAAAGCAGACAGAGAATATATGTGGTATATGCTACTGAGCAGCTGATTTTTAAGCTGCAAACAGTTGTGTATGGTTTCTCATACTGTTTGTGTAGTCTGTGTAATGACAATGTGAACTACATCTAAAGAACTCATCTGTTTTGATCTCATTGTTTTACTGTGTTTTAAACAACAATAATGACACTACTAGAAAGTTTGGATTGGTTTGGAGCATAGGTCATTTGTTGTTGGTTATCTCATATGTTTTTGCTACTTAATATTAAATGACATCAATGTATCTTTCTTAAATGTCATACACCATAAGATTCATAATAGGGAAGCCATTGTTTATCCTATGAGCTTCATTAATTGGGTTGCATCTACTGTTTCATAATAAATCCTGATGATCTTGCTGATCTTCTAAGAATACAACATATTTCTAGCCTATAGTGAAGTCGCAGTAAGTTTTCCCATCACCCCAAACTACGTTTGTTTTTTCACAGTGATCTCTTCTGTTACTTGAGGTTTCCTTTCTTTTCTCTCTCTCATGACATATTATCCAAACATTCTTCATCTCCAGAGGAACCATAAAGCACATTCCCATGAAAATCTTAAATCTCTGAAAGCAGTACATAAGGGGAAAAAAAAAGAAAAACAATCAAGCAAAACATAAAACTAACCTTACTTTTCCCTGAATGACTTGCGTAAACTCTTTAGTCATAGCTGTAGTAAATTAAAGCTCTTTAATGTCTAGACCTGCTAGACCTACAATCTGGCTCTGTTATAAATTGAGATGTTGCTTCTTTTGACTGATTTATCATGTAAAGCCAAAGGGCTCATTTATCTTGTTTAGGTCTTTAGCGGAGGGAGGGGGAGAAAAGAGAGAAAGATATGACTGATTAAATCATCTTGAAGATATTATACACTGTACATCTGAAGTATACCTCAAATCATACTAATTCTCTCTGGAAGGCCTTTTTTTTTTTTTTTTTTTTTGTTAAACTTAAGCCAACCCTTTCATTACTTTCACAGAAATAAAAAATTGTATTAGATACAAATTTTAGGCCAAAGGGCTATTGTCCCATTGGCTATAGTACAGAGTCATTGTTTCTGAGCATCCTGTGGATGTAAGGTGTTATAGGGGTTAGTTGTGATCTGGAGTATGTTTTGGGGTATAAAGTATTTCATGTTTAGATCTTTTAGGTAATTTCATATGAACAAATTATTTAGTAGGTATATGTCCAAATTACTTTCATAGTTATTATTATCAAACTTTCGGTTGCTTTGTGAATCTTCTCAATAAGTGCCACCTGCAATACCATCTAAACTATAAACCATAAAGAAGAATGTTGGTTAGAGATGGGTTAAACATAGAAACACAGACTGTACAGCTGGATGAGGTTCATCTGCATGTGTATCTGTGATAAATTAGACTATTCATGCAAAAACAGGGCAGCCATTGCTTTTTTTTATGGAAGGTAAAGCAGCCTCTACTGTTTGCTGATGTAAATTTTCCCATGCAAAATGGATAGAATGGATAGTGACTTGTACTTGACTGTTTGCAATTTTTCTGGAGTAATTTTTAGAGTACTCCTTTTCATAATTTTATATTCCAGAGGAGTCTGTGAAAACAGCAAAGAACATTCTGCCTCTTTACACAGACATTCAGCCTGTTGATTGTATTTTCATAATTGTTAATGTTCAGTGAGTAAACATCTCTTCCCACTGCAACTTTGCTTTTAAATATTATCATGAGAAATGACTGTTTTGTTCCTTCTAGTGGATCTTGTCTCCCATACTAAACTGTTTTTATGGTTTTAATTTCAATTGCAAAGTGCTGCCTATCTGAGCAGACAACTTACTTAGAGACATGCAGGCTTCATGTGTCTGACTTATTGCAGGGGTTACCTTATGGAAGAGGCTCTTATATCACAAGGCCTTGAGAAAAATCAGGCTTAATTTCTCTAATATGGAAAGCAAATTTCTGTATCATACTTTGCAGGTTAATATAGGAGGACAGGCCTATCACCTTAGAAGCAGATGTCTTAATACTAAAGAAATTTATAGCATTGTAAAATGTTTAAAATGATCTCACAAGTAAAATTAATCTGTAAATAATATAAATACTAACATATCAGTTATGTGTTCAAATAGATCTTTTAGTAATAATGCAAAGGAAATTGACTAATGTTGCAGTCATTGCATTATTGGGAAGTTGGCCCACAGCCCAACCCAACAATGTTAAAGACCATATTTCTTCCAGTAATTTCTGATTGCACTGTCTCTTTTCAGCTTGAGTAGATTAATGCAGGATACTTGGACTAGCTCAGAAAGGGCTATGACTTCATAGTATAATTGTGTCTCTTGATGCATTTGGACAGCAGGAATCACATATGAATTCTGAACATGATTATTGAACATTTCACAGAATCACAGAATCACAGAATTGATTTAGAGCAGTAGTTTTGGTTTGGGATATTTTAGCCCAAAGACCATAAATAAGAAACTGAGATTTGTTTTCAAAACATCTGGGAAAATGTGGGGTTCTGGGAAAATCGTGCTTTCTAAAATCAGTAATAGAATCAATTTTGTAATTCTTTGAGAGCTACAGAACAAAATCACACAAAACAGTCTTACAGAGTATAACTGTCACACTATGAACTCACCTCTTACAGTATTCAAAAATGTGGGCAAGTAAAAATGAAAATAATGGATCTTTGTGTTTCTTAATACTAATGAACTGAAATCAAGTAATATTCAAATGATGAGCTAGACTGCTTTGCGATGGAAAGCACTTTTAGGAGGTCTGTTTTCAAAGTTGTCTTATATGTAAACAACCGAAAAAAAATCCAGAAATAAGAAAGGAAGGTCACCTGAGCATTTCTTCTAACTGACTCTTCTAGCTGCAGCGTGGAATCTCATGCCTCTGAACTTTCTACAGTAACACAAAGCAAACATTTTTGTAGGAAAATGAGGAAATTTAGGAAAGATTCTTTGTCTCTATTAGGAACGAACCATTAAGCGGAATAGACTCAGCTCATAGTTAGCAAGAAACAAACATTTTGAACTCTGTTTCTGTATTCAAATTCCAGTATTTCCTTAACTCAAGTTTATTTTGATTTAAAGACAAGTTCATTGCATGTATTCCCTTGGGATATAGACCTCTAATCTGTTTTCATACATTTATATACACAGTTGTGGTGAGCAAATCACTGCAGTAGTTTTTATCTGTGCTAGGATGCAGTATATCAGTCTTTTCTGAAACTATAATATGATAGGATTGTTAGCAGAAGCCTGGCTAATAGGCTTTTTACTTCAATAGTATGCCATAGTCACAAACATTGCTAGTGGTAAGAAAAAAGGCAAGACAGTTTCAGATTCCGCACCTCATTTACTCTAGGGTGAATATAGAGTAAATGTACAAAAAAATAAGAGAATGCATTTGAGTTTGTTCTGCTGTAAGTCAAGTCCCTTCAGAATGGTGTGTATTTAAAGATAGCATCATATGTTATATATTTTTGTTGGTTTTGGATTTTGGCTTTGTATCTTTTTTTTTTTTAAATACACTTCTTGCCAAGTAGGGAATTGATATTTATATCCCATCCTGTTTGAGAACAACCTTTAAGAATTTCAACACTTGGAGAGAACATGTTTCCAGATTCACTTTCAGACAGTAGTCAAGAAAGTGAAGCAATGAGACGTAAAAATATGTAAATAAATGAATAAATTAAAAAAAAAAAAAAAAAAAAAAAAAAAAAAAGAAGCACCTAATAAAAATAAGTATGCTCCAAACTTTTAAGCTGTTGTCTTTCTTACTAGGAAGCTCTTGCTGTCTCTGCCCTAATTAGACAGGGATACCAGAGAGAGCAATAGATCTGTCTACACCTGAAGAAAGAGAAGGTGAAATAGTGAGGGAGTAATACTGGAAAAACAAGAGTGAATAAAGAGTTACAAGTATTAAATGCCTTGCATGATTAGCTGTTTTAAGTGAAATTTCCTATGTAATTGTTCTCTTTTCAAGGGACCGAGCTCCCTTCATCTTCACATCAGAGATGGAGTATTTCATCACAGAAGGTGGAAAAAACCCACAACGTTTTCAAGAGTTCGTGGAGCTTTGTTGTCGAGCATATAATATAGTCAGGAAACACAGCCAGTTACTCTTGAACCTGCTGGAGATGGTAAGAAGTTTGAGGATGAAACCAAAAATCAGTTTCCTCTGGTGTCTTCTTCCCTTTTAATACTTCTCTGCTGCCTCCTATAGCACCATGAGCTGAAGCAGTATCAGCTGCTCTCAGAAAATGTCAGTGCTGGCATTTCCTAAGAAAAGAAACTATGTGATTTCATGTGCTAATTTCTGAGAAAAGAAAAGCTAAACTTCCTGGCTTTCTTTCCCTTCTCCTACTTTACTTCTTCTAATGCATTCCTTTTTACAAAATACTAGAAAACTCTGAAAGAACCTGGGTACAGATTTAAGATTCAGAAATATCAGCTTTTTTTTTTTTTTTTTTTTTTGAGGTTTTCAGGCAATTGTTTAATAATCTTGTTCATGGTTACAATGAGACAAAATAGTAAATGTTTTACTAACTGGCTGATGTAAGAATGTCTAGCAGAACTGAAGCTAACAGTGATGCCACTGAAATGGTTTTATGCACAGTTCCATACTCCCTTCTTAGGATGGCAAATACAAGAAGGAAAGAGAATAACCCATACTAAAACAGATATTAAAATCTTTTTGTATAGATATTTAAGATCTTTATGTATTTTTTTTTCCTTAAGAATTCCTACTGATTAACATGCTGTATCAGATTCCATAACTTCTTTATGTTGCCATTTACTTGTGTATGAAGGGTTAATCATTTTCCCCTCTCACGGGTAGAATTAAAATATTGAATTAATTAATATTTGTTTAGATGCTTACTGAGAATATTAATCCAGAAGTTATGACTAGGCTCTAATGCAAAACCTAGGTAACTGGCTTGTGCATGAGGAATTCTATTCAAGGTTATAAATGGAATCCTTAGTGAGGCTGGGGCATAGCTGAGAATTTGCTCTCCTAACACGGTTCTATCATCTCCAATTTCTGCAACAGAGTGGGGAGAAACAGCAGGAATTTCATCATTGCTCTGCTTTGTTCATGGATTCTCATGCAGTACTTGTGTGATTGCCCTCTACCGAGTAGGAGAGATTGCCCCAAAACGCTTAACTCTCCTTCTTCCCAAATATCTAGCAACCACATTAGCTGCAAGCACTGTAGAAAGCAGATCTGGAAAATACTGTGTAAGTCAGAGTGAAAGAGTCTAGGGAAAACTTAGGAGCACCCATTCCCTCTCATCCACAGCCGTTTGCATTTCTGGGCAGATTGCCTAAGACTGCAGTCTGCAAATACAACTACGTGATCTGCCCACCTCCTGGTCTTCAATGCAGTCAGTCCCTTCTGCAATCTGCAGAGATGTTGCTGTTAGATTACTCTGGGATAATAGAAAGAAAATGTTCCCAGCAGGAGCTCTAAAATAACTAGCTAACTTTCCCTGAAGAAAACTTAGGTTTCTCTGTAGTCAGGGCATGTTGCATCTTCTTTAGTCTCTCCTGATCTCTGAGGAGAAGTAAAAGTCATAGAATCAGATTCATAGAATTATAGAATTGTTTGAGATGGAATGGACCTTTAAAAGTCATTTGTCCAACCCCCATCCAGTGTGCAGGGACTCCCATAGCTAGATCAGGTTGCTCAGAGCTCCAAGGACAGGGCATCAGCATGTCTGGGCAACCTGTTCCAGAGCCTCACCACCTTTATCAGTATAGAATTATTAAAAGAGGCTTAGAGGTGTCACTAGACATTGAGTAATTGATCCACTTGCTGGATCTAGGAATAGATAAAGCTAATACTGTAATACAGGAGACAGTGCGTAGACAGAGCAGAACTAGGTCTTGAGACTCCTGTCTCCAAACAAGACATTGCAGTTTCATACAATTCAGAAATATCGTTTGGGAAGAGCAGATCAGGAAACATCCTTGTATTGGAGATCTGCTTGTGGAAAGTGTGTACCAAGGCTATTCATTTTTAATGGGATGGTTAGCTAAGATTCACACATCAGCTCTGAATTCAGGCCCAAACAAAGCATAGGCAGCTCCTCTCAGTGGCTATGAAGGCCTGAGAAGATCAAGCATATATATCAGGTGAAGATATATATGTGACCAAGTGAGGGGGATCATTGCACACACTTGAACTTAGGCATCTGGTGACATTTTAGTTTCCCTAAGCAACCAGTAGTTGTTTTCTGAACAGTTATTCTATACCTTGTCTAATTAGCGTCTAGTATCACTAGCCAGTTATCAGAAGTCTCTTCCAATAAGGGACTGGAAACAAGATATGTCATGTGGACAAAGCAGCCAGTAAAACACTATGTAGATACTGTCCAACTGAAGACATTTCTTGCTTTAGCAGATGGCTAAAGATCATTCTGATTATATTCTTATCTGGAATTATTCCCCTTTCTAATGCAATGCAAGAAGCTTAATTTGTCTATGCAACAACTCTTAATTTTAAAAGCAGAGAGAAGTTATCTGTTATAAGTGAGCTGGAGGTCATGTTTCCCTAAATGCTGAATGTTGCTATTGTCCCTGTTCTTAATTCACTTACCAAGTTTTACCTAGTCAAGAAAATAAGCTGCTTATGTTTACTTCATTGAGCATTCTGCTCCTTGCTGATCAGTGAGACAGTAAGCTAGATGTCAAGTGATATTATTGGCTGGACCTGATAGAAAGCAAGATTTTTCTCATAATGGCAAAAAAAGAATATGTACAGAATATTGAAATTTGATTTTAAAATTTGAGAAGATTAGAAGGAATAAGGAAAAGGACCCCAAAAATCCTTTTTCTCTTTCCTCTATTTGTCTCCACCAAACCTTAAAATAAAAGCAGTGTTCCCTTTTGTCTTTGCTGTTAGCCAAAAAACTCAGTGGGATTTTCTACCCACATCAGACATAAATATCAAGAATGCACAGCAAGGACTGCAAATTCACATACATTTCCTTCTGTGCAATGTGAAGAAGTAAATTTTTTTTTCTCTACCACATAAAAGCCATCATTCTCTACTTACTGCAATTGTTGAGAAAAATAAGTTGGTTTTGAATTGAGTCAAAATGATTTTAGTTGTTGACATTTTACAATGCATGGAGAGAGATGTATGGGCAATTGAATGCACTCAGTTGTCTACACTACTGATTGTGTTGTAACTTTGCAAGGGAAATATTTGGATTATTTATCTTCTGAACCAAACCTGGCCAACTAACTAGAAAACTTCATTCATCATGCACAGGGAATGATGCGCTTCTTCAGAGGGCAGTTCTGAATACCAAGATCAAGGCTCCTATTATGAGTCAGTGTTTAAGGAAACCTTTCTCCTCCCTTGACTTGAAAGGTCATCTATGGAATATACAATTCTTTTACAGGAGGAGTCTACGTTCGTGATAATGGAAGCAGTAATTATAGATGAGAAGGTGATGTTGCACTAAATTGTGTTAGGATTCGGATAATATTGTGAGCATAAAGGAATGTGGTTTCTATTCAGGTGGCTGGTTTTGCTCACCATTTTGTTGCCTTCCCTTTAACATCATTAAAAGGCTATGAAGGAAGATTAGCAATGCATGTATTGAGATTATCCTATCTGAAGAGAAAATAAATTGCTAAAATAGACTGGTGATTTTGATCAGTGACTCCTTCCGGTATCTCAGTGTGAAGATTTACAATGCAATTTATTCACCTTAGTGATCCAGGCATTCCTGTAGCTTCAAAACAACTTTAAAGATCAGCAAAACCTTGTGTTTTAGAAGTCCTTCCTATGTAAATCCTTCCTTTTCTTAGTTAGCCTCATTTAATTTAAATTTATTTTATGCAGTACAACAGAGTAATGGTACTTTTTTTCTTGTAAAGATGCTACATGCAGGATTGCCTGAGCTGAACAGGATTCAGGATCTGAAATATGTGTATGATAACCTCCGTCCTCAGGATTCAGACCTCCAAGCTACAAGCTACTTTACCAGGTAAAGACAGTATGTAACACTGAAAGTTTATTTCCTTCAGGCATAAAGCAGAGCTGTTATGTTAAGAGGTTGTAATCAGTGAAATTACACAAAAGGACACTTGGTCTTCACATGATTACTTTTGAAAAGTCTACTCCTTATTCATTTTAAAACCAGCCTCCTCAAGTCTCTCACACAGTTGTGCACTTGTGATACACATATAGGAAGTTTTTTTATGGTTTTTATTCATCTGGCATGATAAAACCACCCTGGCTTATTTGCAAACAACTTTCCTCTCTGCTTTTAGGTGTACTTACTCCATGCAACACTGTTTGGACTGCAGACACTTTGAATGAATAAATCTGTATAATGTTAGCTGAATGTTTAGTAAAATTTCCCCATAAAAATATTTGACTTGAGCGAGGATTTAGAATTCCTGCATTATATTTCTTTTCTGATCTTCTTCTGACGTTCTGTTTTGCTTCAGGCAAGTTACTTTCCCTGGTAGCTAGTTTCTCCATCTGTAAAAATGTAACGATTCTTCCTTCTAAGCACTTAACAGATCTATAATAAAAATGCATTGTGTGTTAGTATAGGTACAGTTAATGCTTCATTTGTATTAGGGTATTGAAACCTTTTACTTGCTTGTGTTAATAGCAGGGAATTATTGATGAGGAGCTGCAGATGACCTATACATAATCAGTTTGAAGCCTGCAGTTGTGATCTACTGGAACAGTTCTCTGCATTACATATAATTCCAACAGTTTATGTGATGATACTCTAGATGAAGCCAATGGAGATTGAATGGATTTTAAAACTCACTTTCCCATGCTAGGCACAGTATGAGAAAGAAAGTCTTTCTCTATCAGAGCTTATCCTATACAGCACCATGG
Source organism: Lagopus leucura (assembly GCF_019238085.1). Classification (NCBI taxonomy): domain Eukaryota; kingdom Metazoa; phylum Chordata; class Aves; order Galliformes; family Phasianidae; genus Lagopus; species Lagopus leucura. Next base: position 26,065,771 of record NW_024962335.1, read on the forward strand.
TTTCCAAAAGACAGTATGAGTTCACAGCATCCTGGACACTGCGTACACGTGCACAGCAAGTCCTACCCTTCTGACCTCTTCCCAGGATGTGTCAAGTTCACAGCACTGGGCTCCAAATCCTTTCAAAGACAGGACACACTCATAAAACAGCACAGCTCTCTGTGCTGCGCAAACTGCCTGGAGACAAGAGCAATCACTCTACCCTTCATTACAGTCACACAGCACATTGCAATGAATAAATAGGATGAAAGCTTCAGCTGGAGCAGCTGAGCCACTCTCATTACCATTACAGATGCTCCTATGAAGATTTTGGCCAATCTGAATCGCACTGTTTATATGTGTGCTTTATATCTTGGAATCCAAAACTGTGGCTGCAGGTTTGGAGAAGGCTGAAGCAGAGACCTCCTGAGTTTAGAGAAGACCCTTTGAATAGAAAGAAAGATGCTTCCCAAAACCGTCATTCCATTACTTTACACACAGCAGAACACTGACATTTTTCTCCTTTAACTCTTTTTTTTTTTTTTTTTTTGCAGATGCTTTCTCTCTTGCACCTTAACAAGATTGTTTTATTTTAAAATTTAATTACAGCTTCACATTTACTGGCAACTCCTACCTTATCCTTTCCTTTAAAATTTCACTTTTTCCAAATTACAGACTTACATTTCCACTTCAAATAGGAAACATACAGCTTCTAATTAAAATGTAAAAGTCTTGATTCTGCCATAATCTGGGTAGCTGTTTTTGTCTCTCAAGGCTAGAAATACTTTGTCTCTTAATTAGAGAAAAAGGACTAGGTTGTACTTAACCAAATGTGAGTCTTCAGAGTGAAAATTGCATCAGTGTCTCTCAGAGCCAGTGCCCAGCACTCTTTTGGAAGTAGAAAGGATCAGCATACTTTTCAGTCTGGTAGGGATAAGGTTATGGTTAGGATTAAACTCACTGCAGTGTTTCTTAGCTAGAAGATAAACGATGAGGGCTGGGTTCAGGACAAGGCTGTATCTCCACACACTTTCTTCGAAGTGAGTGTGGTGGTTGTGGTGTTTTGAGGATGGAGGAAGTAAAGGATTTCAGAGTTCTACCTGACACTCAAGATCTGCTTACCAGTGAAACTGGCACCATGCTGCAGATCCGTACAGTGCTGTTGATTCAGATCTTATTTGAAATTGTATTTTCTGCTAAAATCCTTTCAGTGAACACACTAAGGCTGTTGTTGCAGTTTCTTTCAATTTGTTACTGGCCAAAGAGAACATTATATCATGTAGAAAATTCAGATATTGCTATGTTTCGTATTTTCTTCTTTAATTCTCTTACTGCATGTTTGTATTATATATGCTCATTTGCGAGTACAAAGCCTCTTTTCATCAGCTCATGAATTCTTATGGATTTCCTTTTACTTCATGTTTTTTCTTGGTTTATTCTAATTTCTATTCATTTTTGAACATTATTTGTGTTAATTCAAAGCATGCATTAACTAACATTTGTACATGTTTAAACATGGGCAAAACACCAGGTTTCATGTGGAGTTGTATTTTAATTTCTGAAAAGTGTTTCCAGGCAGTCTTTGGATTGGCTTAATACCCAGATCCATTCAAGACTTTCCCTCTGTATAAGCATTTTCTGACCTACCCCCAGGAATGCTACCATTACCTATGTTGACTTTATCCTATACTTCACAAAAAATATGTCCTACTTTCCTTTTGTACAGAGATCCAGGTGAGAAAAAATCCAATCTCACACTTCTCAAGGTCTCTCTGTACTTCATTCTTGAATCTATTTTTCAAGTTGTCTTTAGAAATAAGTGAAATTGGAAACTGTTTATTAACATAACTTCCAGTAGCCCTCAAATCCTTTCTAATTCATAGCTGCTTTTTTCTCAATGATTACTTTCAGAACATTTTATTTCTTTGAAAAAGTTCCTTTCTAGATAAGGAGTGTGGTTATTAGAATGTTAAAAACTGCCAACGGAGAGTTACCGTGTGTTCTAAGTACCTGGTATTTATTGTAATCTTTCAGATTCTATCATATAGCATATCTATTCAAAACCACAAACTTTTGCTAGTGGAAATATGAGAAGAATATTTCTCTATTTCCATAGAAATAGGTTGCTTTTAGCAATTGCCTGAGTTTGATTTGAGCAATAATACTGACATTACCTCCATTGTTTCTTAAAAACAGCAAGATGTGATGGCTGATGTCACAAATATCCCTTGCAAAACAATGTTAATTTGTTCTGTGTTCTTCACCTTTTTAGCCAATGGAATTATAATATTGGACATTGAACTTCAATGTCCAAATCCTTTCCGAATTGTAAAATATTGTGTTTTACCAAATTCTTTTTCCCTCATTCTTGACTTATGATATGTTCAGTAATCTTGACTTGTTTCTGTGTACTGTTCTCTTCCCACATTGAGTCAGTTCACTATTATAAACTGATGAGCACCAGTGTTAAACCTCACAGATTGCAGCCTTCTGGAAGGTCGCACAGTCGAATCATGAATAAACAGTGCACTGATTGAGAGTTAAACAAGAGTTTCTGTGTTTGCTTGTCATTTCTGTGCACCTAGTGCCAAATGAAACATTGTTGTCTCTCCAGCATCTGCCCTGAACTCAGTTTGATCCTTGAAACTCAATTTGATCCTTTCCCCTCCCTCCTCTCCTCTTCCCCTCAAACTCAGTTTTACCAAGGAAAAGAAAGCTATTTCACTTCTGGATATAGATTTCTTCTTTGGTTTTCTGCAGATGTCTTCAAATGTCAGCATGGTGTCATCTGCTGCCTGACATTTTTTATGTGCCTGTGAGGCAGTATGTATCATATGTATTCAAAATTATTTTTAAGGCATTAAAGTTAGCCTAACGCAATAAACAGAGCTGATTTCAATTGACTGCAATATAAAATCTAACCCAGTCACAGAAACCTACAAATAAGAGAGGCACTATAAATCTGACAGTTACCATCAAAGCACCGCTGCATATCTTCAGCCACCTGATTGAAGGAAGAGTCAGCTGCCATCTTTATTATTTATTTGTCATTTTCTCAGTACCTGTCATTATCCAGGTCAAACATATCCACTCCAAGCTGCAAATGCCAGCCATTGCAAGACCAGACAATTCATAATAACTCCTTTGAAAATATGACACTAATCTCAAATTGATCAGACATTCCCTGTTTCTGAGGTGGCTGTAGATACTCTAGCAAGAAATATTCCAAATAGCTGAAACACCAGTGACAGCTGGTGACTTCTCTAATAGGTCAAAGATGAAACTACTTCACTAAACTTTTCCATAGCTGCACTCAAGCAGTTTGTAAGGAGAACTTAATTACTGCCTATATACTATAAGGTGGGAATAAGATGTTAAACTAGTGTGTTATCACAAAACCAGAACCGAAAGATTATCAATTGTCCATTAACATGTGTTGGTAAAAATCAGAAAAAGTCTATTCCTGAAAACAGTAAGGTTCTGAAAAAGTTTGTAAAGAGCTGCTGGGGACATGCTTCCTAATTTGTTTTAAAACTGAGCCTGTTAAGTTCATGGATGAAAAATTTGGATGGAAGTGAAATGCCATGTTCATTAACATCTAAGAATCCTGCAAAGATAAATTTTACTCATTGAATTCCAAGCTATATTCGGGTCTAGACAGAAAAGAGAAGGATGCCATGGTGAGTGATTAAAAAAAATGATTATGAAGACTAGTGTGAATATTTATTATTATACCTACCAAAAATGAGATCTGGATAAGTAATCAGGAGTGTATGTAGTCTTGAAAGGCTGTGAAGAAAGGCTGGTGTGTCCAAAAAGATCTAAGCATCAGATCCCAGAACGCCTCTCTGATAAGAAATGACTACCTGAAAATCACAGGATGAGCTATTACTGGATACTCTTGGAAAAGTTAGCTGAAGTTTTCATCCATTTCTGTTTTCACAAGCGACCGAACTGTCTGTGCATGTTTCACCTAATCATAACTTGATAGTTCTGTAGAAAAGTGTGATCCAAATCTGAAAGTCAAAGTCTGTTCAGCAGGTAAAAAAAAAAGTAGAAAGCATTACATTTGAAAAATCCCAGATATTTAACTCTTTTTTCAGAGAAATAGGTCAGACACCTATCTGCATGACAAAAGAGTATATTATCATACAGGAAAAGAAATCATGTTGCTGCCTGAGAGTTGTGTGTTAGGAATATTATGAACCACAATTACACTTACTCTATTTAATGACAGTTTCCTATTTTGTTTGTTTTGTTTTTCTGATGGATCTGAGAATTCAATACCTTTTATATAGGTAACTTCAACTTTTCTACCTGTCGATCTTTAAGCACTAATTCTTGCTTTGGCTACCAGCATTCTGAAATAACTTAGAAACATACATTTTTTACAACTTTGTGACGGCAGAGCTAGCTTTTGCTGCAGGAAAGATGGTAATCTTAAGGAACAAGAGGATACCCAGGACCTCACCAAATTCTTTACCTGTGGCTAAAGATAATGTGGCTGAAGAAAAGAGATGACATCTCAGAGAGTTCAAGAAGCAAGTTCTAGCACAGATTCTTAGAATGAACTTAAAAAATCATGTCAGAAAGAGAAATCAGATTACTAAAATGTAGTAAACTGAATCAATGATCCAATCCACACCAACAAGAGCTGCTAAATTTAAAAAGATGGCATATGTGTTTGATGTATACCACTGTTCCATAAATAAGAATCAGCTTTGGGAGGCTATGGGATAATGAGTCTCCTTAGGCCAGTTCACCCTTGAAAGAAAATGCAGACAACTGTAACTGGAGTTCTCCCATGCTGTGAAGATATTGAAATGTCATCAAAATTGCAAAGAGGCTTCACTGTTTGTAACGTGATGTATGGCTTGCTTCATGCTTTCTGTTATAAGAGGGAAGACTGTATACAGAGAAAGAAGAATATACAGAGGGCAAAAACCTGCATATATTTTTATTTTATTTACATTTTTATTATCACTGAGTAAAGCTGCAGCAATAACAACAGAAGCCTCTGTTTAAGTTTAGATGAGGTAAGTTGTTAACAGTCTTGGTGTTAAAAGCATTTTAGAAGCTTAGTATACTCATGGAAGGAACAACAAACCCTTAAAATACTGAACTATTTAAACAGCAGTATTCTGATATTAGTGATAGAAGTGATTTCAGAATACTTTTTAAGTATTAGTATTAGTATTAGTATTAGTATAGTATTAGTATTTCAGATACTAATTTGTAAGCAAATACCTTTTTTTGCGTGAATTGAAATAAACTATTTTTATTTGGAAAGTAAACTTGACTCTTACTAACGTTGCAAATTCAGTAACTGCTCTGCTACAGTATGGCCATGTTACAAATTCTTCACCTAAATCATGTCACAGTGATTTATCAAGTGTTTAAACTGTGGATTAAATTAATTGCATAAAAGTTTTTTGAAAAATAAATGTTTATCTCAGGTGCAGCTTAACTAGTCAGAACTGAATTGATTTTGTACTAATATTTTGAAATGAGATTTATTTTCTTGTTTTCCATCTGAGTGTTAATTCGTGTCATTTATTAAATATTCTTTATGTATCTGTTTCTTAAGAATGTAGTTAATAAGGAAATTAATTAAATCAATTCAGAGATACTTTCCGTTTTATTACATTAAGAAAAATATATACATCTCATTTCCTTAATTTAGTAACCCTAATTGATGTGTGATAAATTCACAGTATTTTGAATGGCATCTCTTGTTAGCTTGAAGAAACTGGGGAGCTGTTTACAGGTAGGATGTTTTTTTGGTATGATGGACTATGTGAAGCTACAATCTTTAACCAAAACATCTGAGATCATGAAAATCAGGCTTATGCAATGAATTGAGTTTACTTCAATTGATTGCAGTATGCAATCTCTCCCACACACCAAAGCCCATGGATAAGAATTAAATTTTAAGTGACAGGTGAAGCTGCTCAGCTTTAAAGAGATGATGATGAAGATGGCTAAAAGTAATGTCAACTCTTGTAAACTAGTTAGCAATAGTCCAAAGTAGGAAAAAATAAGACAAAACGCTGAAATTTTGATAGAGGTTTCCTGCTAAATGGCCTGAAACTAATGGGTTCTTGTTCTGTAACACCAGAATCCAGCCAGATTTTCTTCAGAGAGCTGTGGAACTAAGCAGTGAAATAGAAAAAAACAAACAAACAAACAAACAAACAAAAAATTTCAATAGATTTTAACCAGCAACTGAATTCAGAAAGATGTTTCCTATTGAGCACTGCATATTATTCTTCAAAGAGCAGTGATTGTCTCAGAATGTTATTTCTCAAACTGAGTTCACTTTAATGTTAGAACAAGTTTACATTACATATCTAAATGTATATCTAGGAATTTTTTTATCCATTATGCCTTTTCTGATCAAAGATCTCAAAACTTTAGGCAATCAGATTTTTTTATTTTAATTTTTTTTTAAGAACATCTTACATAGCTCCTCATGTATTGACATTGATCTTTTTAGAATTGGGTACGGAATTTAGCAAGACATCTTGCACAGCTAAATTACAAATTGGACATAAAAGATGCTTAGTCTTGTGCAATCACATTTAAGTCTATGAGAGATTAGTTCAGTGAAGAAGTAAATGCTAAGAGCAGGTGTTGTTCTACCCTGGAATCCCTCAAAACACGTAAGACCGTCTCTGTTCCATGGTGCTTATGAAAAGTAACTACCTCAAGGTGAGTCATGAGAGAGGCTACAGAAGAAATGGTCTTCTAAGTAGTGACGCTGTGCATGTATTGCTGCAAACAGTGGTGAGTTTGTATGTATATGGGTAAATATTCATGTGAGGCAGGTTTTAGGATTTAGGTATTGGGTTTTTTGGTACTTGCATATATAAAACCAAGGGTCAATAGGAGCCAAACAGATATATAAATACAGTGTCTTCTGTTTGTTCTTCAGGAAAATAAAGGAAAGTTTGGAGTGCTTTCCTGTCAAGCTCAATAACTTGATCCACACGCTTGCACACATGTCACTGACAAGCTCTGCAAAGCTTCCATCTCAAGAGACTGTCTCTCAAGAATGGATGATGCTGAATATAGAGAAGTCAATTGCAAGAGCCACCATTTTGGGGTTCAGCAAAAAGTCTGACTACGTATGTGTCATATTCTTTACTTATCTTTAATGATTCTGTGAGGTTATGCACTCTCCCTCCTCTTTTACACCACATTGAAAAGATCACAGGAGTGCCATAAGCAATGAGGTAGGAGAGAGAAAGAACACCAGGCAGACAGCTATTAGCAGGGAGCCGAGCCATTAAGGAGAAAGGTTCCTGCCCAATAGTGAAAAATAAATCAAGAGCTAATTAAAGTATCCAGAAGGAAAGCATGGCATGAAATTAGGAAGCCTAATAGAAATTGCAGACTGTTATATGATGCTTTAATGGTGCATTATTAGTTTTCACGCACTGCAGTGATCTTTCAGTGTTTGAGCTGTATGCTGTCCAGGCAAGTTTCTCCTTCTTTGTAACAAAGACCATAAATTACAAACTGAATTCTCTGGCTCCTGGCACTACATTAAAGAAATTTTTTTCTTTGTAAAAATCACCCTCTATTTTCTCTTGTACAATATTTTTTAACGTGCCTCTCTGATCATTTGTCTTTTCTGCCTCTCCTTTTTTCCCAATGCAGCTGTATCTTGTCCAGGTGGTGCAAACCTGCAATGTGGTCACTTTTGTGGAGAAAACATTTGGCCAGTTCTCAGAACTTCACAGCAATCTCCAGAAGCAGTTTCCATCACATGCACTTCCAGAGTAAGGCAACATATTTGTGAATGTTATTCTGCAGTTAAATGATTCTCTCTGTGCACAGATAAAAATGTAAGAAAATGTATGGCAGGCATATTTTTAGAATCACAAAGGCAATGAGACATATTCTGTCAAGTCTTCTATTCAGCCTAGGAGAAACTGAATCACAGAATATTGTGACAGCTGAATTTTATATATCTTGTCATTTTGGGGTTTCTTTTAATGGAAGGAGAAGAGGGGAGCAGTTTGTTCTTAACACAGGTATTTCTGAAATAAAAAGGCAAGTGGTATTTACTAAATTAAAGATGTGATTAGGCATTTAATAATTCTTATTTTCTTCATGATGCTGGTCAAAATTCCTAGAAAAATCAGTATGCTAAACCAGTGTAGGAATGTCCACACAGGCACAGACCAGAAACGTGCTGATTTCTGATCCTGACAGGAATTACAAACTTTTTTACAAAAAATATGTGCATGCGCCCCAGCTGACAAATATGCAATAACCTTATTTGCTCTCCCAGACCCTCAAAACAATACTTTATGCTTTACGTCACTGCATAATGACAGTTTAACATTTCCTGAAAAATAAACTGTCATTAATTTCAGTAATCATGATTATTCCTTTTTATCCATGTATATGTTTATTCTCAGTTTGAATATTCTGAAGTGTGTACCTTCACAGCTTCATATTTCTATCTTACATAAAAAGTCTCTTCCTTATAAAACAATTCTCTGCTGCTTTGATAAAATGTTTTCTACAACTATTGTATGTATTATTATACTGTATAAACCATTGAGAACAAAGTAGTCTTCTAGACAGTCATTCTGGCTCCCCTAATACAAGATCTACTTCAACCTCGATCTATGATAAAACAAAAGGCTGACTAATAAGATGCACAGTTTACCTGTGCCAAGCTGAGATTCCAATGATACACCTGAAAAAAAGAGGTCTTTGATGCTCAACTTGAAGTAAATATCCACAATCAAAATATTTTGACTTTAAAAATAAATTCAATGAATTTTAGATTCAAATTTGGTATTCCCATGAGTTTGTGAGAGTCATTCAGTTAAATGGCTTTAAACTGGTTAATTCTGGAACATCTTTTCCCTACCTGAGGGAGTTTTGCTCATTACGACTGCCTATCAGCCTATTAACTGGCTGAAGCAGTTGGTGAAACTGAAATTTCACTGCATTCCAAAAGTGCTTGATTCGCAGTCTTGATTTAGAGCCATGTGCATGCTAATTATTAGTTTGTGAGATAAAATATTTAACAAGTATGTTTGGCTTTTTCCTTCCTTCCTTCCTTCCTTCCTTCCTTCCTTCCTTCCTTCCTTC
>NW_024962335.1:26074873-26149140 GCF_019238085.1 Lagopus leucura
CTTCCTTCCTTCCTTCCTTCCTTCCTTCCTTCCTTCCTTCCTTCCTTTTTTAAAGTGAGCATATCTCTTTTTGAAGGAAAATATATTTCTTTTTAGAAATGCGTAGATTTATGAAACCTTGTAGTGAGTTTCAAAAACAGTACTAGTTATTTTTCACATACATGTACCTTTATTGAAATCACTTATATTTTCAATGAAAACATGAGTTCCCAAACCCAGAGAAAATTAATCTGAGTACACTGAGGCTGTGTCTAAGACCTAAAGAACTTTATTGCCAAAATTCAGTCTCAGCAGTAAACTGTCACTCAGTGATCTTTCCCCAAGACTGTGTTAAAGTGCTACATTTTATGATGTTTCTTTGTATGAATGTTCTTTAATGTTAATGCTTTGATTTGTTTTTTAGTGTATCTTTGTTGGTTGGAGACTTCTAATGTACTTCAGATTTTATTGTTATAATTAAAATTAAGCTGCTTCTTTATAGGAAGTTACTACTTGAACTGGCATAAGGCCATTAATTTGTGTGATGCAAGCCTCCAGCACTGGCCAATGCCAGAGGCTTCAATGCAAGGCAAAAGCCTTGTTTCATAATGTAGCCACAAAGGCAGTTTGAAAATGTATGATTGAAAAACAAAATGTCTGATATTACCAAATAATTGGAATTGCTAGCAGAAGGGACTCGGTTACTGCTTTTATGAAATTGTATATGTTTATGTTTCATTAAGAGGAAATATCACAATATGAGTCTGCCTCATAGAGGTTCTAAATACTGGCTATGTATCAATAAACTAATGGCAAAAGCTCAGAGTTGTCAGCATCTGAAATCCTGCTATTGCATATAAACATTCATCCTGTATTTATAATCCAAAGCACAGCTGCCCCAAACAAATGCTTGTACTCTAGCACCATCTCTCTTATTTGGTTTTAGACAGAATATTAATAGTGTTGTTGTGGAGCTTTTTTTAAGGCCAATTTTTTTTTTCACTCAGCAAAGCATTTAAATGACATAATTTATACACAGAAATGTTCTGCAGGCTTCCTTCTTTCAGTAAGATGTGGGATCTGGTACCCAAGGTGTCTCAAAATGGCAGAAGTTTATATTTTTCTGATCTCCTTAAAGTAGATGCAAAACTGAAAACCAACTTGGAACATACTTTTCAAATACAAGTATGTTCACAAATACAAGATCAGTTTCAGCCACAGGCACAATTCAGCGAAAGCATGAAGGAGCTTTAAAGAAATGTTCAGTTCTGCTACAAGGTTCATATTGCCCTTCACTGCAGCAGAGAGTTATGGGTGCCATCAATCAACAGTGTCTCTGAAGTTACAGATAATGCATGCATCTGTCCTCAGTTTGGCCACTGTTCTTAGGCAATATCTACTGAGGGCCAACATTATACAGCCAGAGTCATCTCTTTGTTCATACAGCCTAATTTATTTTATGCTGCTTCTTAACAGATCTTCACTACCATCTCTTGAAAGAAATCCTTTCTGCGCCACAGAGGAGCCCAGAACATTCACAGGCTATCTATGTGTGTCAAATGACCTATGTTCTATTTTTATCTGTACAGTTCACATACATGAGGGTCTTGGGTCACGGCACATTGCCTGCCCCATTGTATCCTATCACTGTAGTTTCTTGAGACAAGAATTGACTCTCATTATTCATTTGTACAGTGCCTAACTAAGCCCTGAACTTTACATGCTATAGGAAAAAAATAATGAAAAGCCCATACATACAATATGCTGCTATCATCCTGGCCCTTTGCCATTTTAGTTACAGACTACATTATGGCAGCACTGAGTTCTTCCTCAGAAGTATTACACAAGATGTGTGAAGATCTGTCCTCTGCTAAAAGAGTTACAGTATCTTTTAATCAGTGTTCTCTTCAGAAAAGGCCTTCTGTTACAAAACAAGCAGGAAAAAAAGACCAAAACAACCCAACAGGTCTAATTGCAATTCATGCAATCTAATTACATCGAATCTCTTGGTAAGAAAAATGTGTAGGTTAATCATCTTTGGTCATTTTATCTTCAGTAGGTGAGGCTGCTGTGCCATTTTTACAGCTGGGTGGTTTACAATTGCTGGTGAGTGTTCCTCTCTGGGGATGGGAATCCACTGCTCCATGTGTTACTATTTGGCTCGCTTTTGAAAAGCTGATGACATCTTATCAGTGAGCTGTGGAATTGTGTAAAACTCGTTCAAAGTAGGAGCTGACCAGCTGTCTTTCAAAAGGCCGGCCAAGTGTCTCTTTGCAGCATATTTTGCTGCTAGTTGCCTCTTTAGTCATTTGTCTGAAGCCTTCAGATATCTCTTGAGATCTGCTGGATAAATCAGGTTGTACCAGGAAAAAGATGCTTGTAAGCAATACACTGTTAAGTATTTACAGTGGCAATGAAATATGACCAGATCAAAGCTTCTACTATTCTGTATCTCATAGATTAGTAGGCATAAAGCAGAATATTAGTTTAACAATTCCAGTATTAGTAATCTATATCATAAAACCCATTACATGCAATTTAGCGCAGACCGCTTTTCAAATGCTTCTTCAACCTGAGAGAAATAGTCCTTTTCAGGGCAAGGTTAATGTAAATTGATAAGTGTACTGTTGCCAGAGAACCTGTGGATGCCCCATCCCTGGAGGTACTCAAGGCCAGGTTGGATGGAGCCCTGGGCAGCCTGATCGGCTGGGTGGCAGCCCTGCCCATGGCAGCGGATTGGAACTGCCTGATCCCTTCCAACCCAAGCCATTCTGTGATCTATGACTGCTAAAAATCTAACCTTTTGAATGATCTAACATATGTTTTTTCTAAAACACAAATATGATTTAAGTGAAAGAAGTGTTGGATTTTGACATTTTCACTCATAACATTTGAAAATTGACCTAAGAACACTCTGGGCTTACATACTTTATTTAGAAAATTGAAATGAAATTCATCTTAATAAAAATTCTGTGGAACATGGCTATTATTACTGTTATTGCTTTTGTTGGGATTGATTTTGTTATTGTAATGATAATTTGTTTTCATGTATTACCTTTATTGTGGTCATGCCTGAAACTGCATGGGGGATCAGGTACCTGCTCTGAAAAACTTTTACACTCAAAATACTAAGGTAAAAAAAAAAAAAAAACAAGCAGTAATATAAAATGTCATATTGTTTAGGCATTTGGTATTGTAATGCAAGGCTTTGAATAGCATGAGCCTTGAGCTGAGATCACAGATCTGTTATGCTATGCGCTATGCAAAAAATGTTTTCCTGGCATCATAAAAAAGAGACTTTTAGAAGTATTTAGATACAATAATACACAAGTAATTGCATTACCGTGTTTTTTAACGTACATATTTAGAATAAACTTATTTAGACAGAAAAAGATCACAGTATGAAAAAGAATATCATCAAATTATCATCAGAAAAGAATGAGAATCAGAGGGTAAACCAACCTGTGGGAACTGTACTCATTCCTTCACCTACCTGAAAAATATCTTGGAAAGATTTAACATTGTTCTGTTAAATAGAGCTGGAAATATTTTCAGGAAATAGAGTACAAGGGTAATAAATAAAATATTCTTCTCTTGCAGGTTTCCCCACTCATGGCATATAGCTTTTATAGATCTTGAACATAAGAGAGTGAAGGATTTGAACCTCTACCTGAAGCAGCTATTAAGTGGATCTAGAAAACTGGCAAATGTGAGCATTTCCAACACTTGTTTTATTTGCATGTGACGTTCAGTAGCATTCTACGAAAAGAATCAGGAAGCTTTCCATTGCCTCATTTGAAAAAAATAAATGCCATAAATGACACTTTTAATGCAGTCATTTTGAGATGAAGCCATTGTAACATTCGTCAGAGCTTAAGACAAAACTAGTGACTGAAAAGTAGTTTTATTTTTCAGGCAGGACATTTTTCAAAATAACTTCTCTTCCTTTGCTGCCATCCAAAAGTAATGACTCACTGTATTTTTGACAGTAAGGAGTAGGTTCTGAGGAATATAATGTCTAAAAGAGGAGTACATTTTGAAATATTGAAGAAGTCCAATTTTGACAGTTTTAAAATAAGAAGTTTCATTCTTTCAGACTATAAACACTCTTCATTTCAAAATTTAAGCAACATACATAAGATATAGTTTTACAAACAAATGGAAATCAGGATATGTCATTATTATTGAAATGATACATTATGTCCATTAAAATTGTCAGGTTTTTATTTATTCTTGCTTCCTGAGACTTCATGTTTTCCTCCTGTTTCAAAATGGAAAGTCGCAATAGTGACAAAAAATGACTCTTCATTGTCTTCTGTGTGCACCTCAACATTGTGAAAGCCAGGACCTAGAGCATCTCAGAGGTCTCTTGTACATCAGCACAGTGCTAAATAATTTTGTTGCATCACTTCAGAAGCTGAGTTGCCAATTACTGACAGCAACACAGGAGTCTGAGAGAAGAGTGTATCTTCCTTTGACCAGCAGTAGTCAGGAAAACAATTGGGTGGAGAAGAAAAAGCAGTGATTTTTTGTTAGGGTTACATAGAGGGTAGTAAATTAATGGAGCCAGGGCATGATCTCCCTGCTATTTCACTGTTAACATGTTCTCTAGTAGAGCTTGGGACTCTGCCAGATGGGCCTTGTCATCTCCCATGGCCTCAGGGCTACAGCACAAACTCGGTCTGGTTTGGTTTAATAGCATCAATAGTCTAGAATGCCAAAAGGGGGGTATTTTTTCTTCAAATTTTCAAGCATCTTGTAGTAGGGGAAAAATGTTTACTGCCTACCTATTACTATTACCTATTTACTGCCTTCCCAGATGTGTCTGTGTAGTGGGGATTAAAAAGGAAATTGTCCATATGTAAAGCAAACATGAGTTTTATTAGTATTAATAAAAATTCTGTGCCGAGTTGAAATTGAGAAGATTTTCCAGTGATAGGTCTTATGTGTTTCACAGAGTTGCACCTAATTTAACACGGACAGCTGACTTGGGTGTTTGACTCCCGTAACTGACTTTGCTGAATAAACTGCACAGATTGAGTTTAATTGTTGCATAATTTCTGTCAGTCAAGGTAGACTCATGGGTTTGTTTTACATTAGCACCTTTTGGTCACAGCTGAGGAAAAACAGATATAAGCCAGTGACCTAGAAATGGACAGCTCTATCTTCTGCTGTGCTCTGGGCTGCTGTAAGGTACATGAATTTTCAATTTGGACCCAGCATTGCTGTCTTAAAGCCTGATCTGTGATTGAAAAATTAAACTGTTTAAAGCCGTGGGACAGTAATAAAAACATTTCCCAGTCATGCCCAGATGCTCTCCTCTCCCTCCTGCTCCATGGTCTGTGAATTCTAATAATCAGTTAGCCCTTGCAACGGGCTTCCGAATTCCTCATCTCCTCCCTTTATGATTGCAGAGCTAGGTGAATTTTTCCAGTGTTGCTGCTGAAACACTAGGACACAACCATGAAAATGGTATTAATGTAGGGAACTGTGAGCAGATCTGTTTGAGAACAAATGCTGGTGTGGCTCTAAACTGGTCCAGTGGAGCTATATAGACATGCTGGACTGTTCAGCAGCTGAAAGCCATTCAAGTGGCACAGCCTATAAACCATGAGGAAAATAAAACAATTATGTGCCTAAGAAGACTGTATAGCTGCCCTTTTCAGCCTTTGAAGGGGGCGTGATAATAAATGGAATAATAAGCAGATTGTTTTGGACTGTGAAGTGCTGTTGGATGCTGGAAATCAGCTTGCTAACCACATACATCCAGCCTGCACTTCTAGATGGTAACTGTTAGAATTATTGATACTCTATAAGCATTGAATCATCATTTTTACTTCAATATGCTTCTCCTGCTGGTAGATGTGAGAAATTTAGAAAAAACTGATGTATTCTGACCCACATAGAAAAAAAGAGACCAGTCAGTTGGTAATTTCCTTTGTACTTCCAGCTGAAGGCTTCTTTCTCACTTCTCCCTTTGGTACTACTTTTTTAAATGTGTCGCTGTGTCTTCTTCATTTTACTCTGAGCAAACAGCCAAGCTAGGAGGCTTTCTTGACAAAAATAAGCACAATTGTTTTGTCTCTCCTCATGTCTAGGACCACTTTATATTTAAACTTGTCCTTTTTCTCAGATTACTAGAGAGCCTGACCAAAATCATTTAGGGAGATGTCTGTTCTCAAGCATTACCAAACTGTCATTCCTATGAAAGAGTAAAACTGTGTAGGAATTAATAATTAATTCAGAAATTGTAGAAGAAATCTTGTAAGATTAAATGCCCATAGAACAAAGTTCCCTGTACTTTCTCAACAGTCATTTCTTTCTGCTGAGTTGTACTTTAGCTCTATAGTATCCTAAAGTATTGTCTGGGATAGTACTAAGCCAGAAAGGGAAGAGTTGCCATTTCATTATTAAATAGCCTTCCTATCACTGTATCACAGTAAACACATTACTCTGATTGGCTGGACACCAGTGACCAACTTTTTTCAGAACTGAAGAGTTTAGTCAAGTCTGCACAGGACCGACTGCACACTTGGTTCTGCCAATTAAGTAATTAAAAATCTTAAAAATAAAGAAGAATTGGATTATATTCAAATTCATTCCTCAGCCATTCCTTAAGTGCATGCATTTCAGCCCAGTCTAAGTTTTGATTATGAAAATTGGGTTATGATTGAAAGTAGACTAGACTGACACCTTTTCTGCTAAATGGATTGAACAAAGGAGGATATGTAGGGAACAGCTGCCTTTTCATTTGTACTGTAGCTCAAATGGAATTAAATGTTTCTTCAAACTCCTCTTTAAAGAACAAAAGCGCCAAGCCACAGTTCTTTGTCCCTGAATGATAGCGTTAAATACGATTAATGCTGAAACATCAGCTGGCAAAGATATTTGGTGGTAGGTTAGTTCAAATGTGTAAACATGTGCCCATGTCTGTCTGAATAATTTTATCAAGTGTCTGGTCTATTTTGATTATAAACCTCATTCACTGATTTCTTCTTAGGCATTTGTTGAAGAGTTACCTAGAATAGGAGTGCTTCTTTAAAATTCGGGTTAACAGTTATAAATAACTGCACCACCAGACTATGTACATGAACAAGAAGCTGTATTCATAACAGCAGCCACTAAAATGCAAAAGTCAATTTTCATATTGAGTCATTTGGGGCAGGATCAAAAATGTGTTTCAGCATCTTTTTATCTTTCCTTCTACTCCCCTCAAATCAATGGCAATATATATTCTGAAATATCAGAATATTTTGTTTTGTAGTAGCTGCACTGTTGCTGGCTGTCTGAACCAGCTGAAATGTTTGGGTCTTTTGGATCAGGATAAGCAAGGCTACATATTCAGCACTGTTTAGACTCTCAGAGTTTTACTTCATTAAATGGCAAAACAACCAAGTTGTGCCACAAAAAATAGGTGAAACATCAAGGAAAAATAAACTGAAGGTAAGTAATGTACAGGATGACAGAAATACATATTAAAAATATAAGAAAAGTCTATTGCAAAAGTCAGCTGCTCTGTTTGTTTACATTTTTCTCTATTTCACTCTTAACTCCAATTGAGTGATGGGCTGAGCGGAGGTTGCAGCCCAAACCTCAACATACATAAATTTGGGCTGCCCTAGTGGCTTGTCATTTTTATACAATATAGTGGAGGTTGACTGCTCACTATGGACACAAAAGCGAGGTAAGTCTCCATTAATTAAGTCTGCTCTTGGCTCTAAGTGTCAAGAAGCAGCATGTTAGATATTGACTAAGCTGAATGTTTTCTTGCTTATCTTTAAAGGACAACTTGCACCTGGCTTGGGATTTAAAGAAAGAAATATAAAATCAAATCTAAAGCAATGTTCAATGCAGCAATGCTGCATATTTGGTACTACCAGCCAGCTAGTAATTTTCTGTGGATAATTTCCCCATCTCTCATTATTTAAAAGAAGTGGCATTTAATTTGTGGGTATTGTTATTGATAGCACAGCTCAGACACTAGAAGATATACTGCTCTTACAAAGCTTCATAGCCTTAAATAAGCATATTCTATTTGTTCTGTATTTTCACATTGTGAAAAATGCTGTGTGTGTGAATGTGATGGAGGGATGTTTGAGGGGAGCTATTTATCACAGTGGGTATTGGTGGTGACAAAAAAAATGTAGCAAGTGTGGGTGCATAGGAAGTTAATTGGTACAAAGAGATGAGGCATGTTGGGTTTTGCCCCTATAAAAATTTCTTGTTTCAGTATGCAATCACGTATAAAATTTGGGCCAGAGATAAACCAGTGCAAGAAGGTAAGCAGTAACAGTGTATCAGGTATGAATAGATTCTATAGAAGTATTATGCAGAGTTGAATGCTATGTGAGAGGGCATGTAGTAGATGTGAATGGAAATGGCTGTAGATTGCATTCACTTATTTTCAAACATATACTGAAAACCAGGCATGTGATCTGGTTCTGGAGTGAGTAACATTTTAACAGCTGCAATAAAAGTAACAAAGTTTGATAAGAGCTTCCCATATTTCACTTCTGTTTCATTCACTGGAGCTACTTGAGATGTACAGAGCTGAGAAAACAGCTGCAGCAGTGCCCCTATGGAATTATATAACATGGTGATACAAAGTGCACCTAAGGTTTGTTGGTCCCTTAAACTCCCTCTGCTCCTTTGTTCCTGCAGGCAGATATCAAGCAGAGTCAAAATGGGGAGGGTTTCAAGTCTCCTCTTTTCCCCTGTCCTCTCCTGAAGTAATAATAGCTGCCACAAGGTCAGCTTTTCCTGGTTTCTTTCTTTCCTGCTGCTCTTCCATCCTGTTAAAGTATAACAGGTGCATGGGTGTTCTCTGACCCCAAATCTACTCTAACACAGCTGAAAATAAAGCTAAAAGCAGAGAGACTGCTCTTCTTAACAAAATTAAATCTGGCTTGAAATCTGGCTGTGTTTCACTAACGGCAGAGTGCTTTTCTTGTTAGGCTCTAATGGAGAGCAGTGACAGATTCTACTGTGCTACTGTGGTGCAAGCTCCCCTGATGCCATTTAAATTGCTTATTTCAGCTGTATCCTAGTGTAAGTGAAGGCAGAATTTGTCCCTTTTAAGCTAATGGCTGAATAAAGGTCATAACTAGACCAGCACTGATGCACCTATATATACTTGGCTCTCCCCAAAAAATTAATATTTTGGGTGATCTGGAAAAATATCAACATTACCTTTTACATAATTATCTTACAAGGTAAGAATGGCTAGACAACTGATAGGAGACTTTCCTAAAAAATCCCCAGATGATTGGCATCTTAGGGAATTTTCATTTGTTGATGTCAATCTAATAATTCCAGGGGGAAAAGAGAAAGGTAAATGAGTTCTTGTGGTCTTCTTGTCACATGGTCTCTTAAGATTCCCATCTATGGTCATATGCTTTTGTAACAACAGTTGTTTGTTCAGAAGCAGACTGTGTCTGCCTAAATATGGTGTGCACTTAAACACACGTGTTCAGCGCTCTGATGGATCCTGTCTTGCTTAGCACTGTAATCAGATGTATACTTAACCCCAAGCATGTGCTTCAGTCTTGGACTGGAGTCTAGTTGATTGACGTACCATTGACTTCAGCAGGATTTAGGAATCACCTGGAAGTTCAGCAGCTTTCCTTTTCTTTTGCCAGCATTAACCTTGCTTCTTCTCCACATGCTTCAGTGCCCATTGAGTTAAGATGGACACACAGAAAGGGAATGCTTTGAACTTAGTGCTGTGGCACTGCAATGTATGTGCCCATCATGTTCATGCTCGATGTATGATCTGCACCAATTCCACTTGCTTTTCTAAACCAAATGTCATTTGTTTCAGAGAGTTCTTTCCTTTAGGAATGAAAATTTGAAACTCTCACCTGAAACAATCTTCCCACCTCCTGTTTACAAATCACTATTTAATATATGCTCACTTATTGCTGAAAGAGTAAGTGAAGAGGATGAAGAACACCAGGCTGCTCACTGTGGAACTTTTTTATTTCTCTTTCAAGTCATTGTATCCTTCCTTCCACCTCCTGCCCACTTCTCTCAAAATCTTTCAGCTCAAAGGGCTGCTTAAGTTTCCCTACTTATTTTCATGCTGTCAAATAAAGACTGACCTGCCAAAAATATGCTTTTTCAACCCTTGAGATTTCCTGCCCTTGGGACTCATGCTGAAAGAGCAAGTGGAGGTCTCACAAGGAATAACTTGTCTGTTTAGAGCTGTTAAAAGCTGAAGCAGGTGCATGGACTTTCTGCTATAAGCTATACTCATGAGATGAGAGAATAATTACTCATGCTTAGAAAAGACAGGTATATTGGCAGCCCACTGCTAATATCTTAGCGATTGGTCTTTCAGTTCAAGGAAAATAATTCTGTCAGCTCATCTTTTTTTTTTCTTTTTTTAATTTTCAAGAAAAAAAAATCAGTGTGGAAGGAAAAATTCTGAACACCGAAATTAAAAATAAAAGACAACTGCTAAAATAAATCCAAGATTCCTAATTTTGTCTCCGTGCTGCATGTACACTTCTTGTTTTTCTGTCTGCTGACCCCACATGTTAACTCCTCACTATCTGCATTTGTCACTAAACTCTTCCTTTTTTTATTTTCCGTGCACAAATTGTGCCACATCTTGTCAAACTGAAACAAGACAAATGCTACATGAAATATATCTTGTCGATAAGAGACACATTTTCCATGGCCGGGAAAAAAGCAATGGTGACATTTTAATGCTAGAATCTGGGAAGTCTCTTGTTCAGCCCATTTGTTAGTGTCAGTCCAAGTCGCATCAGCATGAATGTAGCAATTGTAACAGACTGAAGGAATGGCCATTCTGAAATACAGTTTATAAACAAGGTAATAAAATGTAATTACTGTCCACCTTTGATTCAGAATCCTTACAGTTCGTATTAGAATTCACATTTTTTATTGCCTTGCACAATACTCAAGCCTGGAAATTTGGTTTATTGTTTTAATTCTCTAAAGCTGAATGTAACTACCTGTTATATATGTTCGCTAACACAGTACAGGGCAGGACATAAAAATGGAAGTTGTAGTGCAGTACATAAGGTGGATTATTCTTTGAAACAAGTTGATAAAATATGAGCATGCTTTCTGAGCATGCTTTCCAATCTGCTTTGGTTTCTGGTAGGAATTAACTCTGTATGGGCCTTTCCATTGTGAGTGTCCATTAAGTCTCCAAATGAGGTATGCACAATATCCAAAGTAGGCACAGGTTAGGTCAGGTGCTTGGGGCTCATTGTGTGTGAAGGACAAGTTTCACACTGACTACGCAATATTTAGAAAAGATGTTCTACTGCGTTTGTTTTGCAGATGGGGTACTATAAATGTAATTGCAGCTGCTAACACATATATGGAGACATGGAAGATCAAGTAAGAATGCAAATATATGGCCTACATTGCACGTATCTTTTTGGAAGCATGTTGACAGAAAGGGGTGAGATAGGGACCAAAACAGCCTAGTATTATCTTCCCAATGCCTGTGCAGAAATCATTCCCTGGGGCTCCTGCCTGTGATCAAAGGTGAAAGACTGCCCTTCATTGCTGATTTCAATATATACTTTAAAAGCCTACCAGCAATCTGCTCTGAGAGAACTAATTCAGGGAACAGAGTATAAACAATATTCCCCAAAATACTTCTATTGTCTTTCAGAATGAGCTTGTACTCAGCTTCTTCCTGAATTGGTCCAAACATACGTTGGCAGAAAAAGCATCATCTGTGACATCAGGTATGTGGATTACCAGTCTTATCTGTTTTCTAAGAATGAATTCATGAGTAATATTGAATGCAGTAATGCAGAGGTGAGTAAAGTGTTTAATATCACAATATTTTTTTAAGATGTACAGATGATCAACAAATATTTCCTGACTTCTCAAAGTCTCTGAAAATGTTTTAGTGATGTGACCTGTAGCTTGCTTTCTCTTTGGCATATTCTGCTCAGCCTCGCTTCAATTCTTTTTGAATAAACATGCCTAAATGCAAAGTAAACATTTATTTAGACAGACTGTGGCAGGCTTCTTGTTTTACAAAAGTTTCAGAGAAGGTTCCAAAGGAAAGGATTTGAGTTATGACAAAGCACAGTGTGTACTTGGACAGGAAAAGAAAATTAATGGTGACTTCAAAAGTCATTTTTAGAATGAGAGGAGCAGGTGAGTAACAAAACATTATGTTAATGCCTAGGCATACATTATTAATGATTGTGATAATTCACTTCTTACTAAGTGACATTCTGCATTGTTCCCATAATGCTTAACCTATTTCTCTCTTCTATGCAACACCTAATTTAATCTAATCTCTGGTAGTACAGAATTAAAAGCCAAAGCATAGGCCATATAGAGTAAACTATGAACGTTTGTTCTCTTACACTGCACTAGTTCTGCACTGAAAATAGACTTCAGCAATCAATTTTCATGCAAAATAAAATCTCGCGGTTCAGCTGCTTTGTGCTCCAAGTGACAGAAAGTTTCCAAGGATGACCAGTTACCCACTTTTCAGAAAGTAGCTCCACATATTTACGTGTTAATTTATTCTCTGTGAAGACAGAGGCTTTATTAACTCCTTTGCTGTGACCTTTTTTTTTTAATTCATCAGAACAAAATAATCTCCATCCTATCTTTTCAGCCTTTGGAAGACTTCCCCTGTTTAGAGTTCAATTGATCAGGATATGCCATTATCAGATTAAATCCATTATGAGTACTGGAAATTACTAATGATTGTTCGAGCTTGTACAAAAGAATGAGAGGATAATGCAAAGATGGGCTATGTATTAGGAATATACAGAGATGAATCTCATCATTGAATCTTATCTTGGATCAGAAAATCCAAGCCAGAATTCAAATGTAACATGAGATCTGAGTCTATAGGCTACCATTCTCTACAGACTCTTTAACCAGAGTTGTAGGCACGTAGGAGTGAACTGAAGCATAAAGGAGTTTAAGTCTGAGATCTTTTGAGGGATTTTGACATTTCAGTAAGATTTGGTTCCTAATTACTACAGAGAATCTGGGTGTAAGTATCTTGTGCAAAAAGCATGAACTGAGTCTTCAATAAAGTTGCAAAATAAATAAGTCTCATACATCTTAACAGCGGTGTCCTGAGATAATATAGTCAAACAGGTGGGCCCTTTTTTTGGTTATCAATGGCATCAAAATCAGAGAACAGAATAAAGAAACAAAGGTAAGAATGTGATTAATGAGTGTTTGATGAAAGCTGCGTAACAGATAACCCAAATCTGCTGATTCACTATGAACTCAGTGGCCCTGTTAGGTAAAGGTCAGTACACGGTCAGAAGAGATTAATGTAGTGTAGCTACAGAGGTGCTTTATTCCTGCTCGGAAACTCTGCCTTTTAAAGTTTGGACTCATTCATTCTAAGTTCAGGACAAAAGCATTGTTTAACAGAAAAAAAACTCCCTTTGTACTATGAATAGATTGCTGACATTTATTAATAGAACGCCAGTAGTATACAAAGTCCAAAACCAGGGCCAATCAGTTTAAGTTCTTTAGAAACAAATATCAAGAATTTGGGGCTGAGTTGCTTTGGGTATGGCACCACTTCTGGTCAGAAAGGAAGGGACTGCACTCAGTGCAGAGCTGAGTACAACTGGCATAAACTGGAGTGAACTGTGGAAAGGGATGAGCTCAGCTCAGTGTATGAGTTAGGTCAGCAATGAGACCACCAGCCATGCACTGCTAATTAGCCATTTGAAATCATTTCACACATGTTACTCTATGCTTTGCCCCTTGTTCTTGGAGTCAGACTGCTGCATTACCCCAGCTAACTAGACGACTTAGGTCTATATTGCGTGACATTCAACACACTATTAAAGTCCATCCTTTGAGTAAGAGAAGACATGAGTCCATCTAAGGCAGGATCTTGGTGATCAAGCCAAGCTGCCATATACCATACAAGGAGTTGCTGAGAAGGACACAGTTGCCCCTAGAGGCTCTTGTTTGCTGAGATTACCCTGAAACACTTGATTTGAAAGAAAGCCCTTTAGAAATTGTGTTGTTGAGCTGGAGTGGGAAATAATTTCACTGAGCCTTCAGGAAAAAGGTAGTCTACATGAAAACAGTGCATCCTTCACCCAGAGATTTTGTTGTTTTGTGATCTTATAAGCACCTTTATTTTTACCTATTTTGAAGAATAATTCAGGTTTAATATGGAATTAGTAAAGGCTGCAGCTTTCCATGAGCCTGCTGATTTCTCTCTCAACCTTTACACAGGCAAATGATTAGTCTTTTAGTTAAGATCAATGTAAAACAAAGCCAATGCCCAGTAGAAGCAGGTTATGAATTTTGATCAAGATAGCATCCTTCTTTTATACAGCTTTAATTTACAAATGTTGTAGGTAATTACACTTACTAAAGTAAAATAAAAATTAAAATTTATGAATTTTTACTGTGCTCCTAGCAATGAAGAGATTAAAAATCAGTGCTAAATTTACTATGACATGAATACTGATTCAGTATTCCCAGTGGAGTAGAATCTGAATTGCACTGAATATTGTCAGCATTTCATTATACCAAGTACACTGCATGGGAGTGAGAGCAGATATCAGGAATGACTTCACAGACATACATTTTTAATATGTCCCTTTGAAAAAAAAAGGAAAAGAAAGAAACAAAATCTATCTTTTATTTTTTTTTTTTATGTCAAACTATGTTTCTTATTTTTCTTCTCTAGAATATTTATCTCCTGACAATATGGGTAATTGAGATTGTTTTGTCAAAGTTATGAAATTAAGAAGTTTTTCCTATTGGTTGTAACAGTTCACAACCCAGATCCAGTTCTGGTAGATACAATCAGTATTGCGTGTACGTCAGTGGGTTTCTGTCCACCTAAGTGCAGTGGAGAAAGGCTTTGTATCCTTCCAAAGCAAGATCCAAGCTTTTAAAAAATTAAAATATACCATATGGCTCTCCATGCAAATTCCTAGTTCTTGTGAATTCTCTCAGGAGAGTAGCTTATTATGTTCATCCTATACAGTTTTCTAATCTGCTGCAGTTGCTCATTCTCAGCATAAAGCTTTTGCCACAAGTTTCATTCCTATTTTAATTGGATATAGGCTGGTTTACTGGCCATAAGCACCCTTTGTTGGCTAAGAGGACGAAAGCTGTGACATTTTGTTAATTAGCATTGCCATTTTCTTTGCAGTCCACAATTGAAACGCAGTGTATTAAATTATTGTTTCACTATTGATTTCATCAGTTTTCCATGTAACATCTTCCTCACTGCTATTTCTCATACAGTGTGCAAAGCCTAATGCAGATCTTGTTTTAAAATGCTTCTAATGGAAACATTGCACAGAATATTTAGAGCAAGTTCTCCACTGTTCTAGAAAAAATTGCTTAGATGAAGAACTACACAACTGATTATTCTGAAGGTCATTCCACTTTCCATGGAAATGAAATTTGAACACTAATTTCCTTAATTTTTTCATCCAAAAAGAATAATAATCCCACAGTTTTCCAGAGTTTATGTTCTGTGATGAAAGACATTATAAACTGGCACAGTGTTTGAGTTTCTCTGCAGTGGGGATTGGCAGCTAGGACTTGTGAGTGCTGGGTCATGCAGACACCAGTGATATAAAAAAAATGTTACAAACCCAGTTCTGTTGGCACTCCAACTTCACGGTCCTCGTTTGATATGTGACAAGTTTTCCACTGACACCTGTGAGTGAAGTATCAGTCTCTGGGAGGAAAATCTTGCTTCAGCTGAAGTCAGTGAAGCTTTATCCCATATCTACAGCAGGCTGGCATTTGGTCCTTGCATATAATGGAGTGCAAGTAGAGCATGACGGTTCCTAAAAATGCAAGTCTCAGCTCAAGTCCATCTGCCGAAGCTGGACAGACTAGAAGTAATTATTGTATGTGCATTTTATTATCATTTAAAGCTAAAACCACCTAGACTTCAAAAAGGTTATGACTTAGCACTGGAAGTATGAAAACATAAACTAATACATCTGAGTCCCGCAAATAGAAACTGTCTATTATGAAACACAAGCTGTAGATATTTCTTGAGTGTTTATCGGTTTTCTTGCAGTTTTTTTTTTTTTTTCCATCCATTTTCTTCACTATAGAGCTGACAGGTTTGGGTTTTTATTTTTATTAGTGCTCAAATTATTACACAGCAAGAAGGAATATTTTGGTAATACCCATAACCATACTGTCTGTTTTACACAGTCAACTAGAGTTGCATTTTCATTGCCCATGATTTTCATTATTTTCAGCTTGGTTAAAAATTATTTACATTTGTTTTTGCCTAAGTGAAACTGCCAGCCCCCACAGAAGAGATCCTTTGCCGGGTATAAATACTCAGCTGTGGTTGCACTGGTAGAAGAGAAAAGGCAAAATGTACCACTGAATTCAAATGACGTAATTTAGCCTCTGAGCTCTGTTGCTCTTGCTAAACTGCTCAGGATGACCCATAGCAATTCACAGAAGTAACAAAGCCCCTCAAGAGAATTGTACCCTTAGATTAAAGTACAACTTCCTGGCATTGCAGTCTTTATTGCTCTAAGATTCTAAGTTTCCTATCGCAGCTTAATGGTAGAAGTCCACAGAATTTCTTTTAAAAATACACAACATAGAATGGCAGGGGCTGAGGCTGGGGAATGATCTTTTTGTGGGCTTTTTGTTACCCTGGGGAAAAAAAAATAAAAGAAAAAATAGAAAAAAAGAAAAAGGCATCATTTTCTGTTTTGAGCAGTTTTCCTCACTTTCCTTATCCCTCACTGTCCTGCTTTGCATACAACAAATGAAATAAGGTGCAGTGTAGTTAAGTGATTTGTCACAGCTCATAGGGGAGAATAACAAATGAAGGTCTGCACCTCAGTCTTCTAAGTCCTGGCTCAGTGATTTCTTCATAACATTTCAATTCTTCAAAAGTCTGTTTCAGGCCCTCCTCTAATTAGGGTGTGATTAAAAATGCATTTTTTAGTCTCCAAAAGGAAGAAGCTGGAGATGGTTTTTTATTCTAAAATTCCAGTTGAAACATCAGAAACTCAGAAACATTGATATCCAGACTGCCTGGAAAAAAATATACTGTGGCAATTGTATGTTCCCACTGTTATTTTTAATTAATTTGAATTCCTTTCCTTAGGATAAATAGCAGTTGCACTTGCTCCCTGGCTGTCAATAGTATGTTACAGCACTGTAATTCTGTCTGCTTAGCAGTTATTTTAGCCTCTGCTCACTCCAGAGGTTACACATTTAGTTTATTCTCAACGTGGCTTATTTTTCACAACTTCCCCTCTGCTGCTTCCTTTGCTGAACAACAGAGTGAAGGCTGAGAAAAGAGGTTTTGATTTCTTGCCCTCATGACCCCAACTGTAACAGCTCTGCTGCGCATGTGGAAAAGAGAGACAGAGAGTGCAAAGAAGTGCACAGGTGTCTGCTGAGACTGAAAGGCAGATATGAGAATCCTGTCTGCTACTGAGGATGAACAGTCCTGATGCTCTCTAAAACACCTTTTTTTTGCAGGTGCATAGTGTGTGATGACAGTTCTTTCATGCTCACCCTCCTTTCTCATTCCCTTCTCTTTTAGTAAGATAAGAATTAATTGCTGCTGATTTTTTTGTCTTATTACCTTACCCTGTGATGAGTTTAAGGCTGGTGCTTCATTGGCTGATCCCCAGACACGTACAGGGGAGCAGCACTTTATGTTTGAGGTCTTCAGGTTGGGTATATTTTTAATAGGGAGGAAAGCAGAATAGAGCCCAGCTCCTTCAAGATCACTGTAAAGTTAGCAAGATTAAGTTATTATTTTTCCATCTAAAGTAAATATAAAATACTGAATGCAACACAGACGTGGTCTAATTAAATGAATCCCTGTTTCTGCAAGTAGAAACAGGCCAGTTCATACAGGCCATGTCTGGCCTGCCAGTGTGGGGAGAGACCTGGGCTTCAGAGCAAGTGCTACAAACTGGCTCGCATCCCCCATGTGCTCAGAGTTAGCACTGCAGGATAAGATGCAACAAGCAGCTACTGTGTTCACTGTTATCTAGTTTACTGTGGTGAAAACCATCTTTATTTTTTGCTTTGTCTCTGTGGGGTGGGTAAGCAACACTCCCCAGTTTAAGAACACACCTTTTTGGAAGTGAAGATAGGTGGCTTAATGCTTCCAACAGAAAGAATGAACAGGATATGCTTAATCATTTGTTAATTATGAGCCTGATCCTTCTTGCTTAGAAGCTGGAAAATGCTCTTCTCAGTGGAAATTGAGTCAAACTCCGTAAATTAATTTTAGTAGAAATTCTATGAAAGAGTGGATTACTTGAAAAACAGCCTGAACAGGAGAAAAAAGAAGGAAGGTGGAATTTAAATCTGTGAGAGACAAAAGTTGTTATTGTAAATCTGCAAACTTTTTGACACTGGTCTGGAAACTTGCATTTGTGGGGGTTGGTGGGCTTTTTTGTTTTTTTGTTTTTGTTTGTTTGTTTGTTTGTTTTATTTTGTTTTGTTTTGTTTTCTGCTGGGAACAGGAAAAAAAATATGGAAAAATTGCAACAATACGGATTAGTATAATAACAATTAAAAAAAAATCCAGAATTAATTTTAAAACAAAAATAAATTAACCACTGAAATTCAGATTGATGGCTGTCAGAAAACAAAAATCCCACTGTTAGTGTATAAACAAGCAAGGTGATGAGCACTGCATGTCAGACCATTCTCTTCATCCCACTCCCTGACAGTGTTTTCTAATTTCAATGCTAACTTAAGCAGGCAGTGGTTCGTTGTATGTATTAGTTCATGAATTCTGTCATATGTTAAACATCTGCTTCCACTAAACTGTTTACTTAAAAATCAAACTGTTTGGTTTTAGGTCCTCAGTCAAATGATGGTACACCTGGAGTACAGTTAGTCATATCCTATGAGGGCACTCGTCTGACAGTGATGTTGAAACACATGAGGAACATTGTAAGTATTTCATCATAATCTGTACCGCTTTGACTTTTCCACAGTACTTTGAAAACATTAATCCTCAAACACAATTTCTGATGTAAATAATTTTAACTCATAATTATGATGATATTTCTTTATCATTGTTTAACACAGTCTTCCTTAGATCTTGCTCAGTATTGTTGTAAGTATGGGACCTGTATCGAAATCATGTTTGCCTACTGGCCAGCAATAACCTTTTCCAGGCCATATACAAAATCAATTCAGATGCCTGTTGGCCCTTCCAGCTGACATTTTGATATGAGTTAGGTATGTGACAGCATCACAGTGCTTTGTAGGACATCATCTTGGTGCTGTTGATTATCCATACACTTCTTTCAAGCCCCAAAGAACTGGACTACAAGTGGGGAACAGGTCAGTAGAAGAAGCAGTGGAGTACTTTAATAAGCAATGTCTCCTGATGCTGTGATGCTCATCTCTATAACACGCTGTCTTGATGTTAAGTGGGAAATACTGCACATTCTTGGAGCCAGGGTATGCAAGGATAAAGCTGGCAGAGCTCCCTCAACACAAGGTAGGTGAAACTGTTTGATGAGACTATCATAGGAGATCTAGCTGGATCTCTCAGCTGAGGCAATGTGTCTGCTATTTTGTCATGAGTTCAGGAACCTGGATGCTCTGGAATTCCTGGTTGCTCAAGTTTCAAGTAATGGCAATGGCAAAGAGATCATTTACTACCTTTGTCTAGCTGGAAGATTTAAGTTCTGAATTGTTGCAGGCTCTTACTGCACACATTTATGCTGCCTCTGTCTCAAACTGGATTGCAATTGCTTTTCTTAAATGAGGCCAAACTAAGAATCATAGAATCATAGAATCCCTCACCAGCTTTGTCGCCCTCCTTTGAACACATTCCAGGGCCTCAATATCTTTCTTGCAGTGAGGGGCCCAAAACTGGACACAGTACTCGAGGTGCAGCCTCACCAGTGCTGAGTACAGCACTGTCATACAGTACATACAGTACAATCACCTCTCTGCTCCTGCTTGCAACATGTATGTGGGACCAGATGATAATAAAATAGGGCTGAATATTTAATTGGTTATATGTCACAGAATGACAGAATTGTAGGAGTTGGAAGATCATCTAGTCCAACCCCTCTGCTAAAGTAGTTTCCCCATAGTACTTACACAAGAAGCATCCAGGAGGGTCTTGAATATCTCCAGAGAAGGAATCTCTCTGGGCAGCTTGTGCCAGTGCTCTGACACAGTAAACAAATTTTTCCTCACATTCATGTGGAACTTCCTTTGTACCATTGATGCCCATTGCCCCTTGTCCTGTCGCTGGGCACCGCTGAAAAGAAGCTGGCCTCATCCATGTCATTCCTACTAATTATCTGTAAGCCTTCAAAAGATATCCTCTGAGTCCTCTCCAGGCTGAATAGCCCCAGGTCTCTCAGCCCTCCCCATATGGGAGATGCTCCAGGCCTCTCATCATCATTTTGGCCATCCACTGGACTCTCTGAGAAGTTGCCTCCCTTTTTTGAACTGCGGAGCTCAGAACTGGGCACAGTACTCCAGATGTGGCTTCGCCAAGGCAGAGTATAGAGGAAGGATCACCTCCCTTGGCCTGCTGGCCATGCTTTTTTTAATGCACCCCAGAATACCATTGGCCTTCTTGGCCACCAAGACACGCTACTGGCTCACAGCCAAACTATTATCCACAAGGACATCCTTCTCTGCAGAGCTCCTTTCCAGTAGGTCAGCCCCCAAACTGTACTGATGCATGCAGTCACATGAGGCTTATGTAGCTTCAACTATTCTACATTTGCCCCTCCAGCTTCTGATTTGCAATTC
Source organism: Lagopus leucura (assembly GCF_019238085.1). Lineage (NCBI taxonomy): Eukaryota > Metazoa > Chordata > Aves > Galliformes > Phasianidae > Lagopus > Lagopus leucura. The sequence continues at coordinate 26,095,607 of NW_024962335.1, forward strand.
AAGCATATTCATTTTGGTCTGTAACACATGCAAGTAAATTTTCAATATTGAAATATGTTTTTGTTTCCCATGTGCCACCTTGACAGGTGAGATCAGCTTCTGCTGGTCCAGTTTCATATGAGCTTTACCTTTTGGATATAGCTTAAAGCCTCCTTTATTTTTTTCTTTTTCTAAATAAAAAATACACTAAATAACAGTGATAGGCTTCTAGTCTGTGGAAGGAGAATATTGAAATGATTGTTGTGTCCATGTTGTTACCATGAGTTCAGGCGGGTAATGTGGAGATGTATGCAAGCAGAGCTACAGATGTTGGAAGCAGTCATTCTGCTTGTTTCTGGCTCCTGTGTTCTTTAACTTCAAATGTTCCAGTCATTTAATTAAATTAGAATAAATTATAGTGTAGATGGCTGTGCATGGCAAAACTGAAATCCAAGGTTCGGGCCACTGTAGTGAAAGGGACAATACAAATTTAAATTGGCTTCTGGCTTTTGGAGGTAGTTGATGTGAATTAAATCCTTTTCAGTGAGTTTGCAGAGAACTGGTAGGAGTCCAGTTCAGTAAGACCAGAAATGATTCATGGCTTGAAAACAAGGTGACTGTTGTACAGCCTAACTTAGGCAATCATGTTTTTAAATCCTGAGCTTCTGATTCCTTCCTTCCATACAGCCATCCGCTGTGGTGCTTTGGGGTATTGTGATACTGGACTGCCTTCAAACTATTAAGGAAAGGTTATTAGATTCTTTATCCCATTAGTTATCCTCACAGCATTCTAGTTGTATAGATCAATTTCTCTGACATGCTCACTTTTCTTTTTCCTTAATTTTTCCCCTTTTTTTTTTTTTTTTCCTAACTGATCAAGGATTTTATAAGTATGCCAAGATCATGTCATATTCAAAACATGTTAAAGTTATTTCAGGTACATTCAATCTTTTGCATACTCTCATTACTTTTTTTTTAGTGGTTCATCTTTGCAATCTTGTTTTGTTTTGGAATTTATAGTAAATAATTTGAGTGTCTCTTCTTCATTTGCTTACCACTTTATAGAGATTTTATGATGTGTTCAGATGTGAAAATTATTGTAATGGGCCAAATTAATCCCAAATATAGCTTCATAGAACTGACAAGGAGTTGTGATGCAGAATTCTGATCCATGTAAATGCATTTCATTTATTATTTATGGGTGGATAGCTCTACAGATTTTAATAGCTATAGATCCTGTTGTGCAAATTCTATATTAACATATGATGCACAAGATAATCCCTAAGGAGCTGGTGTTGTTTATAGCCATTTTCAAGTGTCACGTAGGTTCTTTAAAGAAGGAAGTCAAAAGGGTGCTTTGCAGGATTTTTCGTGAAGCTATCCCCATTCATGTGGGAAAGAAAATGTCATAGCACTTGAGAGAGCATTGATCTGGTGCAGACAAGCCTGGGGATAGTCTAATGTAGGTGCATATGTGTATTCCATACAGCAGGCACTTTTAGTCTGATGCATCCACATGTGCTGGATCTGCTGCATATCTACCCCTAGTTATCCACCCCTAGGTCTGCTTCCAAGCATCCTCTTCTGACTCACACCAACATTACAGTCATATGTTATGAAAGAAAGTCCTTGAAGAAAACCCGTTTAAAAATACTTTGAAGACCAATAATGAAGTAGAATAGCCACAGTTTTCAAATACAGAAAAGCCATGATAATAAAATAATACAATTTTCCAAACATGTTTATTACATAATTTTAATTCAGCCTCTTGGACCATTGCTTGCATGCGTGAAATGCAGACCATGCAATACTGTACTTTATGTATAGGCCATGGAGGCAATATTGTTTCAATAAAATCAAGCTGAGTTGGAAGGAAACAGTGGTGTACCAATTACCTGGAGAAGTTATATGGAGATACTGGGAGATTTTGCCTCTGAGACTCAGAGGATGTGACAGAAGTGGATGAAACAAGGTTAGCTTCTTACACAAACACAATAATACAGTACCTTGCACAATGCTCTAAGTAGTCTAAGGGAGAATATACAGGATCCAGGGTGAGGTTTGTCTGCTAGGAGTGAGAACAATCCAACTGTGGCAGGCCCATACCCAAAGAGTGGCAGCAGTCAAGAGCAGGAGCACTGGGAGGGTACTAGGAAGAATGCTTATGAGGCAAGACGAAAGGCATAACCTCCCACTTCTGCAAAGAAGCTATGGAAGTGGATTTATGAATGCTGGAGATACACGGGTGTTGATCCTGAACCATCCACTTCCATTTATGTACATTATCCAGAACAGAAAATGGAGAATATCAAGATTATAACAGGACTTAGAGACAGAGCAGAGTATGGGCTAGCTTAGTACTGCCTAAGCTAGAAACAGCCAGGCTAACTGCAGCTATGCTGATGGACTTCTTTGTCTATTCAAAAAAGGACATCAGAGGAAAAGAAGTAGCACTTTCTGAAATTCAGAGAAGGGTTGTTTAATATATTTCTTTTTGTACTTCATAGAAATCCAGAAGGGAACAGTGGTTGAGCATTGGCTCATAAGGAAGTGTGTGTTGTCTGTTGATTTCATTGCCATGACTTCAGGCATGCCCGGTTTTTCCAGATAAGCAGCTAAACTTTCAGTCCTCAGTGCTAAACATTTTTGCCCACTACTTCTTGTGGACAGAAAAACTCCTCAGGGGTAGTGGGGAGGAGAAACAAAGCCAACATATCATGAACTTCATGCCAATAAGTGTAAAATGCTACCAGAATTTAGGAAAGCATGTATGGATGATGAATTCAGAACCAATATTACGGAGAGAACATTTTCTGAAATTAAAATAAATTCCTACAGTACTTTCCAAAACTACTTCCAGCATTCCTTCTTTAGAAGTTCTGAGGCTGTCATGAACTGCTCCTGGTGATTAATGATTCTGCAATAGCTGATATATGGGTGATGAATTAGTAATCAGTTTCAAGCTTTAACAGATATCCAGCCTCTTTCCATTTTGTGTCCTATGCTATCCAAGTGCAAATTGCTTCCAAAAACATTTCTGAAATGTGATAATGGAAGTGCTATGAGAAGAACTGTGAGAGCCAAGCTTTACCTAAATGAGAGGAGTGAAATCGATTTCTGAACCTGCAGGTGTAGAGCTATAGGGAAGTTCCCAAAGACAAGTAGATACTTCACTCTCTTCGCTGGGCTTTGGCATCATCTTGAGCTGAGTAAGGAACGGGAATTCTTTTTCCATCAGTTTTGGTTCCCATAATTCTTCTTGCGGGTCCACTAATATTTACAGTTTATGAGCAAGTTTGCTGATGGTACTAAACTGGGAGGAGCTAGACAAATTAGAGAGCTGAGTAATTGCCAGTTGAAGTTGAACAAGAGCAAGTGCCAAATTCTGCAGCTGGGAAGGGGCAACCCTGGCTATAGGTACAGACTGGGGAATGAGACACTTCTCTTGCTGCTATGTTTGTCCCCTCAAAAGTAATGCCTCCTATTTATTTCCGTGGAAACTACAACAGATACAAAGAGAACAATAACACTATTTGACAGAGCAAATTCTCAGCTACAAAACGCAGTTTTTCAATTCACTACCATTAGCTATGCATTTTTGCCATGCTTGTAAAAATCTGCATCAGTGGATGTGATCCACGATTTCACAGCTGCTATGATGGCATCATTGTTAGGAAAATGTTGCCCACATAGCCCATCTATCACTGGCCCAAGCAGATGAAAGTTAGAAGGTGATAAATCTGGACTATATGGTGGGTGTCATAGGATAGTCCAACTAAGATTGGCAATGTACTTCACGATCTTCAAACTTGTACAGGGACCTGACATAATCATCTTGCAAGAAAAAGGTTGTCTTCCTTTCTGGCCTGACTCTAGAAGTTCCAGCCTTCATCTTTGTCAGTGTTCTGATGTGGTGATCAGAGTTGATGGTTTGTCCATATTCTAGGAAATCCAGAAGGATCACCTCTATCCTATTCCAAAAGACAGTGCACATCACTTCACCCACTGAGAATTGTATCTTGAACTTTTTATTCAATATGGAATTCTCATGTAACCACACCACAGACTGCTGCTTTGACTCCGGCTCATAGTGCTGACATCACGTCTCATCACCAGTAATGATGCAACCCAGGAAACTGTCACCTTCAGCCTTGTATTGGTTCAATAGGTCCTGAGAAATTTGCATTCTTTCTGTTCTTGTGTGAGAATTCATGGGATCCACCTGGCACAAAAATCTGTGATATTCCAACATTGCCAACTTCATTTCCGATGGATTGAAAACAATATTTAGCTATCCCTAATATGGCTTGTCTTTCACATCCCTGTCAACACTGACAAAATGCATCACCCACTGCCTCACTGTGCTCACATCCAATTCTTTGTCGCCATGTTCAGGAAGCATCAGTGGGTGTCATTTTTTCCATAAGGAGAAATTCGATGGCACACCTTTACTTCTTACACATTTCCATGTCAGATGTCATTTTGTCAGACTGCCATATGCATTTTGTCTGCTGCTATCTGTTGCACAGTAACAAAATGTAGTGGGATACTGGTGGGAAGGTTCAATCTCTACCGCCATACCACCAACATCCACCTCTGATGTCATCAGTCAACATAATACAACAAGAGGCATTACTTTTAGAGCAGCCCTTGTAGATTTAAATGGAGAATATATCACATACCAGCAATTCAGTGCCTGCCAATTACATGAAAAGCAACATTACATACACCTTTAACAATATTATGAATATTTCCTGCTTTCTTTACCAAGGCCCACTGATTAGCCAGCAGGGATAGGGAATATGTTTCATGGGTAAGCAAAGCCTGACCAGTCATCCACCAGTGGAAAACAAGTGGAAAAAAAAATCCCTCTGAGATGAACGAAAGTTATTCAGAAAATATTGGTAAGAGAATGAAATCAGAAATTTGGCAGATGTGGGAAAGTAAGACATACATATGGTGCTCTCCAGTGATTTTTGCAGAAAAACAAAAGAGCCGTGAAAAGAAAGTTCTTGTTCTAACTTCAGCTTATAAAGTAATTGGATTTAATTTTGTATTCATAGAAAGTACTTTAAAAATGAATACAAATTAGTTTAGGCAAACGTGTTCTCTTTTGGACTGAAAATTAGCAGAATATCTATAAACAAAGGCTAGTACTCAGCAGTAGTTGAGATGGGGAAGAGTTGAGATATGATTTTGTGGTGCAGAAATCACTTTTGGATTCCGACATATTTGTTATAGAAGGTTTTTGACAAATATGTTGTATGGAAAGTTATGTCATCATTTATTGTTAAACCCTTTCATCTGTCACAGACACTGCACTGCCTTAACTCTAAATTCCGATTTCTAGTTTTTCAGTAATTCCCTATACAGCTAATCTGTTTTGAATCAAATAAAAAGAATGAGTTTTGTTTAACAATTTGAGTGATCCAAGAGATGAAGGCGAATGTAAATTAAATTTGCCATTGGGTGCAAATGAAGAAAACATTGCAAATAATAGTGGAGATGGAGCAAGATCAAGTGAATAAAAGTAATTTACAGAACACCACAAGTAGCTTGGGCAGATGAAAACTATTTCTTCAGGGAGATACAGATCTATTTCCTGTAATAATGTGAAATAAAACAAGCAAATGGTGGGACATGAGGTTGCTAGGAGAGATGCCAATGACAAAGGTCAGATCCTGGCGTTATGATGCAGAAATTAAGTAGTTTATCTTTATAAGGTATTGATGCTAGAATATTGCTCTCAGGAAGCTTTTTAATAACTAGAATTCAAGTTCAAAAACAGTTCTCAGTAGGATTGCTTGGAAATGATTTATACTCCAGGAGTGATGTATTGTTACTAAAACTTAGTTGAGAACTAACTAACAAGGACACAACTCCATTGTACAAATATTTAATCGAGAATACAGCAAGGTTCAAGAGGAATTATTTAGGATGTTGAGCAAGATTTTAAGTAGAGGTATTGAGAAGTAACTAAGGAGCAGAAATTGCACACATCATATAACAAAATGGTTTCTTACAGAAGGAGGGTGCAAGCTTGTCAACGGTTTATGGGCTGGTCCGGCCCAGTTCCGTGACCAGCAGGGCAGAGGGATCTGCAGATCCGCGCCTCTGGGAAAGGGGAAGCAGGGGACCCCAAAATACTTGAAAACAACAGCACTGATCTGAGGTGGAACAAATGATTTTACTAAATATAGTATTAGTAAAATACAATGAGAGAGAGAGAGAGAGAGAGAGAGTCTGTTTGAATTGTATAGACCTCACCACAATGCTGGGGTGAGAAGTGCAGTCCAGTTGAGCGACTGAAGTACAGACGGCAAAGCGCAGGCGGCGAAGCGCAGATAGCGAAGCGCAGACAGCGAAGAGCAGGCGAAGAAGAAGGATCAGGTGACCTTGCTTGGAGTTATATCCCCTTGCTGACCGCAAAGTCTCCTGGGGAAATGTAGTTCTTCTCCGACGGACAAACATTCGGCAGATATCAAACCCCACCCCCAGTGCATTACATGATGTTATGGTGTGGAATACTGATGACCAAAAATCATAAAACCATGACAAAGCTGTAGAATAATTTCCCACTGAAAAGTGGAGGGGGCTCTGTACAGTCTCAAAAATTATAAGTAGTCTGGTTCAGGCACTTAATGCAGTTGTAGGCACATAATGCAGTTGCCATTTCTTTATGCATTTTACATTCATCTCTGCCTAGACCAGGAGAGAAAATAATATGAATATGACAAAGAGAAACTGAACAACAGCGTTTATGTGGTTTCTTTTCTGAAAGGCTAATTTCTTTTATACTCTCTATGAGCCAACAGTTAAGAAATTCTGGGATCTGTATTTCTAAGGGTCCAATGTAGATCACTACATCTCAGCCAATCCTATAAACTCTTTAACTGAATATTAATTGGGAAATTAGTTATTCCAAATGCAACAATAATACAGGGTGCAAAGAAGAAAATGCAAAGAAGGAATGCAATCTAGCAATTCTAGAACAAAAGCTTCAGAGAGAGATCTTTCCATGAAACCTATTCTCTGCATTCTACATCCTGCATCAACATTGCTTGTACATGAATAATATAATCTTAAGACATGACTGAACTTTGATATATTTGTTCATCTATGTGGAAAAAAAAAAGACCTTAAATGAGCTGAAGATAGCAGTACAGCATGGGGTTCGGGAATCTAGAACATATCACTTCTTTCTTTTAGAAAAAGAAGAAAACCCAACAACCCAAAAGCTTTTTAGTGATTATTGCTCAAATCAGTTACTGTGAGTAAATGTACCTAATACATTTGCACTGCAGGTTATGCAGTCACATTTTTTTATTTACTTACCTACTTATTTATTGCAGTATTTGCAAGTTTTTGATAACCACGTGGTGCTAGTGACCATCCAGTAATCTAGTGCTGAGCATTGGTGCAGTATTACAGGACTCAGGAGCCAGACTTACACTTTGAGTAAGATGGATAGAGACACTCATCATTTTCTTTTCTGTTAATTCAGAAACAGTGTAAATACAGACAAAGCTGTATCATGACTTACTGAAGATACCTTCTAGCTCTACTTCTCTGCTACTGGCTGCAGACAGTAACAGACACTAGCCCATTTTACCTCACAATTACAGTTGTATGTCCACACTGACTCTTTCCCATTTCGTTTGGAATCATATCTATCCTAATATACAGCTCTTTTTGGATTATCAAGAAGTCATTATTTTCAAACTGAACGGCAGCTACATCCCTGTTCTTTTCCTCATCTTTCTGAAATAGTTTGGTTCTGGTTTCTGAGCTTTCTAAAGTAATAAAGGCTTAGAAGCCCAGGATACCCTTGTGACCTTCTGGATATCACAGTTTTCTTTTCTTAATTCTAAGTGCAGTTAGATGAGTTTTCCTCTCAAATGACTGAAGCAGATCAGAAGCATTTTACGTAGATCTTATGAAGCTTTGAATCTTTTGGGAATCAGCCTGATTCTCTGAATCTGTCTTTCTCCTTGCAAGAAAATAACTCTTTCTGTTAAATGTTTAACAAATACTTCTTCCTTTTAAAAAATACCACTGCCTGTGTACCAATTGGGATTCGGATTCAGTTTGAAATTAAGACACATACATATGAGGGAGTTCAGTTCTCTGACTGTGGATACTGTGAACACCGTGATGTATCTTCCTTGTCCTCCAGTGTCTGCTCCAGAAGAGTGCCAGTTTTCCACGAAGCCTCTGTCACATATCCTCCTCCATATATACCTTCTGGCATCTGAGGTGACACAAGGCATGGGTATTTTAGAAACTAATCTAGATGAAAACCTATACTTCCATCTTGCTCTTTGAACATTTAATGTGCAGTTCATTTTCCTGAACATACAGGAGCTGACGTATCAAGTGCCATCAGGCTCCCAGCTAACATTGTGGATGAGGAGGGCCTCACATGAGGCTTCTGTCATGTCTGCTCATTTGCGCAGATATCTAAAACATCTTCCTTTTCTCAAATGCAGTCATACACCAAAGTGTAGGTGATTTAAACAAGCCAGCCTGAAAAAGATTGGTCTGCTTCTTGCCTACCTCCTTGACAGCATTACAAAAAGCTATGTAGCCTTTACTGAGTACTTACAATCATAGCTCACATATACATTAGGGTATGTCAACATTTCAACTTCTTTGCCCAGAAATGGTATCTTCATTTCAGAGCTGTAGCTGTGAACCTCTCCTTCTGCCTCAGTGACTGAGGGTTATTTTTTTCTCATTCGATAGCCAGGAGACCTCGGAGAGTGCTGGCTGGATGGCTGGTTCATTCTTCAGAGAATTTGTGACTCACTACAGCTCTAGACCCTATTTTTGCTAGAATGGTTATAGGTCTCCCTCTTAGAAATACAGCACATCTTTTATTAAGAGCTGGGCTGCATGTGTCCATTTCCCTTTACTCTACTACAATCAAAGCTAAGCTGGAAAAACTGCCCTTTTTTTTCACCAAAATACCTCACTTGAGGGAGAGAGGGCTGGAACAAACCACAGTAAGAAAACCATTGCTTTTTCTTCAACTAATGGCAGTTGCATTAGGCATAGTTTATCCACTTGGTGCTCTGACAGGCTGCATGCAGAACAGGCAGGTTGAGGGGGATGCTGAGGGTATTGAGCTGCACAGTGTGCTCAGGATATATTTGGAGATTCAAATCAGAGACACGGGTATAGCACCTTTGCATTTTTATCATAGTAAATGACAAAGCCATCTGGAGGCTTGCTTCACTGACACTACTAGAAGATTTCTGACAAGCAGAAAATACCTGCTCAATAAATGTCTTCCAGAATTCCCCTGAAACAACACTTATGTTCATCTGAAATGATTCAAAGATATGCTAAACTGAGATAAATTTCATTTCTTTTTGTTGTTGTTGTTGCTTTGTCAGTGACCTCTATTCCAGTGTCGTCTGTCACAGTGTCTCCTCTGTTTATGCACGTACCTGCGTATCTGCATGAGATACGTCAGGAATAGGAATGAGATTCCTTACAGAGAGGTGGGCAAGAAATTTTGGCACCAGAAAATATAATAAAATAAAACTTACGTTGCAGAGCAGCAATTAAATATTTTGAAATTTGGGGTGAAAAAAAAAGAGAGGACTGTGAAAAAATACCCTATCTGTGTAGTTATTTTGTCTGATTGATTTTCTGTTTTGTTTTGCCAATAGTAGAGCATGTAGGGTGCACCATAGCAATATAGTGGATTGTCTTCTTTTGTATTTATTTGTTAATTATCAAAAATATGGTTTTTGTTTTAATATTCTTTGAAATAATGTATAAATATTTTGTGTTGGGAAAATGAGAAGTAGATTAGTAGAGTAGATTACAGAGTAGATTACAGCTGTTCAGTGTTTTGAGATATGAAAGTCTCAAAGGAAAAGGAAGAAAGGGTCTTCACTTCCATGTTAAAATTTATGAAGTAAAAACAGAACCTCTCATTCATGTAGTTAGTCCTCGAGGTGTATATAGCACTGTTCTTGTACAAAGCAAGGAACTTCTTGCTTTGTAATAGCATTATTTTAGTGCTGATTATTTTCTCAGATCTTTAAATTCAGAGATAGCCAAAGGGCATGTTATGTTTTTTTTCTAAAGCAGAGGCAATAGTTGCTACTAAAGCTGCAGCTTGCAAACACTTAGCTTTTCCTTGGAAAGTTACATATGGACTTCGCTCTGTCACTCAGAGGAAGACAGTGCAGCAATCCTTAGGCTCTTCTGCATTTCTTACTAGTTTTAATCTAGTCAACTCCTGTTTCATACAAGTTGCTGCAGTACAAGACTAATTCTTTTGCAGTTTTTCTATTTAGTAATCCTCCCTGATTGCAAAATAAACAAGTGTACCTTATGTCTACATTTAATATATAAATATTTTGCTTTAGAGTTCCGAGGGCTTTTTTTTTAACCGTTTGCCATGGTAACATGGTTTCATTTAAGATATAAGGATATCTTCACGTTAAATGTTAAGAAATATTCTGAGTACTTTCTTCACCTTATGGTAGATAAATTCTGATGGCGATGCATGTAAGAGAAAAACAACACATGAAGGTAATAGATAGGAAAACTGAGAAAACTGAGTTGGAGCTACCGGACAAAAGGGAAGGGTTTGTTTCCTTTCTTTTCATTTTGGGGGAGAAGCTGAGATGGGAACATTTCTAAAGCCTGAATTATTTCTTTTTTTTTTTTTTTTTTCATCAAAGAAGAGGAAAAGAGCAATTGAGATTTGAAAATGTCCAGGAAATTAATTTCAAAGGAAGAAAGGAAGTTATTTATAGAGGTGGAAAGGTGGCATTAGTTAATGCAAGTTACCTTTGATCATTTCTTTTTGTCAAGATAGTTGAAGGTGAAAAATGAAAAAAGAGAACAGCAGCTGAAGCTATCAAATCTTCAGGAGCCATCACTCTGTTTCACTCTGAGACTAAAGGTGGAAGAAAATATCTGCAAGTCTAACACTAAGAGAAACAGATGAAGTAATGTAAATTTGAGGCAGTAGTCACTGAAAAACTAAATTTGAAGTCACTTAGGAAGCGATGGTTTAAAAAAAAAAATGACAATAGATTATCCCCAAAGTCAATTATTTTAACATCATAAAATTTTCTTTAAAATTCATATAAGTGAAGCCCAGTATTCATGTTGTCATGCTAAATTGCATAGTTTAAATATGGTAAATTTTGAAGTAGATGGCCCTTTTGTAATGTTAACAAAGAATCCATTGTGAAGAAGAGTTGGGGATGGTTAGTAATGACTAAGGGAGAGAAGTCATTAAGATAATGTGATTCTCATGGAAAAATTAATTGAATTTCATCTATTATTTCCCAGCTACAGCTAGCATATTTAAAATTAAATTACACGAGACATAACCTATCTATGTGGGTTTCCGTAAGTAAATATCAATACCTTTTCAGTTTCAGAAAATAAAATTGGAGTGAAAAATGGAACACAGACATAACAGAGACATGTCTGTATTAGTTTTTCAGTATTGAATTACAGATGTGGAGAGAAGTAGATTCAGATCATTATTTCTTTTCTTTCTGTCCCCCTTTTCAATATTTTCATTACTTTCTTTGAGACTTTAGTAGAAAATAACATCTTAAAAATAAACTGATTTTTTAAAACCATATACAGACTGTTATAGCTGAGTTCCTCCTTTAGTCATTAGTAGGGTCAAGTAAACAGGTCAGTCTCTGAGAAAATTATACAGCAGAGCCTTGTTTGTATATGGAGAAATTACTGGGAGTCTGCCTAGAAATTCAACTCATTTCTTTTATTGGCAGATCAAAACCACTGTTGGGTTGTGGATTGTATTTGTTTGTTAGGGTTTTTTTTGTCCATACACATGGCAAGAAGAGTTATGGCATTTCTGTTGTGAACTTGCTTTTAAACCTTTGCAGCCTTACAGATTTTTACTGCTGGAATTTGTTTACAAGAATACGTAGTCGAAAAAGTAAGATCATAATTAAAATTGGAAGTAACTTTGTTTAAAGGAAGTAAATTTACATTACGTTTGAGTTAATGAAAATATTAGAGGATTAAACATAAATGGAATTCAATATTAAGCTGGTTTTGTTTTTGTTTTTTTTCTCTGCTTGATTACAAGTATGTACAAGCTGTAAGGGCTTTGCAAAGTAGTTAAAGTGCAAAATGGAATTCCTATGGTACTGTTTGATTTCTCCTCTGGCTTGGACTATGAACAGATGTGAGTCACGTTTGATCCACTGATAACAAAGGGGTTATTTGGCTGGATTTCAGAATTCACCCATAAAGCAGCTAGAAATCTTATTCCATGTTTATAATGGACCCATTTCAGAAAAGATACTGTTTGGAGTAAATGAGGGTGGTATTTAGGTCAGATATTCTTCATGTTTATCTAAATTTATAAATCTGCCAGTGCAGAGTGTCAGAGGTGAAAGGACAATCCAGCATGTCTGTTCACTAAGTGTGACATTCTGGAATATGATAGAAGACAATCTCTAAAAAACAGTTCTTATGTTTTCTCCATTTTCTCTTATTCAAACAAATGTTCAACTCATATATGAAAGACTGAGAAAGATCTAGTTTTCCCAAAAGTTTTTGAGTTTTTCCTGCCATATTATTCATCTGGAGTCTGCTCTTGTAAAGCCTTGGCTGATCATGGTCATCCTCTAAAGTTTACAGTGGTGAGTTTGCAATGGGACAAAGTCTTCTTTGGGACAGTGAGAGAGTTTTGTAAGATGTTTTGTTTTATTTCATATTAGGATTCTGGACAGGGCAGTTGAGTAGTGGAATATATGATCTGGCTTGAACAGTGCTCAGCTGAAGCTCCTTGATTACTTGATGGCATAGCAGTGCCCTGCAGAAGGAGAACTGGGACAACTGTGGAATCTGGGAGTTGTCTTCCCTCTGCCTTCTCAGCAGAGAAAGAAAAAGTGGGAAAACATCTGTGAAGTGGGAAGAAAAAAAAGGTCAAGACGACAATCAAAACTAGAATCTCTAGTTGGAATTCAGGTGGCTGCCTTTTAAATTACCTCTAAGAGTTTGGCGTCTGATTGCTGCTATTCATGAAAAGTGGCTTTGTTTTTAGTTCTGAAAGATCCCTGAGCAACTGCTCTGCCGTGAGTTTTCTTCAGTGAATTGCTAAAATATTCTCTTTTGATATTCTGTCTTGACCCTCTCCTCCTACTCACCTCTTTCAACATATCTTTAGCTGCTTTCAAAGGATTAGTGTGGAAGTAGTTTTCTCTCCATGTTTCATGAGGCATAGTGGTACTGCAAAGTGTCTTCCTTGTATTTAAACTAAAAAGAGGATTCAGATTAGATAAAAGGAGGAAATTCTTTACTCAGAAGGGAACAAGGTGCTGGCACAGGCTTTCCAGAGAAGCTGTGGGTACCCCATCCCTGGAGGCATTCAGGGCCAAGTTGGATGGGAACCTGGGCAGTCTGAACTGCTCAGTGGCAGACCTACCCACAGCAGAGGGTTGGGATTGCGTGGGCTTTCATGTCCCTTTCAACCCAAACCATTCTGTGATTCTGTGATTCTGGGAGAAGTTTACTGATGGAGGAAAGTGATTTGGCTGAAGGCTAGCTAATGAGCCAGAAGAAGACAAGGAGCAACTGTAAGGCATAGACAAAATTTTATCTGACTCTATTTCAACCCACTGTGTGTGCTTATGGTACAAAGGTTCTGTTAAACCACCACACAGCAAACAGCTTCAGTTCTTTCCCTGGCAGATGACTGTCAGGCTGAGCTGCCATGATCTGTGACAGTGCTCTCCCCGGTGAGCAATGGGCACAGAGCGGACCTGTCTCAGCAGCTGAAAGAGAAATGAAACCGGGCAGAGGCATTTGTCCTCCCTGTTACCTTTGTAGTCTACTGCCTACCAGCTGGCCTTCTCAGCCCAGTGCCCTTTTCAGCTGCTCCTTACCTTAGCTTTCGATATCAGCTTTGACATGGCCCCTGGTTAGGCAATGCAGCACTGGTATGACTTATAAAGCCTGACATTTTACAAGACTATCCCATTTTTATAGCATTTCCATGCTTGAGAAGGTGAAGATCCTTATGCTGGGCTGCAGCAGTTGAGCTGGCAATAACTCCTTTTTTAAATGTTATTCTTTTTTGTGTCTGAAATTACCAAAATCCATCAACCCTCAAGTTAGTTATAGTGATGCTTATCTATTCATTGAAGGAAGAGCTTTATACAGATAGGATCCAGGTTACTTGGAGTAGTACAAGGCTACATTGTTTTCTATTTCCTGATTTTTAAGAGACTGTTCAATTTACTGTTATTTGTCAGTCTTGACTGAAGTTTTAATATGGTCCCAGATCAATAGAGATGGGCTTTTAAATTGATAGTGTAAGTTATAAATCCTGTTTTAACACTATGGTACTGTGTCCTGGGAAAATGCCATTTAATGGCAGTCTTATTTAGGTAGCTGAATCCTAGCTAACTTAATCCCAAATATATTTTACATCAGATATACTTTGCAGAGCTTACTGACAGTAACATTAATCATTCACCTAGTGCTGACACTATGTAATGATTTGAGTAGTACATCCCTTGATTCTGTATAGCAATATTAGTCTTTCCAGTTGACCACGTCATCTGCCTTGAAGGATCATTTCAGATAACAAAAAACAGATTTGTTATGCAAGAACTGGTTGCTCGCACATGCAAGCACTGTTTTTCTTCCTAGCAGAAAGCTATTTTTTCTAGGACACCAGCGGCGTCTCCTATTACAGGAAGACATTGTTGATGATGTCTGTAGAAAGCCCCATATTTCTAGTCACATACTGTGAATAATCAAAATCTGAGAAACTACTTTATTCTGAGCCAGGGAAAGCTACAGTGGGAAATATAAATGCAATGTTTGGCTTATCCTTTGGGTTCATGTGTTCCGGATATCTTAAGGTCTCTTCTTTCATCTGCACGTTCTTTTGCATCCTGATACTGCATTGCCTGGGAGCTGTCAGGTCAGCTTGATGCCTAAAATACCAATAATACTACTGAAATTGTCGATATTTTGATAAACACCTGTGTGTTTATGACTCTGTTTGTGTTTTCTGTTTGTATACTACTATTTTACTAACACAAAGATACCTGCTAAATTATAAGCTGAGCACTAAGGCATGTACAGATACATTTTCCACAGTTTTTCATCATTATACACTTTGTATGTTCCTTTAAAGCCTCTTAAATTACCAATATATTTTCTAAGTGACAATAATGTTGCTTTAGTAATAAGATTACAGCTGTCCAGAGGTTATCCAGAAGCTGTCCACCCACTAGCTATAACTTATGACTGAGCCAGTTAATGGCTCAGTTCTGATTTGGAGTAGCTCCCATAAGCTGGAGTATCTGGAATACCATTAAGTAATTTGAACTTGAAAACTAAAGAGAGTTTGCAGCTGTGTGATGGGAGAGATCAGGCAGGCTGTTATAATAAGAATGCTGTTCTGCCCATACTGCTATAGGAAGTGCTTCTGGCTCCTCTATAGTTGTATTTGTTATGAAATGCCCTTAGAAAAAGCCAGTTCTCCTCAGTGTCAGCCCTGCTCTACTTAAGAGTTATAACCAATGAGAACATATTAGCTAAAATCCAGTTTGTATACATTACTCTAGAAAATGGAAGGCCTAGACTTTTTTCAGTGTAAATTGAGTTATAGCAGATGGAGGCTTAAGGACCAGAAAATAAACTATTAAAGATAGGTAACTTCACATTGTTCTTGTATGATTTCATTGATTTTTCCTGATTCAGCATAAAGCTGAATTCTAAGAGTATCTGCCGTTTGCTGCACTAGCACTCTGATTTAGCTAAGAGATCAGGATGTGATATGTTTCTGTGTCTGCATAAAGTCCAGATTTCATTTGGTACTTCTTTATTTTTCTTTGTTTTCTTTGCTAGAACCTGGGCATTCATGTTTATGACCATTTTGTTTTTCAGCACCTCCCAGATGGCTCTGCCCCAAGTGCACATGCTGAATTTTATCTTCTGCCGGATCCTGATGAAGTCAATCAAAGGAAAACAAGAACAGTTCCCAAAACCACCAACCCTACTTACAATGAAATTGTGAGTACTTTTCATTTGCTTCCATCATTTCTTATGCATTTTATTTTTGTTATCTTCTCTTGAAATAATACAACAATGTGGCTCTAAGGGCTGTCACAAGTATGATCAAACAGAAGGAATCTATTGTAAGCTGAACCATAAATGGGAAAAATCCTTTCTATTGCTTCTTTCTCAGCAGTGAGACTGTCTTTTTATGTGTTTCTGCTTGGGAAAGTGGTTGGATTATTTACTCTGTTTGGTCTTGTATGGTAATCACTGTTACACGATAGCCAGATGAGCCCCAGTATCACTGCACTAAAACCTAGGCTGATTTTAATTCCGATTTATGTAATAGCACAAAAAGCACTAATTGAACGGGTGCTGTTGCTCAAAATCACATTCGAAAATGGACAACCAAATTGGTTGTCACCGTCCCAAATAATAACACAATAATAAATAGTCCAGCCCTTTTTATGTCGAGATGCCAGTGGTTCACAGCCGTATACAATTATTTCACTTACCACTGAAGTGCTCATGCCTCTGGGGTGTAAAGAATCATTTGGATGGAGAAATGTTTACTACAAACTGGAAAGCAGCATAAACTTTGTCCTTTTGTAGGAGGAGATGAGATTCAAACAGTAGGTAGGATTGAAGATGGTAAGTATTACATGAAGCAGATCTCCTAAGGATCTCAAGGCAATTTACAAACATACTTTGAGCAACCTTCATGGAAAGTATGGCCACTATATCCTGTTTCACAGATAAGATACAATTAAAATTAAGTTAGTTAGCTGAGACTGAGTCCTTATCTTCCAGTTACCCCCTCCTGGGATTTTTAATTTTTTTCTTTTTCCCACTTCTAGCTGATTACAAAGCTACCTACTTATATTAATGGCTTCCAGCACTGCTGTAAGAAGGCTCCTCCACTGCTATTGCTGCTCCCTATATTATTGCCTGGGAATAAAAAGGAACTAGCTTTTATTTTTCCACTGTTTTTTCCTTTTTTTTTTTTTTTTTTTTCCAATCAAGGAGTGGAATGTGGCTAATTGGCCTAGCAAAAGCTATTTCTTTATATTTGAAGGTTATTTAAAGAGAAGAAATAGAATTGTTTCTATATTAACATTCTTTTAAATTTTTCCAAAATGTGGTGCGGTCAAGAACTGTTTAACCATTTAGTAACACTGGTACACAGTTTTGTTTCTAATCATTGTTAGACCAATTTGAATGCCATAAAATCCAAAATTCTAGGTGCAGTCAGACAGTAGTCTGAAATGCTGGGAGGGGATTTAATTGTGGTTAAGGATCATCCTTCTGCTGTTAAGAGAAAATTCATGCACACTTAAATATCCTTTACTCAAAACTTACAGCCTTCTTCACAGATGCTCAGTCTTTTTCACCAGGAGCTGCTAATCACAGTGGGGACATATGGCTCTGCTGAACTTGGGCATTTCAAACCCAAAGCTTGTACTGTTAGCAGCTCTGCTCCTCCATATGCGATATCATTCTGTATGCATTTTCTGTCCAAGGCTGGTAGACTGAGGCAGAAGAAGCCCCAGGGAAGGAAAACAGCTAAAAATATAAGTCAGCTGTCTTTTAAGTTAGTTACTGTCCAAAATGCTGTGTACAGAAATGTACTAGCCTTTTTTATGAGTTCATAAGTTTTTATTAAAGCCAAATGGCTGGAAGGAAGCTGTAGATTAATTTCTCTCCATGTTCAAGACTGAGAAAATTCTGAAATGTGCTTCTCTTGGGTATTTTTGCTTTTAGTTTTGTACTTTTATTGCTTATGACTGCCTACAGCAAATTATCAACCTTGCAAAAGTGCATTTTATTTTTGATTTCTACTCATACGTGAGATTACAGATGCGAAGGTCCAGGAGGACCAGCAATAAAATGAACCATGCTGAATGCTTAGGATTTGCTTTTAACAAGCTCTCCTTTTCTCTTGTTCCTGTATTTGGATTTCAGTTTGTTGCACTCATATTGGTGTAACACTGAATTAAAAAATGATTATCTCAGAAAAATGGGATGCAAGGTAAGGAGAAACAGAATAATATGCCAGCTGTTAGGCTACTGGCAATAAATAGGAATCACTTGGGAGATTTCAGATTAGTTTAGTGGGAACAAAGAAAAGTTAGAAAACTGAAAATAAGTCTGAATTATTTAAGTTCAAATTCTCACTGAGAAAAGGATCAATGTGCAGAACCAATGACAGTGGGGTCTTTCTTGTGTGTCATGTTTATTATGAGACACACTGCAAGTCCTCACACTTGCTGTCCTTTGTCTCTAAAGCACCTAGAGTCACACACTTCTAGAATGAGTGAACCTCCATAGCAGGAATAGGTGTGCTTTGCCACGGGGAAGTCAGAACAAGAGGGAATTCTCTCCATCCTGCACGTGGTGTGGAAGGGCAAACATGAACAAACCCCTAGGCTACATCAGCCTAGAGTGCTGTTGCAGCTGCCTTCAGAGCAGGGAGCTGCTGAGCTGCAGCAGGACTAACAGCCCAGGCATAACAGAGGAGGAGGGGACCTGTGCCCAAAGCCACAGCAGCTAACTGCACCACTATGCTTCAATGCTGATTTGGACAATTAAGGGCGAATCTAGAAAGTTTGTCATGGCTACTGAAGTTCCCCCAACTGTCCCTCATCTGTCATTAAAATGTCATTAGACAACGTGCTTTTCTTTTTGGAACCAAAAACACTTGAATGTGTGAACCAGTCCTAGCTGTCCCACTGATGTGGGCCACCTGTGCATTACACACCTCCATTTGATCCAACTAGGAGGCAAATATTGTTACTAAACAAGGATTTCAGGGTTTAACTGTTCTTGTTATGAAATTCTAACTGGGGGAGTATTTCTTTTGCCCACATGTAATTCATCTGTCTACAGGCTTTCTTCAGTCCCCACTCCCTGATTATAATTATTTTAGAAACAATTTTTGGGATCTATTGAAAGCCACCAAGATGACACTTTAAGGTCATTTTTATATTGGTGAGATATGCTATCAGAGGACAGGAAAGCTGGATTTTGTATTCATACACAGTTTGATGAAGAAGGCACTCAGTAAACATAAACTGAAAGGCGCTGGCACCGCTGTCATGACAGCTGTCCTAAGCTATAATTTCCAAAGGTTTCCAAATTGGCACATTAGACTTACCAGACTGCAGCCTGGTAAGACCTTTCTAGTAAAAGCCAGTAAAAAAGAATGATGAGTCAGCTTTTCTATCAGCAATCCTGTGGCTGTTCACTCTTGGCACATCAACTATCCCACCAGGGATATATACTGTATATACTATATATGTGTATATATACTATAACACCAGGGAGCTTGTTCTAGTGCTCACCTGTCATGGACCAGAGTGCTCTGTGGTCTCACAAGAACAGCCCAGCCCTGTTAGGATTGCCTGGGAGAACCAGAGATCTCACACCTTCTGGATCCGCCTGTGAAGTTCACCCTCTGGCTGTCCCTTGCAAGAAGAACACTGCTGGGGCTTAGCCTTCATCTCTGACTGAAGTGTGTCACTGATTGCCACTGCTGCTCCTCACAACGCACAGTGCAGGGAGCAGTCCAGCCCAGAGAGACCCAGGCTAGGCTGGGAAGCTCAGTCTGACTTTCCTCTTCATACTGCATCCAGATTGTGCAGTAAATCCAAGCAGGCTGCATGGCAGGCTCACTGTGGGCAGTTTCACTTTCCCATCCTCGTGAAGTGACAGTGTTACTGCATTTGCTTTTTAAGCTGCATGGTGAGATTAAAATTTTAAGCATTTTCCACTGCAACTAAAATAGCAAAAACATTGGAAACACTTCCATCCATACAAATTTTAGATTAAATGCACTTCTCTAACAAAGCTTTCCTTTGAGGCCTGGATCTAGCTGACAGCGTTCTTTCACATTCTATCAAGCTGTACGCAGTTCACTCAGCAGTTTTTGATTAATGCAGAGATTGAAACATAGGAGCCTATTCGGAATGCATATCCTTGCATAGGCTTGTTAGCCTATCACTCCAGATTTATTTTTTTAATTCAGAAACCACTGCATTATCATTTTGTAATTAATCTGTGTTCTCACAGCACCAAGGTAATTTCAAAGATATTTTTTTGAAACTATAGGCTTTAATAATTTTCTAAAGAGATGCTAAGCAAGCTGTGTCATTTAATTTGAGAAGCATTAACAGCACTTCTCAACTAACAGAAACGTCCAGATTTAGTTGTTTCCACTTGCTAAATTGGGGGCCAATCTCAGGCATGTTCCACACCCACAGCATCTACTGAGTGGGCTGAGCTTTCTATCATGTTAACAACTCCATAAGTCCCTTAAAAAATGCACATATTATAGTGGGCACATTTAGATACAGTTAACAACCAGGATCACATATACAGCTATTTTTATTGAAATAGTAAAGTGTATACAAATTTCAAAGGAAAATTATTCTCTTTTTCATGATGCGGATTTCTGATCTAGAGCAGTTGTGGAATTTTATGGAAGTCTTGGTTATAAAATTTTGGGTTTGCTTTGGTATGTTCCTTTCTAGCTTTGGTGTGTAGCATGAGATTTAATCACATAATGTATTATATTATATTAGTATAATAACATATTATACTAATAACAATATTCTGCAGTCCTGTGCGTTGTGTTGTATACTTTCATAAGACATATGGAGGGAACATAAAGCTGTTTTGAGGCACTACTAAGCAACATGTAACAAATATAATAATATACCAAGTTACAAAAAGAAAAAAAGAAAAGACATAAGAGGGTTGTTTGGTTATTTTTTTTGTTTTGTTTTTTTTCAGAACAGAAACACCATTTTTCAAAGCATTTGATGTGGACAGATATTTAAAAGTTTACATTTACACCTTTCCAAAATTACTATTTCACACTTCTGTCTGTGATAAGTACTCTTCATCTTAATCTCTCCACTGGAAAACCAACAGTTGTATTCTTCCCTGGAGAGATTTGTGGAGATCTGATATATCTCCTCATTTGAGTTCAAAACTCTGCCTTAGTTCCAATTTTCACATGGCAAATCATGCATTCATATTTTTTTAATCAAGTATTGCAACACAGGTTTCAAATTTATTTACAAATGCTTGGTAATCAGACTTCACAAGCCTACACTAGCAGAACGCCTCTTAGATAAACTACATCGATCAAATGTAGATCTGAGCTGAATCCACTAACTTGAATTTGGCTCATAATTAATAGCTTAGAATTCTGGAGGACAGCTTACAGTAATTATTGTAAAGTTATCGTCATCATCCGGAAGGCTGTACTGAAGTATTTTGCTTGTCAAATAAATTCACAGATTCTTATGCTTTCCTGTGCACTTTATGTTATTTCAGGTTGTGTACAACAAAGTTATGCAACTTGAAGGCCATATACTGAAGCTTGTTGTGAAAAGCAAAGGAACATTTGTGGGAGCTGTTAACATTCAACTGAGCAGAGTCCAGTTAAATGAAGAAAAATGGTATCCACTGGGAAACAGTGAAATTTAAATGTGGTCTAAGACAATTCAATTATTTATCCGCTAATGTTTCTTTATTCCATTTTCCATGGTACATTTTGTCTCAGTTGCCCTTGAGAATATGCATTCATCTGCTGATCTCAACATTTCAAATCATAAGGCTATTGTCTTAAAATTGCTACCATCTTCTTGCAACAGATTCCCGTTAGGGTGAGTTTAAGAAATTGCATTCTAACGTGTAGGAGCGTGCAGGTATTCTTATGACAGCAATCAAGACTTTTGTTCATGTGAAACAGTAGTGTAAAAACCCTGAATTTAGTGCACATCAAAGTGTGGGTCAGAGCCTAATTCTTTGCCTGCTAATTCCACTGATGGTGTTGAAACAATGCTGATAAAGGTGTAATTTATCATTGTCCACTCTGACTCACTGCATGTGATGATTCAGCAGAGGGATCCATGGGAGGATTCCCTGGGTGCCAATACATTTCAGACGTCTAGCAGATTTCATGTTAAATCTTATGCAATCTGTACATTTGAAAACAAGCGTACCAACAATGAATCAAGAACTTAACAACTGCACAGAAGACATTTTGTGCAGTATAGGTTGGTGTTTATGTAATGCAACTTTATATCTCGAATCCTCATTTGTGAATAAGCTATTTCAACATTTCTTTTATTCTGACATCTAAGAGGCAGATACAACTGGTTGATTGTGAGAAGAAAGGAGGAATGTGGAGCTAATCTTCACAAATAAATAAAACATACTGAATGTGAGCTTTCAGTGTTGTATTTATTTAAGATCATATTATAATGAATCATTGTTCACTCGTCCTACCCCGTTGCATTCCTATTCTGTATAAGGGAGTCAAGTGAATACAAGCATTGACCTTAGGGCTACGTATACATGTACCCAATGAATGTGAGTTCTACCTCTGAGTTCACTGAGGCTGATCATGGGCTCTGTTCTTCAAAGCATTTTTACCTAAAGCAAAGAACCACTTAAGCACATCTTTGAACATTTAGCATGTAAGCAACTCTAATGAAATGTCCATTACTGCCAGTCTGTTATACACATGCAGAGCTGAGCATGTATATAAACCTTTCCAGAAGCAAGGGCACATTTTAAGGCACAGGAGACACGTTGATTTGTGATCTGATCTGCTGTAAAATTTTAAGGTACCATACTGAGTAGATCTGACATTTGTTCTACCAGGTAGAAAAGTGGTCAACAGAGGGATAATAACTCCAGAAGCTGAAGATAATTGCCTTCTTCTCCCAAAGGACACTCACATATCAGACTTCAGAAGGTAATGTTGTATAAAGCTCCTGAAGTGGGACTAGGAGTGCTGTTTAGGAATCTAAATAAGCTGCAGTTTTCCTCAGCGTCAAACCAATTGGCCATGTCACTTGATCAGTTTGTGTCTGAGAATAGATACACCAGATTGCCTTGTGAAATTAAATTCCTCCTCAGTAAAAGGAGCTAGGGGGGAACTCTGCTTGAATATTGAGTATTATTATTATTAGAATTCTGAAGAAAACTATAAAATATTTATCACAGGAAAAGATATTGGCTAGCATACAGATATGATCACTACAAAGTTCAGTAAGTCTAACATTTTAGATCATAGGATTTCCTGAGTAAAGAATCAAGTGACTTGTCACTCAAGAACAGAAAACATATTGTTTCCAGCTTACAATGTTATCAAATTACGTGACCTTACAGTTCAATATTGATTTTAGATTCTTAGTCTGCTCCCTTGGTTTCCTCATTACAACTGTAATGCTATTTCCTAACTGTTATTTTCAGTGACATTTTCTAATCATTGATTACAGCATACTGTGATTTTCCATCTTAGAGCAACATTAAATAAGATAGTGTTAAAAAGGCTTTAAATAACAGAAGCATTAAAAATAGAATATTATTAGAACTGTCTGCAAACAGCATTACAAATAGAATGTTATCAGAACTGTCTGCAAACATAAGCAATTCTGTTGATATTAAAGAAAGAAAACTGTCAATAAAACATACTTAAAAAAAATGCACGTTTGAGTAACAGATCTGCAATCAGTGTAGATAAAGTCCTCTGGAAGCTCAGCAATACTTCAGTTTTCTAAGGAAGTTGGGAAAACTATGATTTATGGATGAGATTGGCACTGATAGCTCTGTTAGGCAAAAAAATGCCCTCAGAGAACTCAAATCATACAATCAACATTTACCTTCCCTAAACTTCTTCAAATCCACCTCAAAGCCTTGTGCTTCCTATTTCCCAAATTCACAGTCAGTAAGAGGTATCCTGAGCTTCCTGCTGCTATGAGGAACGTAGCCCTTTACAAATCAGCCTGTGAATTATTTGTCTTTCTTTAGCAGCAGGAGGTTCAGGATTAGGCTGAGAAAAGGTACCAATAGTAGCATCTTAAGTTTTTATCATTTTAAGAGCTGCTTTTTCTCAGAACTGTTTTTCCAGGTGGCAAAATTTCAGTAGACATTAAAGGGATATAGCTCAAGCAGAAACTGCCGATGCTATACATTAAAAGAGACTTTAAACTGAATATGTCACTTTTTTATGTTCCCTTGAACATGATTGCTCTTTGTCAACACAAATAAATATGTGCATGTTAACAAGTTTACAATTTTGTAGTATAAAATCATAAATATTAAATTTTTATCTTCAGAAATTAATCATAATTTTGCAATTAGCTGCAAATGAAATTATTAATTGAATTCAACAAAATGTTCAGAACAGTTCACTCTGTATGAATTATTAGTAGAGCTAACTTCACTAGCCATTACTTATTCAGGATACCATTTACTCACACAAGAAGTCACATTAGCTTAAAAAAAATCAATGAGAACATGCCACTCTGGAAATCAGACTACTGGGTTGTTGCAGGCCAAGTGATGTTGCTTTATTGAGAGGGGTGTGAGTCACCAGAATGACAACTATTGCAGAGCGCTATTAGTAGTACCATACGTACACAAACAGAGATGCAGGTTCCAGTTTGCCACCACGTTTGGAAAACAGGGGAACAGTGCAGTAACCTGAAAAAATAACGACACTTGGTTACAGTTGTGTTTTATGATCTACTATGCAAATGTAACATAGCAATGAACCTCAGAATAAGTCATTAAAATAAAGTGAAATGATACAGAACCAAACCCCCATTTCTACTGGTTTTCTCTTCTACATATACAACATTTTGAATCTGGCACGTCAGGACACAGAGTAAAAGACTAAGTATAGAATCTTTTAGGATCTTCTCAGTTTTTTAAGGTGAAGACTGGACAAAAAAAAGCAGCAAAACTTTAAATATGAATAAAGTGTGCATTCTAATATTCAAGGAGCTATACTTCATGCATTCTTTTTATTGCAAATTAAACAACTTCTCAATCAATAGTGATAGTGCTTTAGGGAAAAGAGTGGTGTTACAGCAATAATACACTGCCAGCTAAGGCAAAAAAAAAAAAAAATGTGGCATAAGATCTTCTATCACGAAATCTTAAGTCTGTTAAGAATTGCCTTCTGTATATGAGTGATTCCCAGTATCAGAGGTAAGGCATCCCTCAGAAACTGTGTGTTTGTCATTTAAAGAAGGTCTTGTTCTTAACTTGAAGATTATCTTACCTGCTCTGAAAACAAAAAAACACCCTCCTCCAAAGCCAAAGCCTACATTCATAAGAATGTAACATATATTATTTCATAGAAATGTCACATCAGTTAAAAAATGTTCTGGTTTTTTTCTGCGTCTACACAACTGCAGTCATTTAAATATCTGTTGTCACTAAAAGTTCAGTTGAGAACTGCAATTCTCAAAACTCTTCTTTGCTTGTGTCTGGACATGGACACAATCTTCAGGACCTTCCTTTGGGTTTGGATTTTCTTGATTCTTTTATTCAGTGTTAAAGTTCACTTTACACTTAAGGTTCAGCTTCTGAGCAACAGATATTAAAAATGAACCTTGTAAACATGCATTTGTGATCAAGTAAAATTCTGTTATTGAAATGACTCCAATTTGTATGAAATCATCAACTGTTAACTGATGCAGTGATAGCTAGCTAGGATGTGGGACAATTAAATTCCTGTCTTACACTGGACTGAGACAAAGGGGTTGTAACCCAGGAGTCACCCCTCTAGCCTTTAACCTCCCAGCTAGAGGGACATTCCCATCTTCAGTCCCTCTAAGTACTAAATCACTGCATGAAAAATTGCATACAGCTACAGGTGGGCAGCAAGTGTCCTTACCCAGTGCAACCTGTAGCTGTGTGGTGAAACTGCCACTGAGAAGTTACACATTGAATGATTCTACTAAAATAAATAAATGAATTTATTTGATTTTAATATTAATGATTTAGACATAGCCATTAACAACCTTGCTAAGCTTTATTAAAAAAAAAAAGGCACAGTGTCCACTGCCAGCTCCACTTTTTGCCTTCATGTCTTCATTTACTAACAAAAGTTGATTCTGTTTGCTTTGTCAGAAATACATTTGGAAATCCAGTACAGTAAACAGTAATTTTACATAAGCCTTTCTTCTTGGCCTACTGACTTCTGTGTCTGTTTTTTATGTGCAGCCTATCAATCACATAAGATTCCAGGAACTAAACTGGTACAAGAGAAGAAACAATATTAAGAAAAATACTACATACATTTTGCTTAATATATATTCTTCATTCTGCACTCTGAAAAGTTATGGGCAGATAACTCGAGGGGTTCATGACTTTTTTGCTTTGTTTTAATTTGGCTAACTGGGGTTTGGAGCTTGAGTAGAAAATGCAGAGTTCTGACTAATTGCTCTTACTTTTTTTTCTATCAGAAAATTTAAAACACTATCTGAAGAATTTCTGTTTTGAAATGAATGTTTTAATAGGAATTATTAACAGTCATTAATGGTGTCTTGATTTCTACACTGTAGACTAATTCAGAGTCTACACAGAGTTCAACTTTTAACCTAGTGTTACTCAGTTCTCTAGGAAATACACATAATGCTGTGCTGCATCAATACTACAGTAATGATAAAAGCATGGATTGTTGTAGATAACTTTGGAGTGTTACTGGTGACTCACTTAAAAAGATGTTACCTTTACTCAGACTCAGCAGTGGTAAAGTGTATTGACCAAGGAAATCATTTGCAATCAGAGAGATCTCATCTTGTACACAGAAGCGAATCAGTGCTAGTTCTGGAACTTGGACGGTAAAAGAGAAAGTTTCATCCCATCTAGGACTCAAAGCTAATGAAAAGAGAAAATATATAGTATCAGAATACCATTTATTATATTTAATATCTGAGTTGTGCCTGCTATCAGTAATCCTTACTGGTAAAATTCTTTCTTTTTATCTAGATTTTTGTGCCAATTTAAATAAATGACAGGACTCCAACTGACTGCAGTGATATAGGTCACATCTTTTGTATGGATTATGAAATAAAAACTGTGACAAGGGAGTGCTCAAGATGAAGCAGACAGCCTACGATTTGCCTACAGTATGCATATCATCCCTTTCTATGGATTTGTCATATATTGGGTATATAACAGTGTCAGTCAAGCACCTAAGAAAGTTGTTGTCTCTTCAAAAAGAGCAAAATGGGACAGTGATATCCAGGTTCAGATTTTCTGATCAACTTAAACTTTCCAACATTCATTCCAATTTTATGTTTTTCCCAAGGTTTCTCTTTTTACAGTTTTGGAAATGAGGCAGGAGCTGAATAAATTTTGGTGGAAAAGTGATCATGTGACTAAAAGCAAAATACAGAAGGGAATGTAGAACAGAAGAGGTGGTGTTTGCCCTGTTCAATATTTATACAGAGAGAAAAGAAATGTAGAGGCTATCTACAAAAATGAGAAAGGAAAAATAGAAGAGAGTGGCAAAGAAGAGATCACAGAGAACCTTTAAGCTGAGGTGTCAAGAATAGGATAGGATAAAGATAAGGGAGTGCTTGAAGACAAATACAGAGAGTACACACTATCTGTCCAGCAATTAAGGGACATAGCCTACTAGAAACCTCATATGAGTTAAATGATGAAGCTGAAGACATTACTTCCCAAAAGGTTCCAAGAATTTACATGAGTGTGCTGGTTTGCGCTCATATAGATTTCATTTTCTTCATAGCAACTCATATGTTGGATTTGTGACCCAAACCGTGTTGATGACACACTGGTGTTTCTGTTGTTGCTGAGGAGTGCTTACACAGAATTAAGGATGTTTTTGTTTCTCACATTGCCCCACCATCAAGGAGATTGGGAGTGAAAAAGAGGTTGGGAGGGGACACAGCCAGGATACATGACCCAAAGTAACCAAAGGAATATCCCATAGCACATGATGTTGTACTGAAGTTGAATTAAGTAACCTCAAGATGGCATAAAGAAGCAGGAAGGGGCAGGACATTCAGAGTTATGGCATTTGTCTTCCCAAATAACTGTCATGAATGTTGAAACCCTGCTTTCCTGGAAACAGCTTGCTAACGGGAATCTGCCTGCTAATGGAAAGGACTGAATGAATGTCTTTATCAGTTTTGCTTGAGCGCACAGCCTTGCTTTACCTATCAAACTATTTCAACCCACAAATTTTACCTCTCCAATTTTTTCTCACATTCCACTGTGTGCAAGGAGAGGGGGAGGTGAGAAAGCAGCTGTGTGGTGCTTAGCTGCCTCCTGGGGCTGAAGCACAACAGTGAGTAAACACCAGGCATTGTCCATCTTCCCTCAAGAGAGTGCTACTATCAGAGTTTATCCTTCCTTAATCTGCAATTCAGTGAAAATGGCACATAGTTTAAACTTCTGCTAGAGATTTTTTACCAGAAGATCCTACTCTAGACAGAAATAATTGCAGCCTCTGTAAGTACATAGCAGCTTCTTGGGAAGGAAAGATGGCCATTCCATATAAAATATTATTGTCTTGTTCATGGTTAAGAGACTAAGACTGATGCTCACCATTGCTTTTTATGACACTAGATTTTCTTTTTGCTTGATCTTCTGGCACACCATAAATTTCTATCTGCACTAAAGGGTCAGCTTTGTTACTCTTCGACAGGTTACTGGGTGGTAACTGATGACCACTGATGAGCTGGAAAATTAAAGTTGTAATGAATTGAAATGACTGTAAGAACTGACTTTACATAATAGCTGTATAGTAGCCATCGTAGCAAAAATGATTCCATAAGAAACTACACTTACCAGCCATAAAGGAGCTGTTACCAAAATACCCATTAAACACAATGAAATAAGTTAAGAATATGGTGCTTCCCATTTAATTTAATTCTTGGCTAATTTGATATCATTATGCTTTATATAATGATGTCAGATTTAAGCTTTTTTTATTTATACTTCTCATAAAAATGTTGGAGAAATCAATCTGATTATTGTTGCTTTATCTGAGACCAAGCCCATAATTTTCTGTCAAAGCTGTGCCTACTAGACCAGCAGTAGCACTTAGGGTGACACCAGCACAAGTGTTGTAGGGTATGTAGAGTGTGTTCCTGTTCTTTCACAGGAACATATAAAAACTCACCCTTTAGCAGGCTCCCGGATGTTATTATGCTTAATTTAGTTAGCTACCTGGAAATTTTGCCTCAGACTGCTTGATAATCTGGCACCCAGCCTAAGAAAGGATTTATGAAAGTCACAACTTTTCCTACTATTTGTATCTCAGGACACCAAGGAGAGAATATCTGTAAAGTATCTGCTTTTTAGCAGTTAATGCTGGAGTGTATCGAGAGAGATACAAACCTGCAAACCTAGGTGAGAGACATGACGCTTATGGTCCAGATCTCAGGAGAAAACATCAAAACTTGTGACACAGATTCTTACTCCCATGTCACTCACCGAAAAGTCAAAAAGCACAGACTGTGCATTTTGCTTAGGTACTTTCAGTAACACCTTGATCCAAGAAAAGGTCTAGCCTGAAACACTGACTGGCAGTTGCTTAGCAGACGCAGGTATTGGCAGTTTCCTTCCTAAAGAATTACCCTCATTAAAAAGGTTAGTACAATTCAAGCATGGACATTTAGACTGCTCAGTTAGAATGAGGGGAGGGCCTTTGGCACATCCTGAACATCCTTACTAAAATCCAGCTGTACTGCTTCCCATTCAACCTATGTCTCTGACAGGGAGGAAAAAAAAGGTGCTGGTTAGAGCCTCTTATCACTCAAATCCTAAAATTTATTCCACCTGTGAGATCCAAGGTGAAACAGACATACAGAGGGAATAGAAAACAGCATGGTAGGCTTAGAAATTTCTGTATAAAACACCTTGTACATTTGTATTTCTTCTTCAATAGCTATAGACAATCTTTCTCCTAATGGCAACTGTGGCACATCAGGTAAGAAAGGGTACTGAGTTAAATGAAATCAAGTTCTGTATGATTTTTGTCTTCACTTGTGTCTTCCAAATTTAATCAGTCAGCCTAACAGAGTTTTACCTCAGGTGTATTATACCTCTGCCCAAAAACTGTTATTTCTCAATTCATCAAGTAAATCTTTAGCAGAAACTGTTTTCCCTTTAACTGCTACTCCAGATATTTGTTGTCTTCAACTACCACTTCCCATTTTTTGCTTCTCTGCAGGAGCTCCACAGCCCCACACACGGCTGGTGTAATGCTGTTGCTGCTGCTATCCAGTCTGTCATCCCAGTCTATGTCATCAGTCTAAAACCCTGCCTTTCTCTGTTCCAGCTCCTTCCGAACTCAGACATTTCCTTTCCATTGTCTGTCTCCTGGATTACAGTCAGGAAGTTTTCCTCATCTTAATTAACTCCAGCTTTATATAATGAAGGACTAAAGTAACAGATGTATACACATGGGTGCTTCAAATCATCCAGTCATGTCTGTTTGCAATTGGTATGCTCGCAGTTAGGACACCAAAATGTTCTTGATTAGGTGCACACATTATGTAAGCATTTTATAATTGCTATTAGCTAATATTTTATCTCCGCTATTTATTTTTCTGAAAGAAATATCAATTATACACTAATTTTATGCTAATTAAATAGCATTTATGCAAGTAGTATACCGTACAATCAGAAATAGCACATTTTCACTGGGAAAAGGTAGTTTTCCAACCAGCAAATAATTATAAAACATTTACTTGACCTCAAAAGAAGGAGTTTTATTTTTCATTATTTTTAAATGACATTTATTTAAAATATTTTTCAGAATTAAATCAGATTTGAATTTTGGAGAAGTAGAAATAATTCAAAGGCTTATTGGTTCATCTTCCTTTCTACAGTTATTTATACTATTTTAAGATGATAAATAATATTTTATGTATGCATAAGAAGATAATGAAACTTAAATGAAGCATAAAGCTTGATAGCATATCTTAAAATATTTGCATTTGTCAAGTACAATTACTTTAGTTTATGCAGTATTGCTAATTCTTAAAGAAAATAATACAAATGTTGTACATTTGATTTTTGAAAGCTTTCAGAGCTCAGTATATACAGCCATAACTGGCATTCTTTGATCAACTACATTGTGTACATTTAGATTTCTGTACCGAACACTGTGGAAATCATGTATTTTCATAAATTCATCTACTCTGAACATCTAGATATTTTTAGTAAACATAAGTGATGTACAGATGGGAAACCATCCAAGCAGCAATAAAATTTATATGAGAGTGATGTGTTGGTAGAAACAACAATAAACTTTCCAACAACCAGGAGTGAGAGTGATATTAGAAAATAACAGATTATAAATTGGCCTGGAATGTGTAACAGTAGTTTGTTTTTATGTTTTATCAAGCAAATTACAATCAACTAAGCTTACCCTTATTGATAGAGATATTGGTTTACTATATCTTCCCACGTTGTGTGGGTTGAATGTTGAATTGCGATTTCTCAGGAATTCTGGTTTCAGAATGTATCCACAACCACCATTGTCTAAGAATTTCCCATTTTGCAGTTCCATTGGTATTCCTGGTGTCTGGAAGTTTAAGGCCACTGTAAAAACAGATAAATATGAATTTTAAAGAATAACCATTGATGTCAGTTTATAAAGCAACCCTCTGACAATTAGACAAATCAAAAGCAAAAGAGATTTAAGACTGTATACCTTTTATTTTGTATGCAAGATACTGCTTCTTTTCTTAAGTATAGCAGTATTCAATAGTGAATCATTAACATCCAGAAACAAAGTGCACTGCAATGTGTTGTGCATTTACCCATTTCCTTCTACATTAAACCCTGAAGAATAAGACATTATTTCTTTTTTTTTCACTCTACAAGGACTAAATTCACACAACAATGCCCAGCAATACACCATACTCTGAGCCTAATTGAGGAGTTCTTCTACATAGGACAAAACCATAGGATAATACTAACTTTAGCCGAGGAGCAGAATTCACCACCAAACCATATCACCCAGAAGAATCATAGAATCATAGAAGATCTTGAGTTTTGTTGGATGCACAATGACCATCAAGTCCAGCTCCTGGCTCAACAGAAAACCACACAAAATTCAACCCCTTTGTCTGAGAGCACTGTCCAAACACTTTGTTAACTCTGTCAACTTGGGACCACGGCCATTGCTCTGAGGAGCCTGCTCCAGTGCCCTACCACCCAAGAAGATAAAGAAGCTTTATTTTAGTATTGGAATACTTAGTGAAAATATAAGTTATAAGATCATAGATTTAGAATCAATTTTTAAAATGTTCTTAAATCTTATGGAAGCAAACCCTTCAAGCGTAGTTTTCCAATGCTAATGATTTTTGTTACTGCACTCTCAACAGATTTTCCTTTTCTTGCCAGCTCAAAACATTTTTGGTTTGCTGCAGCAACAATAATGAAATAGCACACTTCTCATCAACATGATATTATAATTCATGAGATAAAACCAACACTGAAATAGACTTGTTTAATGATATTTTCCCCTATTACAGTACATTGGAGCTTCCTGTCATATTGAAAATAGAAAATGCACAAGTCAAATCAGCGAAGTAAGAACATGATATGTGTTAAATAGAAAATGATAAAAAGTCACTTAACTTGATGGGTTGGCAGGAAAAAAAAAGAAAAAAAAAAAAGACTGAGACAGTACAAGTGATTCCTAATGATAATTCAGAAAATGGACATTATTACATGTTCCTATGAGATAATATTAATCTTTTGAATAAACGAGTAACAAAATTCAGAAATTCTTATCTCCTGTGCAAGAAATTTGGCTCAGATTCACTGCAAAAATTATTTATTTCTTCACTGCTTTGATGAGCTTTTAAAAAACTTCTTTATTAAGCAACAGAGACAGCAATAGATCTGGAGAATGAGGCAGATGATACTAAGGTTTTAATGTTTGCATTACACTCGGTTTTGATGTGGTTACTTCAGAAGAGCTCTAGCCTGGCCCCACAGAATCAATGTCAGTGAGTAGCTGGAGTATATTAGGTGCTCCCAGAGTGCATCCTCTGTTTCACCTGAAAGGAATCCCATCTGTGCTAGGTAAGATTGTTCTGCAAGAAATGGCAGTATGTAGTAAGTAGGAACACCTGGAAATTTGCTTAAAAAACATCACCACAAACAATAACAAAAAGAAAACACAACATGCACTCCTGTATTGAACTACATACTAACATAGGCCCTTGCATAGATTTGTGTCTATAAGCAAAGGATCTTAAAGCCTATTTTATCTCTGACAACAAAAACTAGACCTTAAAATGTTTTTATTGCTCATTGCGCTCCATAAACTTCTGTTACCTTTTTACAGTAGGGCAAGTATTCTCATGGTATAGTTTTGGCAGTGATTCACTATTTGCTTTTATGACTCAAAACTCCATCCAGAACAGACTCAAATGCAGTGCTGTGTGACCCTTGTTATATGGAAATGGTGGTATCAAATGTGTTACGTTAAGCAGTGAGGTGAATTCTATAGAGGTGAAACCCTCACAGCTCTTTAAACCTACATCCAGGCATGATTTACAGATAACCCAAGATCTCTCAGTCCATAGATAATTCCTAGGCCATCATTTCAGAATAAACAATTTTAAAACTATGTCTAAAATCACGTAATTCAAACAGCTGTGGCTTCAAATAGAAGCAAATAAAATACACTTGTAGCTTCCACATGATGAAACAAATTACATGATTGCACATAATGAGACTGTTGCTATATTTGCAAGCTTCATAGGCTACTAAGCAGGAAAATCTGATTTAACAACAGAAACAAGCAAAGAAGAATACTTTACATTTTATCACATTAGGTAAATTACTTCACATAAGTGAAGGTCAATGTTATTATGGGATGATATCTTCAAACATCAACACTATATATTTACTCAATTTAATTTTACCTTAGAATAATTTAAAATATACTGAACACTAGTTTCAACCAGGATTTCCTTGTATTGAAACTTGAAACCTCATTCAGATAAGGGAATGAAAGATTTTGCATTATATTCTCTGAAATTCCTACCTCTACAACTGTTTGCAAGGTTCAGAGCTGCCAGGGGACTCCTCAGAAAATGCATTATGGTATACTGCTGATGCCCAGTTTTTCATTTCAATCAGATGCAGTTACAACCCTTGCACTTCTTGAGAAATGGCAAAGTTCATAAATTAAAGATTATGCTTTGCATTGCCTGGCAGTTTGGCCTTATGGCAACATCTTTCCACAAGGAAGATTGAATTTCTAACCAATGTTTCATCTCAGTTTTGCTGAATTCAAGAATAGAACTGGTGATAACATGTTCTGTACTTCTGTTTCATGAAACAGTCACAATTTTTAATGTATTTATTAAGCAAAAATGAAGCAACCCTTAATACAGAGAGGAATACAAAGGATGTATTTCATCTTAAACTCCTGTATCACAGTCAACTTAAGTCATTCCTAAAAGTAATTGCAGAACTAAACACAATATAAATATTCAAATACAGAACCTTCCATAAGTACTGCCATTCAAGACGTAATTAATTTTTAGACTAAAATGACAGCTTTTGAAAACCAAAGAGAATACTAGTGTTCTTAGATTTCTAAGTTGCTGTGATTTGAAGGCAGTTCAGGAAAGCTGCATATCTTTCATGTGTGATGCTGTCTCTCAATTAACATCCCTACTGTGACTTTTGACTTGTCATTTTTTTATTTTTCATTCTTCTCTTCGTGATCCTATTAGCTACGTTACAACCCTGAGGTTTACTATATTGTCTGCATTTAAAATGAGGGATTTTAAAATGGATAAGCATAAATTTACCACCAGTTTTCCCTAAAATAAGTTACTTAATTGTATTTTATGCCATTTAAAATCCATCTCAAAATCTCTGAATTCTATGCAAATTCCAAAAATATATGTGAAAAGCACTCAGTACTGGTGTTCCTATCTCCATGATTTACTTCACCCATTTGATTCTAAAGAGATAATTCACCACATTTTGATCAGTCTCAGTTCTTTCCATTTGCCTATGCCCTTAAAATGGGCTGCTCACAGAAAGTGCAATACTTCAAGTGAAGATTCACTAATGGAAAGTATACCACCAAAATTATCTTCCGTGCCTTAGATAACCAATGTGTAAAGTGAATTCTACAAAGCAGGAAATATTATAAAAACAGGGCCAAATCCTAATCTGGATTATTTTGTTACTGGTTATGAGATGATCTATGTAACTGGATTTGAAGATACTGCATCTCTTCTATGTTAACACTGTCAGATGGGCATTGACTGAATATCCTTTCTTGTCATATACATGTCACAGCTGCACTCAATCCATTAATGCCCAAATTTACAGAAACATTTTCAGAAGTCCTTACATGACTGTGTAGTCCATATTGTGGTTTTTTTTAGTGATGTGTCTTTTAAAAGGTTTCATCTACAGCCTGCATAAACATGCTAACCAAATATGAGGACTCAAGATGTGAATGAAAAAGAGAGGACATTCAATCACTTGGAAATCAACTGAAAGTATTTGACCTAAGAATAAGCCATAACATGATGACAATTTGTATCAACAAGCAAAGATTCATTTACCAAAAGCAGCATACATAGCACTCAGAACTTCATCAGTACTAATGAACCAAATAGATTCTATAAAACTAAAATACAATACTACTTTTATCATCTGAATGATAAATATAACACTGATTTCCATCTTAGGTACAAAGAATATTTACCTTTTAGTAAATTGAAAGTATTATGCAAACTAAAATGTATTCTGATGAAGCTCCAATAGGTACTATCATACTCTGAAAATCCTCTTCTTACAGCAGATGTACAGAATGTGTGCTATCTCCAAGAGGCCAAAACACATAAGCTGGGGTAACGATGGAACATAGTCAATTTTAAAAATGTTTTCCATATGGGTCTTCGTGAGTAACTAAGAAAACATGCCAGAACTAAGACTGAAAAACTATGACACTTTTCAGGCTGCTGTGTGTCTGAATATTACCTGTTATTCTGGTCCTGCCTTGACATGTCCCTCTGATTCTCACTGCCATCGCTGGTTGCTTGTAAATTCAAGCTTGTACAAAAACCATCAAAAGTCAGTCTTTTAAATATTCTCAACATCACCTTTGCCCTGAGAGTTGTTTTTTTCAAATCTTTATGCTACTTCAGTCCTCTCGCCAATCCAGTGAATGAGTGTGATCCCAACAAAATTTCATGAACAAAGACTAATTATCAACACAAAAAAGCACACTTCACTCATCAGTATTAATTTTGACAAACAAGCGGTGTCAGACTTTTTCTGACTAATGAATTTGCTTAAATTGTCATTTCTAGCCTTACTTATTGCTGATTCATTTTGAAATGGATACTCTCAGTCCACAGAAACTCAATTTATGAATGGCTTACATCATGAGGTATTCTGCTGTAGTAAGAAGGATTACTCATCTGCAAACTGAGTGCTATTCATAACTGTCTGACACATCATGCATAGCATATGCAGTCAGCCTATTCTTATTGTCTTTGGGCCAACTGAATACCACTGCTCTACAGACATTATTAACAGAAATGTTAAGAATTCAATCATTCTAGTGTTCATAATTGCTGACAATGTTCCTACTTAATTACAGGTATCTCTACTGGAAAATAGATGTCAGATGATTAAAAACCATCCACTATCCATTACACAAGAATTTCTACAACTGATTTCAGTTAGAGATCCTTTCTTGTGAGGTTCTCATGGGAAAAGTACCTAAAGCATTTCTGATAAACTATCATATCTAAAATCTAAATTGTTTTTTGTTATTTAATTAATATGTCAGATTGAAAGTTACACTGCAGTGTAAGTCTCGGCATCTTTTGGTTGTCACTGCAATTACTTCAAACATGAAATAGATATTTTTTGAAAATATTTTCTTAGTTTGCTTGCCTTGTGTTTCCTGACAGAGCACAGGATATAATCTGCTTCACTTTCCTGTTTCAGTCTGGCTTTCTAACACAACATTTAGAACAAGGTCAACAAGAAGTTCAGAGACAATTGTGCCCGTGTAGTTTCTTCTGTATTTCTTTTACAATGACTAAATGTCAGGTAAGTTATTTAGTGTTCTATTAGTTGTCTGCAGTTCTGGATTTAGTGAAAAAACGTTATTTTCATGATTACTGTCAACAAAATGCTGACAAAATGAAATTTCAATGTTTCTTTTGTTTAAAGTTACAGCTTTTATTGCCCACAAAACTAAACAAACACAAAAATCTACCATGACTGTCAAAAATAAGCGAGCTCCAGAGTAACCAAGACCTTTGTCATAAACTTGGCAGTTAGTGATGTTCCTGCAAGAGGAATATGAAAGCTTTATTCAAGACACCTCCTAGCCCCTGGATCTTTCCAACAGAAAGGCAAGTGTATTGAAATAGTTCAATTTATCTGGAGATATTATCCCACCTAACTTAGAGGAATTAGCTTCTTCACTAGAGTCAGTGAGAATACAGTCAATGAACTTGAGGAGTAGCCTAAGCAAAAGTGGGTCCATTATTCAGTATGAGACTAATCATATCCCTGGAGTCCTATAATCCTACTGTCCCATCGAGTTGGAGGCATCTGGGAGCAAACAGTAAGATGTGAAAAAGCTGTTTTTATTGAGTTTCATAAAGCATTACAGACGTGACCGATTACATTTATGGATTTTTTTCAACAACATGACTTTGTTAATAATATAAGCTTCTTTTTTTTTGGCATCATAATATTACCTTTTCAGAATGTACAACACAATTGAGTAGGATTTAAGTCATTTATGCAAGATTTAGTTCCTAAAGATGAATTTTTGGACTGTTAAAAGCAAATCAGTAAAAAGGTAATAATATGGATATATCCTTTTTGTGAGACAGAAGCTGAACTATGACAACTACTCCTGTCCTTGAAAGCTCAAGTAAAATTGAGTGGGCAATGAAAAGATGCTTTTTTATGCTTTCTTCACTCATTCTTTCAAGGCATTATTTGTGTTGTGAGCTAGCAGGAAATCTTTCCTGTCTTCCTTATAGCATACTGTCCATGACTGTGAGGTAAGGCCACAGCAAGCCCAAATACAGAATGAGCTCCAGACCAAAAGAACACCTGCGCAGAACAGCCTGAGTGTGTTTTTGTCATGAGATGTAATGATATACCAGATTTACAGCCTGGTTTTGAGAAGACCTCTTTCAATCTTGGTATAAAATCTCTAATCATTCTGCAAATACATCTGAGTTTCTGTTACGTGGCTGGTTTCTACAGAAGTCACTCCAAAAGTAATGGAAACTACAACAGACACAAAGATCAAAATAACACTATTTGACAAAGCAAATTCTCAGCTAAGAAGCACTGTTTTTCAGTACTGTCATCACTATAAGCTATGCATTTTCACCAGTGATGAACAAGGGCCTGCATGCCGCTCTCATAAAAATCTGCATGGCTGTCTGGAAAGTGGCTTGCCTTTCATATCACTGTTGCCACTGCTGAAATGCACCACCCACCACCTCACTTTGCTCACATCCACTGTTTGGTCTCCATATAAGTTCAGCAAGCATCAATGAATGTCAATGAGCTCCATTTTTTCTGCATGTAGGAATTCAGTTCCACACATTTGTTTCATCTGCAACTTTATGTCAGATGCCATTTTGACACATGCTCCTCTGCTTCCATCTGTCACGTGGCAGAAAAATGCAGTGGATTATTGGCAGGAAGGCTCGATCTCTACTGCCATATATTCACCTCTGACATGGACCAACATAATAAAATAGGAGGTATTATTTTTGGAGCAGCCCTCATAGATGTCAAATAATCACAGATGAAATTCTGTGATGTATCTGTCTCCCTCATCTCATAGACACTGATTATAGTTAAGTCTATCTATAATGTATGATGCAATGCATATTCTCAGTTTGTTTTAGACATACTGTTAGCAGTTAGAAAAGACCTAATAGAAAACACACTTTCTCTGTTAGAAAAAAAATCCAGTAGAAATCATAAACAAGAATATAAAATTATCATACTGTAAAACAAACTATGTGTATGATTAAAAGAAAAATTGATATTCCACCATCTTTTAATTGGGGGAACTTGTGTTTTCCCTTAAATTCTATTACATTACTTTAGAAATACCTTCACTAAATTTGACACTTCATCACTTATTCAGAAATACAGAGCATTCATTAAGATTGTGGGAATATCTAAACTTCCCAATATCAAACATAACATGGTAAATTGATCTTAGGAAAAAAAAAAAAAAAAATCAATTCTGTTCTCTCTAGTTTTGCTATTCGTCCACAGAGAAAAGAAAACATATTTTTGCTGCAAATATGCAAAAATTGAAAACTGAAAAGTAAATTAGTGAGCCTGTGTCTTGTGTTTTCCTTAGGAGGTTTTCCAAGATCTGCTTCACCTTTAAGTTTTCAGTTATTTACAGTCCTATCTAGCCCACACTGATGATCAGTTCCTGCTCAGCAAATGAGGTACAAGATCTACATAACTGATTTTCTTTTCCCTAGGTAGCATTAGAGTTAAAATTCAGAACTGCTTGGAGAGTTTTTTTCCACTTTTCATGCATTGTATTTTGTCATACTGTTCCACACAAAATTTAGCCACACAACAGATATGATAAAATTGCAAGGCTGCATTTCAGTTTCAAAAGCCAAAACAAAATTTTCAATTAAAAAGTTCCATTATGCAAGTAGTGGTTCCTTCACAGTAGTGTATACATTTTTATGACTTCTTCAGAAAACATATGGTCTATGGTAGCTCTTCTAAAACAAAATCCTGAATCTGCCATACCCTGGCTATCTCATGTAACTGATGATGACTTGGTCAGACCTGTGGATTGTTGTGATATATGAGAAAATGTTTTCTACCGTATATAAGGGATGTATTCAAAAGGATATTTAATTATTTCTCTCTTTATTTTTAACTGAGAATTTCTTATTGTTTGTTTGGGTTGGGTTTTTGTGTGTGTGTGTTTGGGTTTTTTTGCTCTGTTTTCCTCACCCTTCCTAAAACAATTCATATCTGTTTATTTCAATAACTATCCTGAATTTTCTTTCCATTCATAAATCTTTACTTTCCATTTTATTTGGTAAATAAAAAGGAGATAAAGATATGCCAAACCAGTTCTTTCCAGTGCTACACTGCAGTTGCATGCAAAAGGAATACTAATTTTTCCAAACCATAAAATGTTATTGTAGGTATTTTTCTCCCTAAGACCTCTTTGTTCACAAAACCTACCCTGTTCTTATGAGACCCAGTTTTCAGAGAATGGGCACTGAGTCCAGAGTAACATGGAAGAATGCTTTTATGGGAACTCTTTTCACTGTCATTTTTAACTTGCCTTCCTCTGAAAATTAGGTTTGCACAAATACAGAATTCTTATCTTCAGCCTCAGCAAATCTTGGGCTTGCTGGATTTTATCCTGGTTTAGTGGCATCTTCCAAGTTAATGTCCCAAACAGTTCAGAGAGAAAATTGCTGGCAAGGTACAGGAGAGAGCAATGTTTTGGGCCCATCAATAGGGGAAATGAAAGAATTACTCAGCTGTCATCATTTATAAGATGCAGAGAGAGTCCTGGCAAGTAGTATTATATGTAGATTTGAACTACATATAATGAACCTAATATATTTATCTGTGCATCAAGAACAGTTAGTAGAACTTAAAGATAAGGTAGAAGGGCAACCATTCAGGAGTGGGGATGGGATAAAGGAGCTGAGGAAGAGGAACAGGTGACATACGATAAATCTGAAAATCCCAGGGACTATAGGGAACATATCTGCACATGGAATGTAGACTGCAGTGGTAAGGAGCAGAGGGAATATGTGGGATTTTTGAAAACAGGATAAATGAAGAAATCAAGAAATGTGAGTTAAATCAGAGAAAAAGCATCAGTAGAAGGTTCACTGAGTGGAGTTTTGAGAGCTACATTTTGGAATGCAGTCTTACTTCAGCCAAACAGTTATCTGAAACAGATTAGGGAATCAAGACTTGGTCTGGCATTGCTTGGAAATAATTCATGAGAAGACTTATTTGTAATCAGCCTATTCCCATGAGAAAAGCATTCCTTTAAATGAAGATGCAAGCGCTGTGACCAAGAGGGCAGATCTAACCATTTCCTGCATATTTTTAATTCTTCCAAGAAGGGGCCCAAAGCAAAAATCTTATGTTTAATGAATCCTCAAAATGATTTTGCATTTAAGTATACTCCAAATTAATGTAGTCATTAATAAGTATTTAAGCCCTCTTTGAGACGTGAAAAATGGATATATTCTTTAAATAGATCATTATGGAAATGTAAAGGCTAGAAATAAAACAAGTAAACTGCTGTGTGATAAGCCCTTTAAAACTAAGGACTTCTGCCTAGTTCTTCCTCTAAGCATGAAACAAGCATACTGGTTCTTAATAGCAATGCAGACAATATGGAGAGAGCACAACCTCAAGTAAATAATCCCACAATAGCACAGCACCAAGTTAAATGAGGATTAACCAATCAAGGCAGAATATCATCAAACGAATTTCAAATGGCATGGTAATGTTGAGATACTTCCAGCAAAAACCTAACCCAGTATCAAATATGCACCATAAAAAATATTTATGAAAACACAGACACAAAATTTATACTGGCTAGTAATTTTTTACTCCCACAGTAGCTGTAAAACTATACCTCAATACAATAGTGAGGATGTGAAGCAGAATTTGTAATGAGAGAATTGTGAGGGGATCTGAGTGCATTTCAGTTGTTTCACTGAACAGCCAATACTGAGTGGGAAATTTCACACAGCCTCCCTAGTCACTGCTTCCCACATTACATCCTGATAGTACTGTGTAGTTTGGGTAGAGGGCTGGCAAACATTAACAAATTCAGGCCTGGGGCAGTCCTCCACTGCTTGTGGTCAGGGCCACAGCGATGGGAAGCCTTTTTCACATAAGTTCCTGACCTTAAAGGCAAAGTGAAAATCATATATTTCACAGTATGAGTGTGAACTGTAATGTAAGAAAGTGAGACCGTCTCTTTCACTTCTTGAAACTATGAAGTTTATGGCAAACTGCCCTACTCACTCCACAGTCTCCGTCAGCTGATTATGATATAGTCAGAATAAATGATAGAATACATATCCAGATGCAAAATATTGCTTTTAAACTGAAGAATAAAATGATGAAGCAAGATTGTGCCTGAAGCCATTAAGAAGTGGAAAGTGCTTACAGGCTAAGAGATTTTTCAAAGCCTACTGAGAGTAAAGTCATGCTTATCTTTAACACTTTCAAATTAAAAACTAACTTGAACTGAAGAGAAACCAAGGTTACTGTTATTGCATTGCTCAGGGTGCTAACTTGCTTTGAAATACACTGAAAAGAAAGACACTAAATCTGCTTTGCTTGTATTAAGTCACTGTAGACAGCAGCAGCTGTGACTCAGCATCCAGAGGATCAGGGGTATTTGACTGCATCTTTGCAGTAGCTATCATAATCCAGGAATTCTTGACAACAACATTAATTGTTGTGCACACATCTCCTGCATCAGCGCCACCCCAGTCACACACAGCCACTGAAAATCAAACTGATCCTCAGATGATGATTTAATTGCAGTGCTGATTCCTAAATCACATTTACATACTTTTCCATCCTCTCTTGTAATTCAGTGCTATAGGACAACTTCAGCAAAATACAAAAGCAATTGCATTCCTACAATGCCCACATTTAGTTAAACAGGCAGCTGCTTCTATTCTCTTGCTAAGTACAGAGTAGCTACAGGGAATGTTAGGCTCCAGTAGAAAAGGAAAATATATTACATTACATTACATTATATTATATTATTTATTAAGAGAGAGATAAATAGAGGAAAGATAACAAGAATAAAGAAGATAAAAAAAGCTACCTTTCCCACTTTCTGCTATAAAGATGCTCTAGTGATGCCTCAGCACAGCAGACAAATAACCATGGAGATCATAGGGTTTGAATAACACAGAATGCAAAAGGATGTAAGCTATTTTAATTTTCTTGAAAGGAAAATTGCAAAATTTTTGTTTCTGAAAGTACACTGTTTAATGCGTAGTATGCTCGCTTTTAACTCTAAACCTGAGGTAACTTAGTTAACATAAATAATTTCAGCCAAAACAGGCAGGCAATAAAATATAAATTATTGTTTAGACTCTCCGTACAGACAGACACCGAGAAATATAACAGAATTATTAATTAAAAAAGGAAGTTGTACAAAGAAAGAGAAGAAAGTTATGTTTTAGCTGTGGAAAGTTCTATATATACACTTTTGCTGCAATGTTTCAGAAGATTAAATCACGCTTTTGTGTCGTTGTAGAGTTGGGAATAATACAAAATAAGGTTCAAAGTTTAATAATATCTTGTCCT
This sequence comes from Lagopus leucura, assembly GCF_019238085.1. Taxonomy (NCBI): domain Eukaryota; kingdom Metazoa; phylum Chordata; class Aves; order Galliformes; family Phasianidae; genus Lagopus; species Lagopus leucura. The sequence continues at coordinate 26,138,810 of NW_024962335.1, forward strand.
TAATTCTTCTTTTTTCCTCAGTTTCTAATAGGGGAAAAAAAACACCACAATAGTTCAAAGGAATTAGTGAACTATAATAATTTGAGATGTTTGGGATATGCCTATAGCTATTTAGCAAAAATTTATTTTTGTAATTAGCTATGACTCAATTGTAATTAATTAGTAAATAATTTACAATAATATTCCTTTTAGTTCTTCCTTATCAGAATTCCAAGATTCTGGGATATAAAAATTACCTGAATATGTAGACTGTATGAGAAGTTTAGATAATACAAAATTATGCCACTGAAGGAAATTATGAAACTTGTAGCTCACAAAAAGGTAGAAATTCTGTATCTCTATAATCTCTGAAATTTTGAATGCAACAGTCAGTAAACATACATACCCATTTGGCAACCCACATTCCAGAACTCTTGAGGATTATAATTTGAAGAATCTGCTCTTGTTCCTTTTGGGTAGATTCTTGTAATGAAACGTGAAGTATGCGAAACAAACTGATTAGCTGAAAAACAGAATCATAAAACCTTAGTAAGGCACATTTAAAAAAAAATAGACATTTAAATAAATAATAAGATTTTAAGACAATTTCTATGCATGTTACTTTACTAAATGTGACCGTTTGAAATATGATAAAAATCGTATTTTTAAATCTTAAAATGGTCTTTGATAATATTTTTTCTAGTATGCAGACTTTCTGAAGGTTCAATAACCAAAATCATTACTTCAGGGAAATCTTCTGTACCTGTTTATTTACTAAGTAGACAGTTTTTACACTAAACCTCTCATTTTCCCTGTAAAATAGGAAAGGCACAAAACAAGAAATTGGCTAAAAAGCCCCGTTCATTCTTCAATTATTCTAGTGGAAACACATCTATCCTATCTTCAAATAACTTAAGCTTGATTTCTGCTTTGAGTTTTAGAAAAGTCAAATGAATCATCTCAAGACCTGTGAGTAGTACATTTCTAAAACAAGCTTTATTATCTTCTTTGCCTTCTTCAGAAGATTTTAATTATTCAAGTCAGTTGATTTTCTTACTCCTAGCATTGTTATCTCCCATAAGGGCATAAACTACACAGACATGGAAAATCTAGAATTACATCTATCTTTGCTATTCCAGTTAAGTGATTAAAAAGAAAGCTTTAAACTTCCAGGATCATCATTCTGATCCTTTCCATTCAACTTCTTTCCCCTTATTTTAGTTGAACTACTAGGATGCTAGACAGACCAGAGAGGACTTTTAGTACAGACAGCTGGCAAAAGACTACTTGCTTTAATGATGTTCAGCACCATTCACCTAACCAACCATTGAATCATCTCTGCCAAGAGTGGATGGCAGCTGGGCTGGACCTGAATGAATGGGCTGTGGCAGACTTCATTCTCATGGTCAGTGATCTCTGCTCTTAATACTCCCTGAAGGCTGTTGTCAGGCAGCTGGAGTTAAAACAGCAGAGACTATGTTGTTCTGGCTGCACCAAATGGAGATAACCTAGCATTGACTGTGTTTTCAGTAATCCACTTGGCCCATATGAAAGATGTGGTCCAAAGAACAGACTGTCTTCTATGAGTTTGTTCATTTCATGTGGATTCTCTCATCTGCAGTCAGAGGTACTGATGCTCAACTCCACTGGGAGCTACAGATTGTGTACAGAAAAAAGATCTGTTCCTTACATTTTCATGTAACTTTCAAATCATTTCATGTAGGAAAAAATGAACCAAAAGGTATTCATACATTTTGTATACCACATTAATATTTGTTCTTGTGAAGTTGCATGAAATTAGAATAATGCTGAATTTCAAATTGGCTCACAAAACCAAATGAAATATAAAAATGCAGTGAAAATGAGTTATTTCTAAAACAGTACTACAGAAACAGCCAAGTAAAATTGGACAACAGAAATTCTGTAAAGCTTTTTAACTCTCCCAATGCCTAAGAAATGAAACATAACACCACTGTAATTTTTCTGTTTAAATTAAAAGGAAATACCTGCATGTTTTACAAATTTTTGTGCTTTAACCTCTCCAATTGAATTGTTTTCATAACACTTCTGATGAGTTATTGAATGCTCAAAGCTTACAAACTTCTCAGATTTGGTATAAATCACAAGGTCCGACAACTCAATGGCAATCTTCATTTTCTTCATCTAATAATCAGAGAATAAAATAACGTAAGAACACAAAAAATCACAGTACATATTACATTATTAAAAATTCAGAAGAATTTAACAAATAAGACATATAAAGTGTGGGAAAATGTATCGCATGTAACATGTATTTGACCTTAACATATGATTTGTGATAGTAAGAGTTGATCCAGTCAAAGACAGTTAAGGTTATTGTCTTTGTGATAATCGCAGTAGATGTGGGAGGGGTGCAGGGATACTTCCAGTGCTTCCTGGCACAATATTGGACAGCTTTAATATTTCCCTGCTTTTCAGACAGGTATACAAACTAAAGTCATTTTTCATGGCTCTTAACATTACTCACGTTAAATATATGTCCAACTTAAGTACATAAAATTACAGAAAAGATATACTGGTAGGAAGTACTTTGAGAAATAAAAAAGAGTAGAAGGTATTGTGCACACTGACAACTCAAACTCAACTACAAGAAATAGATAACAGGAGAATATTTCAACATGTCAAACAAATCAGTCAAAGATATACTCCTCCATTAACTGCTCTGATGATAAACTCTGTTCTTAATTAAGATTGAAATTTCTCTGGTCAGTCTTTATTTAGTCTTGTTCTATTACCAAAGCAAGCAAAAGCAAATGCTTGTGTACAGTGAAAGTGAGCGGAAATTTTACCAGCCTATTATCTCTTAAACTGAGGTACTGTATGACCTCTTCATTTAACTTAACACAGAGGTATGAGCTAATCAGGCTAGTATCCAGAAAGAGCTGACAGTGTCAATAAAGTTTACATTCCATTAAAACTTCTGAAAGTAAATTCCCATCTGACATAAACTATGCAAAATTTAAGTGCATTATTTATTCTGGAGATATGTCCCATGAGGAGAAACGGGAGTCTATTGGCATAGAGTTAAATAATAGAACTGTCTCAAAGTGAAAGGAAGTGATGAAGTCAAATACAGCAATGTCACCAGGGTACCTCAGCTGTGGATTTGAATGTTCTCCTGCCCTCCTAACAGAACAGTAGGGTTGGATCACAGAATAAATACTCCCAATCCATAGTGCAGGACCCCAGAAGCAATGACCTCTTCTGCATGTGAAATGCGACCAGACAACTCTTGTTGCAATTGAACCAGATGCACATGATATATGTTCTGGTCTGTAACATGATGTCATAAATACGTGTGACTGTATTATTTGAAGTCTTTCTTCACCTATCCCATCCTTCCTCAGAATTTTGCCTTGGTATCCCTTCTTATCAGATGGAAAGAGAAAGAACTAAAGATCTTGAACTTCAAATCACTGAGAGAAAAAAAAGACACTGAAACAAAAAGATACTGTGTCTCACTAAAAATGTTGAGTCCTGAGGAGCAGTCTATATACATTCATACAATCACAGTGTGATGTGCAAAATTGTCTAGATACTGGGTGCATCCTGCCTACTTTAAATGCTGAAGAAAGTAGTTTGAAATCAATGGATTTCTGGATTTCCACGTTAAGAGAGCTACTGTTCGATTAACAAAATGTTCAATTTGACAATCAAAAAGAAAATGACATCTAATTTTCATAGAGACTCTTTCAGAAGTAGTATTTAATATTATGTCTTTACATAATAAGTGCTGCAACAACTTTTCTATTATAAATGCTTTAAAATATACTAGTGCAACCAGAAGTCTACAATTGATTAAATCTGTAAATTAAGAACAAAGGATCTCTCCAAAACAGACTGTAAGACCATAGAATGGAATGGATATAAAACTGTCCTTCATCATCAGGAACCACCTTAAACGTCCTTCATGCATAGCTCCAGAAAGACTTTGGGATTAACAAAGCAGCTGAGCCTATTGTGTCACTGATCACCACGGGCAAGCATTAGATTCGAAAGTGAAAAATGCAAGTGCAATTCAGGATGGGAGCACAGGGAAGATCTTTTTTAGTTGGATACTAAAACATGGTCCAGTTTGGAATGTATTCAGGAAAACTCTAGATCCTTCAAAATATATTTTTCTAAGTAATAATAAAGCCTAAATAAGCCTAAATATAGTCTGTATTTTGAAATAGCGTATTTCTTCTTTTCATAGAAAGGCTGACAGAGAGATATGTGTTTTCTAAATTCAGCTGTTGCATAAGTTTTTACCTTTGCCTTTTTTCGAGGTGGAGGTGAAGATCTAACTTCAGATTTTCTTTTTGAGGATTTACTTTTTGGGTTAAGAGGGGCATTTTCATCAGTCTCCTCGTCACTTGATGTAATTTCCTCTTCAGATACTTCCCCTGTTTCACCATGACTGTCCTGACCTTTCCTGAGCATAGTTTCTTCAATTGTTCCACTTTTCTTATTTTTTACCAATATTTTGAATTTTAATGCCTGTAGATAAAAAGTTGAGCAGTAATAACTAAAATTATGTATGTACTAATTGTAGAACTTCATATTTAGATGATGCTTAATGCATTTTCTTAGCTATTCGTGGAGTATAATGAAGTGAGGGAGCACAATATAGTGAATATAGGCATCAGTGATACAGATTTCAAAAGTGAGTAAAACAAACAGAAACAGAGACTGGAGATCAAAGTATGGAACAGAATGTGTATACCTAACAATTCAACAGGAAAAACAGAAAGCTCTGCAATACATAGATGCAGATACGAGCAGGATGGAGGAAGATAAGTAAGACTGAAGATAAGGACAACAGGATGAGGGGAAATGGCCTGAAGTTACATCAGGGTAAGTTTAGGTTGGATATCAGGAAAAACTCTTTTACAGAATAGGCTATTAATCAGTGAAATAGGCTCCCCAGAGAGGTGGTTGAGTCACCATTCCTGGACGTGTTTTAAAACCGTTTGGATGTGGTGCTCAGGGACATGATTTAGTGGAGGGTTTTTAGAGTCAGGGTAAATTTGGTTGTGTTGAAGTTGGACTTGAAGATCTTTAAGATCTGAAGATCTTTTCCAAGCTGACTAATTCTATGATTCTAAGGTAGTGTCAGAGGTGATGGCCAGGTAAGATGTAGGAAATACATTATTTACTAAGCTTGAATATGTTTTTATATGTAGACTTGCAGCCAATCATCTGATGCTCATTTGAAGCTGTTTTTTTTGCCTAACCACTAAAAAAACTTGTTTGACTAGTGCACTGGTGCATACTTCTGTGGTATATCAAATCAAAACTTCTGTTATTATGTTATTATTATCAAGAACACTGTGGACCCTAGAGCTGAGCTTATGTGGAAATCAATGGACTTTGATAATTTGTTGACTAAACAGTTTTTCTATTTCATGGGTCATATATAAATGCACATTTCATATGGAGTGAAAGGACTATCACTTTATGTAGAGAAAATAAAGATCTCTATACAATACAGTTCCAATACATAAAAGAACATTCATAATCAGTAGCTCCACCACCTATGAATGATGGTTTTAGAGATTACTAACTTGAAAGCAGAATTTTTCTACTCAGTAACAGAACCTTACATAATATTTTAAAACACTATATAAATCCTTATGAATTTTAGTAGGTTTAATAATGAAGATATTTCTTGTTTTTCTCTATACACTTTTGCTACGATGTTGTACAGCATTTTTTTTTTAATCAAATGAGTACCCAGTTATATACATAGGAAAAAATTCTGCAATTAAATGAGAAGCTATCTCATAATATGTAGTGCTTAAATTCATGATTTTTTGGGGGGGGTAGGGGGAGGGAGAAAGGAAAATAAAGAGAAAAAGTAAACAAACCACAGCAATATTACATATAACTAGTTTAAGAAAGGTAAAACATTGTCTTATTAAACTGCTACAAAGAACATTTGCGTTGATACTTATATGCTTTCATTAACTAAAGGTTTGAAAGAAATTTAGAATAATTCAAATGAATTATCTAGTAAATTTTTACTGACTGTATAACAAACAAGGTATTTTTTCACTGGTAAGATCCTTTCTTCTGTAACAAAGGACTAAGGAAAAAGTTCATAAAAATTATCATTTCCAATAAATGCCTTTCCTCTATGCCTCTAATACAAGTATGAATTTCACTTATGAAATAACCTTCACAGAGGAATAGCTATTATATAGTGGACATAACACTGACACTGTTACTGTCAGTGAATAATAAAATTTAGGTTCTTGGACAGTAGTCCACAAAAATATTCCTCATGATTCATATGCAATAGTGAAGGGGAAGGTTATAGTACAGGGGGAGTTAACAAGAAGCAATTACTTCACATTAAATAAAGCATAACTGAACTTTTATATGTAGCAGATAATGTATTATAAATTATCCACTAAATCAATATGAAAAATAGGAATCACAGAAATATATATATATATAACTAAATCTATATAACAGATACTACGTATATATTCCATTTATTTGATTTGTAATCTTCCTTGCTGATATTATTACTTCAGATCTGGTATTATTAGTATGTCAGTATAGAAGTGAAATGATATATGCTATAGTTAATATTTATCAATGTCATGCTAGTGTAAGGTTTGATTAGTCTGTCTGTATGGGTGATTCAGAATAAGGATGCAATTTAACACTTCCTTCATTTCTTACTGATACACCCATTTTTTTTCTGTGCTATTTTTTGAAGAGATTTAATGTGAGTACTCATATTTTTTAAAGTTCAGAATTTTCCTTCCTATCTTTATCTACTGCAATATTGAAAAGCAGTTCTGTCCCCGATTGGTCTAATGTTTTCATGTTCATAGTTAAGACTTACTTCTACAAATCACAAAAGACCAGATATGCAAGAGGAAGAAAACCTTTTCTTGGACATATTGCATGTAAATTTGCTTTAAGTAAAGAAAGGCCATAATTTGTTTCACTGTACAAAAAGAGGCCATAAAGTTTAAAGGCATTTCTAAGTTGGTCTACTTATTATTACAGGAAAGTGGTAAACATCCTCAGGTAGGAAAAACATTTATTTTTTTTTTTACTATAAAAATAACAATTAAAAATCATTACATTCTTTTAAAAAACAGTTACAGAAAATGCTGTAGTAAAAAGAGATTTTTTTAATCTTGGGCCATAAGCAGATTCCAATAAAAGTTAACCTGAATCACTGAAAATGAACTGTTAACTGAAAAAGACACTTCACACATTTTAAGTTTGAGCTTCAAACAGATCTTCAAAAGTACTCATAACAAATGTATGGTTACAAAATCTGTGACTGTGAAATTTGAGTTCTTTAACTGACAATCAGTTGTGCTAAACATTTGAGATTTTTTGTACAAACGTGTCTAAATCTTCTAAGCAAATAATGAGCTGAAAGTCTGAACATCCACTATTGTTTCATTTTTTAAAATTTAAACATAAAATACAAATTGTTTTAAAAATATACCTTTATTATTTATGAATTTATAAAGTGCAAACATATTTAAAAATGTGAACATGTAAAGCATAGTATATCTTCCCTGGATAATAATGGTCATAGAATCACAGAATCATGGAATGGCCTGGAGGATTGAAACTCGATGATCATTGTGGTCCTTTTCAACGCCCCTGCTGTGTGCAGGGTCACCAACTGCTGGACCGGGCTCCCCAGATGCCCAAGGCCATCTGGCCTTGGATGCCTCTAGGGATGGGGCATCCACAACCTCTCTGGTCAACCTGTTCCAGTGTGTCACCACCCTCTGAGTGAAAAACTGCCTCCTAATATCTAAACTAAATCTTTTCTGTCTCAGTTTAAAACCATTCCCCATTGTCCTAACACTATCCACCCTTGTAAACAGACATTCCCACTCCTGTTGATATGCTCCCTTCAAGGCCTGGAAGGCCACAATGAGGTCTTCCTGGAGCATTATCAAGTCATTTGAGACTCTTAAACTAGAACCTTTAGGTACAATCAATTGGAAAAAATATTTAAATAATTAAATTAAGAAAACATAATTCTTGTTCTAAATTGTCTTCTGGTTAATGCAATGTACAACACAAATCAGAACAGCTGAAGTAAAACAAGACTCCCAGCATAATGATTAATTAAATTCAGGCTTCTGAAAATCAGATGAGGACACTGATATTCAGGTAATTCTTACTGTGATATAAATCTCACATATCATGAATCTCATATGAACAGCATACATTTAAGTGGGGACTAATTGTGGAAACTATCAATACATTTTCAGATATAAATTCTACAGACATTACATATGAAAACTCTAAGCTATGGAAATTTGAAGTGTGCATTCTCTTCTGAGAAGCATTTTGAAAGTAACATCTACCATAGATATATTATTTGTGGTATGCAATTTAGTGACTCCATGATTCAGATGCAGTACAATGATTCTGTGGTTGCTATGGAGGATGTATAATCTTTGTATATCAATTAAATTGAATGTAGTTGTGCTTTGAGATGTTTTTAGGTAAACCCTTACATGTGAAGTGCAAAGGCTTGCACTTGTGGAAGAACAACTCCAGACACCAGTATATGCTGGGGAGCACTTAGCTGGAAAGCTGCAGAAAAGAACCTATGAATAGTGGAAGACATCAAGAATTCTTGGATTCATTAAACAAATTATCAGCAGTGGGTAATGAGAGACGCTCCTTCCACTTTAATCAGTATAGGCAGGGCTTCATCTGGAGTCCTCTGTGCAGTACTGGACTCCCCAGTAGAAGAGAGACAGGGCCATAGTGGAAATAGCCCAAGGGAGAGTCACCAAGATGATCAAAAGGACTGAAGCACCTCTCTTATGTGGATAGGTGGAGATAGGCTGAGAGAGCTGGGACTGTTCAGTCTGGAGAGGAGCTGGCTTGGGAGGGATCTATCTCAGCAATGTGTATAAGTTCCTGAAGGGAGAACGCAAAGAAGATGGAGCCAGGCTTTTGTCAGTGGTATCCAGCACCATGAAAAGAGCCAGCGGGCACAGACTGGAATACAGGAGATTTCTCATGAATGCTAGCATTTCTGTGCTATGCAGATGAATGAGCACTGGCACAGGTTGCCTAGAGAGATTGTGGATTCTCCTCCTTGGAGATCTTCAAAAGCCATCTGGACATGGGCCCGAGCACGCTGTGCTGAGTGTCCTTGCTTGAGCTAGGTGAAATGGACACATAGGCCCCTTGTAACATAAATTATTCTGTAATTCTATGATTTACAGTGTTTTCAAGGTTTGCAAATTGAGACTGGACACTGATATAAAAATATTTGACTGCAATCTAAAAAAAAAATGTTTATGAGAAATGTATAAAGATGTACTAAATAGATTTAAGACAATACTGCTACGAAAATATAGTAGCATTATAATACTCTAGCAAATCTCTTGAACAAATTTCTTTAAAAATGTTTTTTCCTTCACAATTACTTTACCAAATTCTACCTGCATGTTGTGTTGACACAATCAAGACAATCATAGAATCATAGAATCACAAGGTTGTAAACAACTTATAAGATCATCTAGTCCATCCATCTTCTCATTACCACTGCTACTACAAGCTACTAAAACCATATCTTGCAGCTCCTCATCCAGACACCTCTTGAACACAGTTTTATCCTTGTTTTGAAACAAAACATTTGCATTTGCATCATTCTGTTTCAGGTACTGTAAAGAAGTGTGGAAAATACATCTTACATATTGCTGATGACAGTGGCAAGCCTGAATGACTGCTTTGCATGCATGTATTTATGTTACAAGACATTAAAAAATATTTTGTTCTTGAAATAACATTTAATGCAAAGACTGGTACAATGGGAATTTTAGAATTTTCTATCCTCATCTAATTGCCTTTTCTGACTTCATATCCCTGGGGTCTCAAGCCACCAGCTGAGAAACACTGCCTAAGGGTGAATCAAAGAATAAGAGAAAATGTTTTTTGCAGTAACGGAACTCAGTGAAATGGTTCCATGAACACTTTTCTCAACACAACCAAAATATATGTAGATTTAGGTTTCCATTTCTAAAACAACATTAAAATTCAGGACTTTTTTTAATTTAAGGAACTAAGATAAATTATCCAATAACAGGAACACCAATAGATTTAAATATAAGTTTTTTATTTTAAAGCATAACTTCGTTTTAAAATTTACAATTTGTTTCTTCTTTCAGAACTTTCAAATAATGGACTCAAGGATACGAGAAGAGAAGCGAGGGGAGGAGAGAAGTGAGGGGAGGGGAAGGGAGGGGAAGGAAGGGAGGGTGAGAGAGGAGAGGAGAGGAGAGGAGAGGAGAGGAGAAGAGAGGAGAGGAGAGGAGAGGAGA
>NW_024962335.1:26149240-26204270 GCF_019238085.1 Lagopus leucura
GAGGAGAGGAGAGGAGAGGAGAGGAGAGGAGAGGAGAGGAGAGGAGAGGAGAGGAGAGGAGAGGAGAGGAGAGGAGAGGAGAGGAGAGGAGAGGAAAAGACGTGTTCAATTTAATTTCAAAATATCGACTGTACAGGTCAATGGAAACTTTGAAGGTTTTTTTATAGAAAAATCTGAAAATTTGTTCATAACTTTGAATTTCCAAAATTCAATTTCCAAAACCTGGTTTTTGCACAGCTCTCAGATTCAGAATTCAGATTCCAAACTTCTAACTTCTAGAATATTTGACAAGTAACTGAGGTTTATAGGTTGTTTTTTATTTTATATGAAAACAGGGCAGCTGTAATGCACCTTGTCATTGAGAACCATTCTAACACTGAATAAAAAACTGCATATTAAAAACCAAATGCCAACACTGAAATTACTGTAATTTCTTTAGACTATGACTTAATATGAATTAAATTATCATATTGTGGTTCACCTACAGAAGCAGTCCTATGTCAAAATGTGGTAGTCTAAACACAGGAAAAAGCATCTGCCTTTAAGGAAGGCAGATATATGCACTGGAAAGTTAGCTGCTTTTGAATATAAAATACAATAAAACATTTAATGTATACAAAGCACCAGAAATTGGATTCATGTGAACTGCAACATGAAAGACCTCTGAAAAAAAAAAAAAAAATGCTACTGTGTTAGCATTTTATGAATACATGCTTCAATGTGGTACTGGAAAGTTTTTTTGCAGACTAAAATTCCCATTGATCTGTATGATTTATTTCTTAAAGAAAATATTTTTATGTATTTTATGTTGCTTAATTTTTCATTTTTTTACCATTTGAAGTTCATTCAGATGCAAATGATCAGTTTCAGAAGAGTTTAAAAAAAAAAAAAAAAAAAAAAGCAAAATTTTTTTCACTAATTTTCACAGAGCAAAATACAGTATTATTACCTCAGGAGAAGGTAGCTGAGTCACCGGTATGTCACCAATTGTTGAAGTAAGTAGTTTGTCACCTAGAATATTTAGTAAATATTGTGCCATCCTTTCTTGTTGCTTAGGGCTGCAGTGATTCTCCAAAGACAGCACAACTGGATAATCAGATGCCTAAAAAAATAGAATTTAAAGTCCATTATGATTAAGAAGTATAAAGAAGATCCCCAAAAATATATTGCAGAAGGCCCCTTAGTAATTTATATTTTCCTTGTATTTGCAAAATATTTCGAACGTGTTTATTTTTTTAGGTTAGTTACAGAATAGTAAAGCTCACAAGACTTATAGAAAAGGGAAAGAATAGTTGAAATAGTAACTTAAATCCAAAGAAGAGAAAAACGAAAAACAAAAACCAAAAAACAAAAACAAAAAAAAAAAAAACAACCAAACATCATCCTCAGGACGTTAAGAGGAGATAGAAACAAATCCATGGAGATTAAAAAGAAAAAAAAGCATGCAATTTTTTTTTAATAATGTCACAGTATTTTCTTGGGACTCTATTCTTTACCCATCACAGTACTCAAGCGAGACATAGGAACTCTGGCAAACTTCAGAGAATGCCTCAAAGGAGACATGTCCATTTCAATTCTATAAATAATTTTCAGAAGTCATCAGCTAATGAATAAAATATTTGCTTGGGTAGGATCTAAACTAACAGTTTATAAAGGAAGAGTCATTCTGTGTTTATTCAATTTTTAACATTTTTTCACTGAGGATTTGCTGGTGACCATTATCAGAAGAACATACTATTTTAGACTGATAGGAACTATTATTTCTTGATATAATTTTATCATCTTTTTTCTATAACTCATGCTTCTTAAATGAAGTCTACGTTATACCTTTACACAATATTCTATTTACAAGCAAACATAGGTGAGATTTATCTGATATCTGTTGAAGACCAGCTTAAATCTGAATAGACTATATATGTGTGTGTATAAAAATCCACATAAATGTGTGAATGTACATATGTACATATATTATGCAAATTACATTAACAGTCTTGCAGGACATCAGTTCTGTAGAAGTTTTGTCAGAAATCTGCAAAGAGACTGAGTAACAAAAAATCTCCAGCTTTTGCTCTTTTGCCAAAGATAGACAGAAGGGATATTGCCTTAATGAATCATCTGACAAGAAGACCTGTATCACGTCTTGAAATTTTTTTTTAAAAAAAAAGGTGGAAATGAAAACAGAATAAAAATCAAACTAACTTCTAGTCTAATATTTTCTCTATTTTGTGAAATCGAGCTTAGGATATCAGACAGTGTTAGCAACAGAAGAATAAGTGAAGTAAATTCATAGCAAAATATAAAGGCGGAAAGTATAACATTAGACAGACTCTGAAATAGTTTTTCAGTTCATTTTCAGTGCTTGACTAAATGACCTTAGGTAAGAATTCCATCTAAGAAACTGCAAAATTAATAAACAGATTGTACATTTTTCCTGTAATTCATTTTAGTAATGTTCATTCTATAAAGACTATCTCAGTTTTGTGGTTATTTTTTACCTCTGAGAATCTCAAGATAGCAGTATATTTGCAGGCTTTATTAAAACACTGTATCATTTTAACTGACATATATATACATACCGCAAAAGCATACTTGTCTACTGCATGAATTACAGAATAAAATGAAAGTTTGCTTGTGAGGGTGTGACCATGATACACAACAGGATCATTGTTTGAGCCATCCCAGCAGTCAATTTCCAGACAACGGCATCCTTTTAACAGAGCACTTGGAAAGAACAAAGGAAATAATTCACAGTTAAAAGGAAAACACCTCATTTCTTTTTATGTCACTATATTTCTGCCTACAAGCACATAAAATACAAAAATACTAGTCTATAATCATAACTGATAAATCCTAGGAAGTTATAAAGATATGAGACCAAGCTCTATTTTCTGCTGTTCATCTTAGGCATATTAGGTAATAAAATTTATTAGTGTACTAAGGAGGAAGATAGATTATATGAATATCCTTCATTAAGAGACTGAAAAAGAGAGTCAACATTTTAAGGTAAAAACTTTGGAATGTTGGTAAATGTATGCTTAGAATGGAATAATAAATACTTGAAAGGGCTTTTTTTTTTGCTATTACTATTTCATGATATGTCTGAAAGTTTGAGAGTTGTCATACTTAAAAGGATTAGTATATCACCATCACACCTAAAGAATCAGGTTCTGCTTCTTTGTTATTTTCTTTAGCTGTTTTACCTCGGACTTAATTTCTAAGAGGTAGGGCTAAAGTTTCCCGGAAGCCTTAAATTTACTGCTTCAATTTATAGTAGGTTAATTGTTCCCCTTAAATCACTTAGGTATCTAACATTTGCCTTGCTACTATGTAGGTAGCTCCAAAAGTAAGCCTCCTATTTATTTCTGTGGAAGTTATGACAAAGAATACAAACACACTATCTGATAAAGCAAATTCTCAACTGTTCAACATGATTTTTTCAGCATAGACACCATCATTTGCTGTGCATTTTTGCCACTGATGAACAAGAGCCTGCATGCCACACTTGTAAAAATCTGTACCAGCAGATTTTTCAAAGCTGTTGCTAGCAAAATGTTGCCCACATAATCAGTCTTTCATTGGTTCAAAAAGATGAAAGTCAGAAGGTGCAAATCCAGGCTGTATGGTGGGTGTAGTAGGACAGATCAACTAAGATTGACAACACATTCAGTGATCTTCCAACTGATATGTGGAGCCTACCATTATCATCTTGCAAGAGAAAGATTGATTTCTTCTCTAGCCTGACTCTAGAAGTCCAGGCCATCATCTCTGTCAACATTCTTGTGTGGTGGTCAGAGCTGATGGTTACTCCAGATTCCAGGAATTCCCGAAAAATCACTCCTTTCCTATCCCAAAAATCAGTGTATACCACTTTAGCCACTGAGGACTGTCTTTAACATTTTTTTCAATTGAGAAATCACACTCCACTTCACAGACCGCTGTTTTGACTCTGGCTCACAGCGCTGACACCTCTCATCATTAGTAATGCCTTGTATTGCTTCAATAGGTCCTGACAAACTTGCATACAGTCTTCTTTTTGTTCCTGTGTGAGCATTCATGGGAACCATCTGGCACAGCGATATTCCAACATTGCCACCATCATCTCCTACACCTTGAAGCCAATACTCAGCTTCATACACAGTTCCCCGGTCATAATCAGAAGATTCGTGCAAATGAGCTGATTGAGGTGCTCTTCATTTTGTGATGTGACAGATGTGCATGGCCATCCAGAACATGGCTTGTCTTTCATGTCACTGCTGCCACTGCTAAAAAGCAAGCATCACACACCTCTTCACTGTGCTCACATCCACTTTTTGATCTCCATAATCGTTCAGCAAGCATCTATTAATGTCAGGTGTTATTTTTTCTGCATGGAGGAATTGAATGATACATCCTTGCTTCATATGCTCTTCCACGTCAGGCACCATTTTGTCAGACTGCCCTTTTGCTGCATCCGTCACGTGACAACAAATTGTAACAGAATACTGGTGGGAAGATTCAACCTCTACTGCCACACCATCAACATCTATCTCTGACATTGTGGGCCAACATAAAAAAAAAAAAAAGACATTACGTTCGGGTCAGCCTTTGTAAGCATTTCTTGAACCTCTGTGCCTGGAAAAATCATGGAGGACATCCTCCTAGTTACCATGTTAAGGCACATACTAGACGAAGAGGTTATCTGAGACAGCCAGCATGGCTTCACCAAGGGCAAATCTTGCCTGATCTAGTGGCCTTCTATGATGGAGTGACAGCATTGGTGAACAGGGGAAGGACAGATGTAATCTACCTGGACTTCTGCAAAGCCTTTGACTTGGTCCCTCACTACATCCTTCTCTCTAAGTTGGAGAGGTAGAGATTTGAAAGATGGACTGTTTGATGGATTAAAGAACTGGTTGGCTGGTTGCAGCCAAAGGGCTGTGAATAATGGTTCCGTATCAGGGTGGAAGCTGGTCACAAGTGATGTCCCCCACGGTCAGTCTTGGGACCAGTGCTCTTTGACATTTTTATCAATGACATAGATGATGGAATTGAGTGCACAATCTGCAAGTTTGCAGATGACACCAAGCTGTGCAGTGCAATTGATACACTGGAGGGAAGGGAAGCAATCTAGAGGGAGCTAGACAGTCTGGAGAAGTGAGGCCAAGTGAACGTAACAAGGTTCAACAAGACCAAGTGCAGGGTGTTATACTGGGCTGGGGCAATCCCAGGTATTTATACAGACTGTGAGAAGGCTTCCTTGAGAGCAGTCCTGCTGAGAAGGACTTGGGGGTCCTGGTGGATGAGGAGCTGGACTGCAAAGCCTTTCACGTGTTCCCTCACCACATCCTTCTCTCTAAATTGGAGAGGTAGAGATTTGAAAGATGGACTGTTTGATGGATTAAAGAACTGGTGGATGGTTTGATGGTTTAAACACACTGGTTTGATGGATTAAACACACTGAGCAGTGTGCGCTTGCAGCCCGGAAGACCAACTATATCCTGGGCTGCATTAAAAAAAGGGGCAGCCATCAGGGAGAAGGAGGTGATTGTCCCCCTCTACTCAGGTCTTGTGAGGCCCCTTCTGCAGTACTGCGTCCAGGCCTGGGACCTTCAGCATAAGAAAGATGCAGAATTCTTGGAGAGGGTCCAGAGAAGGGCCACTAAGATGATCAGAGGGCTGGAGCACCTCTTCAATGAAGAAAGGTTAAGGGAACTGGGCTTGTTTAGCTTGGAGAAGACTCCGGAGAGACTTCATTGTGGCCTTCCAGTACTTGAAGGGAGCATACCAACAGGAGGGGAAACAGCTATTGACATGAATGGATAGTGATAGGACAAGGGGAAATGGTCTTAAAATGAGACAGGGGAGGTTTAGGTTAGATATTAGGAAGAAGTTTTTCACTCAGAGGGTAGTGACACAGGGGAACAGGTTCAGAGAGGTTATGGATACCTCACCCCTGGAGGCATTCAAGGCCAGGCTGGATGTGACTCTGGCCAGCCTGGTCTGGTGGTTGGTGACCCTGTGCATAGCAGGGGGGTTGAAATGATTATTGTGTTCCCTTTCAACCAGGCCATTCTATGATTCTGTGATTCTAGGATTCTATAAACATTATTTTACCATATTTTTTTTTATTTTAACCATATCTTAAAGATGTATCTAGACAGATATTTTCTAATATTTTTAATACCATTCAAAAACAGGAAGTGAAAAGGTTTAATATCATGTTTGCAATTATTTTAAGAGACACAGTTTTTACCTTATATAATTTTAAATTCTGCTAGAAATAAATGTGATGATTGCAAGCCATTAGAGAATATCTAGAGAGAAACCAAACAAAAAATTTCATAGGACTTTTAATTATCTCAGCCAAAATCATGACCAATATTTTTCTCCTACTTCTCCTTTTTCTCCTACTTCTTCTTCTACACACCTTTTGCTCCTACTTCTTATTCTGCTAAATGCATCTTGGTCATAAGGTATACTTGTTTCCTTTTGCTCTTGGAGTCATATGCTGCACAACTGAACAGTTTCTTCTCTCTCTTGGCTACTATAATGCCCGCATAAGACCTTTGTCCCATTTTGTTGCTATTTCCAAATTGACTGCATTGCAACACACACTAATCACGAATAACTGACAGCTACATAGTGTGCACTTATGTCCTGTATATTGATCAGACTGAGTTGGTCCAGAAATTTTATGTTTATTTGTAATTTTTTCATGGTATGTTGAGAATAAAAACTGATTAAGTCATATACTGTGCTGCATGCTATAGATTTATTTTGCTATGAAAAGGATGTTACGTGCTTAAGTGAAACAATGGATTATTTCCAGTCTATGATCAAGTGGTTTGGTAAATATATTGAAAAGATTACACATAAAATAAGACTATTGTTTTCCACTTTCATCCACAATGGCTATTGACAGAAGCATTACCTGTGAGTTACTTCTGGAAAGCCAGAAAATGTTTACAATATTGGTTAAAAACAAACAAAAAAAACCCTCCATCTGAATACCTGATATATCCATTTAAATCGCTGGGTCCTACTAGCTGGTCAGATACCAAGTAGGTATTGTGAGAAGATGAAATAAAATAGTCACATAATGGGTGGTTCATATCTTGGTAGACGGTCCGGTGCTCTTTTTTGAATATAATACAATCTTCTGAACTCATGTACCTTATAAACCCTTCAAACGACAATTGTCTTCTTTTCCTAACTGTTCAAAAAAGAAAAAAAGAAAGGTGAAAAATCTGGTGTGAAGCTAAGCTGATAGTTATATATGTGTATTTTTCATAGTTTTTAGTAGATAATTCAGAACACTGCTAAATGTTTTACAGCCCAACACTTCTCTGCAATTTTAAAATTCACAAAAAGCAATATGAACGCAAACGTCAGATTTGTACAGTTCTGGTGTTGATGTGGTTCTAAATTATGAGAGTAGTGTGTTCTTATGTTTTTGTACTTCTGTGGATTTTAGAAAAAAAAGTTTGCAATAGTTCTAAGTAAATATAAAATATTTCTTATTGTTTAGTTTTGGAAAGTAACATGCTAGTCAGTGCATTAATAGATTTTTTCTCAGTAGAAAATAATGGAATTTTTCTTTAAAATGTCATTCATAATCTTGCAGAAACCATGATTCTTAACATCAAGCATCTTAAATGGTGGAAAATTGAAAGCAGCTAATGACAAAATGATGTTTTGTTTGGAAGTATTTGAAATAAAAAACATCATCTTAACAATATAAATTACTGCCCACAAAGATGAATTTGAAATCACGCTTATTATATTACTGCATCTATAACAAATCATGCTAATTGCCTTCATACCAGTGATAGTCATCCCATTTATTTTGTTATTTAACTGAATTAATGACAAGCAGATCCATTACGCTGCCAACTGTTGCTCTAATGTCATGCTTCAAATGTAACTCTTTTGCAAATGATATAATCTCAGATGTCAGTTTTGATTCAAAACACAACCTAGTTTGAATTAGTCAGAGATTTTTCACAGTTCTGACTGCAAAATAACCTTATTTTTGTCACCATAGTCGGATAGTGATTCTTAATCAATAGGTAATCAGACAGTACTTTATGCTAACAATAACACTGGGTTTTCAAGTTTCTTCACTATTTTTTATATTATTTTGGGTTTCTCTTGCCATAAATAAATAGAAGATGGTAGTAGTTTTTTTCTTGAAGAGAACATGTGTTCACATAAATGCACTCATTAGTATAGTCCCTTTAAATTAGAAACATTACTTTGTAAGGCAAATATGTATTACTTTGATAGCCAGCATATAAGTTCCTTGGATTCAGAGTTCATTTCATTTCTCTGATCATTGGAAAAAAAATATGTATTTTTATATAGCTTATTTTTATATAGCTTATTACAAGACCTTGCATTACATTCATTTACAGCTCTTTTCTCAGGATCTATAGCTGCTATCTTTGACTTGCATACAACTAAAGTCTTGTTTCTGGAGAGCCATCAAAATTCACTGCAACTTTGTCGATCGAAATTGGTAAGCAGTAATGAAGCGATGTGATCATCACGTGATCATGAACAGCATATCATCTGCTAAAATAATTTTTCAGAGAAGACCTCTTGTTTAGTAAAAAAGGTCACAGTTTTTAAAGTCTAAGATAGAAGAAGGCTTAAATTGTTGTTATTCCTACTGTTAGTTCATACTATTAGTTAGTTCATAACTCTCTGACCAGTGAAGGAAACCTACTGGGTTTCATTAGAACCCACTCTTATCTTTGTCTGATGAAGATACCAAAATTGGTTAAGAACACAAGTACAATGCTTTTTAAATTCTGATAAATAGCACAGCCATACTATTTTCTGGTCATTTACAGACACTTTCTTTTTCTGTGTTAAAAGAAATGGGAATATATCTTCATAAACTTTCCACAGGGAATAGATGCTTTCATCCAGGCCTTATGCATCTCCCGAGAGGAATCTCAATCTTTTTCTCCATTAGCAGTAGTTAGTAAACACATATCCATTTGGTGCAGAAATAAAAAGCAAAAGCAAGGGAAGATTTCTGTCTTCTTGTAGCTTTTTCTTGTTTACAAAATTCAATGCTTTTTTCTTGCCTTCCCTTTTCAGATAGACTGAAACACTATTTATTGCTAATATTTTTTTTTTCCAGTGATAACTGTTGTAAAAAGTAATTTGTTTTTCTCTTGTTGTCAGCCCAATTAAGGTAAATTTCAGCACTGCCATGTAGAAAAATACAGATATATCACAGGAATTATGGCCAGTGCATGATTTTTTGAAAGATATATTATATTATATGCCTATATTTTTTTAGAGTTCATCTCCTCCTACTTTCTTAATTTACAACTTCTTTGTGGAAAGAAATATTGAAATTAAGCTTTCATAAAATGTTGGACAAATCTGTCTAAAATATTGTATTTATATAAATGGAGAGTAGATGGCACATACAAACACACCTAAGAAGCTTATAGCCTAAATTTTTTTAATTAATAAATACATTCCAGATTACTTAAATTCTTTATCTGACAAATGTACTAATGTCTCAGTGATCAAATCCATGCAAATATTGAATTTTGAGAAACAAATAAGAAATTAAAAAAAAAAAAAACTGTACTAAAGAATGACAAAGTCCCTTTGGCCATTTGGTTGGCATAACATGGTTTCTTTAATATCACTTAGTGAGTCAAGACTTCTATATGAAATTAGTAATAGAATGGAGAGATGTCTGAATGTTTGTGTGCAACAAACCTGACATCTCAATGTTAGTAAGAGGTAACTGTCAGATGATTCACATATTCACCATTTCTACGATCACTTTCATAAATGAGTCCTTCAGTCAAAAATGCAAACTTTAGCTTACACACACACAAATCTGTCAATGCAGAATTTTGTCATTAGAAATTTAAACTGTGTAAGAAAAATGGAAGAGCAGTGTATTCTGTGCTGTTTCTGAACAAAATACAGCATCTGCAGACAGCTAATTTGGAGTTATGTCACTCAATGACATTGAAAAGTTGTCTCTCTGTGGACACAAATGCTAACGATGGACCAAATGTTAACAATTGACTTATCAATGTTGTATATATCTAGTCACTGCTTTTATCATCATCGTGACATACCAGTGTACTAAGTTTATCAGATAATGGTCGTTACTATTAGCAAACCAGTCAATCTTGTGTCAAGATCTGCCCTTTTCTCTTTTTGTAAAATACAGGACAAGGCTGGCAGATGAGTCTAACAGATCATCTTGATGAAGAATATGCTACACCAAATTCAGAATGACAGTTGCACAAAACGGTATATCACGACACCGTATGAATCAACTATCATGTCAATCATATCTGGAACTTTCTACTAAATATATTTGAGTGGGAGTATTTGTCCAGTCAAAGCAGCATGAACAAGACAGCTATTATTTCACTCAGCAGTATTATTCCAATAACAGGATAAACAATTTTTTCACAGATGAGGAAAAACGAAAATTTGGCTTAAATCTCTAGTGTAAATCAGAAATTTAAGAAAAAAAATAAATTATATTTACAACTGTGCCTACTAACTGAGTAAAGATTCTTGTTCTTTTTATAGCTATTAACTTTCTGATCAGATCATTCAAAACAAACTTTTAAACTGGTAATAACTTACATAATTACTTAGGAAAGACTAATTTTCAGAAAGAGTAGGATATGTTTAATAAAATTTGTGCTAATTTGAAAGGTAGCCTCTAAAAGTAATGACATAAGGAAGATTTTGTAGCTATAGCTGGACAATGAGTGACTTAGTGAAACACCAAATGCCTTTTGCTTCTGGTTGAAAGTGTGCTGTAGTTTTTCCCACAATAGTGGGAATGATCAGCATAGACATTCCAGAGTTGTTATCTCAAAAGGAAGTTTTTCTCCTTCTTGAATTTATTGCTATTTTTTCAGTTTTCCTTACTCAGTACGAAACAATGGAAACCAAAGGAAACAAACACTGTTAAACATTTAATATTCATCTTCCTCTGAACAAAGTTTCCAATAAATTGTATTTACATTTGATTTCCTTTTTTCAGCTTATTAGCAAATTTTGTCTCTTGCCATGTTGAGAGAAACATCAGAAATGCAGCAGCACAGCTTGAAGCAGCCATCAGCAGCTGAAATATCTGCTTGTTACAGATTCAACAAATCACTCATCTCACATTTCTATTGATTCAGAAAGGACAAATATACTGCAAAGTATTACTGATATCTGGAAGAACCTAGCTTGAGTATCAGATTCCAGTCTGAATTATCAGTTCTAGCTGCTTAGACAGCTTCCCTCCATTGCACCACGAGAAGTGTCATGGATTTGCTGGGCAATACTAGAAGTGAAAAAAAAACACTATAAAACTCAGAGTTTTGGAAGCTGCAAGGGAGGAATAAATAAATATAGTTTGGGTATGCAGAAATGGTTTTAGGGAAGCTAAAATACGACTCAATTTGAAACTGGCTTGGAAGTTCAGTGGAACATGAAGTGCTTTTACAACTTCGTTGCCCGTGTTTTTAAAAAGAATATGTGGGCCAACTGTTGAATGGGGCAGGTGGCTTTGCTGACAGACTCCAAGTCTGTCAGCATTGTTTAAATTCACCAGATTTGCAAGACTGCTTTAATGCATCCCTGAAATTCTTACCAACAATACCCAGCTGACAGCAAACCAGAGTGTAACTGTTCAAGATTTCAGCCTTACTTAGTAAAGAAAAAGAGATATGACTTTACTAGAATTTGTTTTCTTCTGTGAAATCACTGTATTAGATTACTTCTACAGTTAAACTTTCTGCCACAGAACACTCAAATGCAGATAGCATGATAACAAAACACTATTTGTATTTTTTATCTTCATAGTCCAGCACTTGTAATCCTCTAATTAATTAAGCAAAGAGATTGTCACTAAAGAGTTAGTCTGGCTTCCTAGTAATGCTCATTCACATATTTCAGTGGGTATAAAAAAAATTTAGTGTGGGTTCCCTACTCTAAGAAAAAATGCATTTTGTTTGAAGCAATCTACAGCTAGATTTTGGACCAGTCTGTTGCAATAAGGAGTAAGAATGACTGAGCTGGTCATATTCTGTTGCTGAGTAAATTTACTTTGTTTTATTAAGAGTTTCTAATATTATCATATTTATAATATTCAAAAACCTGAATTGTAAGTAAGTAAATAAATAAATAAATAAATAAATAAATAAATATTTGATATTTGTGCTTACAAATGATATTATACAACAGACACAATTATAATATTCTTGCTAACACTACTTTCTTTTCAATGTCCAGTTTGCATTAGTCAGGTGAGTATTCAGCAGTATAAACTGTCTATGAAAAATAATAAGAGCTAAAAAATAAGAGCTAGAAATCAAATACTTCAACTATGCATACCTTCATCAATGGGTTCATACTTCAAAATTACTTCTAAGGCAGTTGTTTCAGCATCTTCAGTTTTAAATTGTTCTTTTTTGAGAAATTCAGTGAGCTCGGTGTCAGCAAGACATTTGTGGTTTTGAGAGTAAGCACAGAAAATTTCATGAAATTCATTTCTGTGTACAATAGCTCGATAAATTGCTCTGAAGTCTTCCATGTTGATAGTACGTATCTTCCGCTTGTCAACTGTTTTCTGAAAACAAAAATCGAAACAGTCAACGCAAAGATATACAATAGTAAAAAGATACAGATAAACCAGTCTATAATATATTATAATATTATATTATATTATATTATAATATTGAAAGAACTACAACAACAGAGAAAGCTTAGGGCAGCAGTGGCTACAATACATTATCAAATTATAGTCTTTTATTTGCAACGTTTAGATTTGTCTTTCTGTGTTAAAAGTGTTTTTGGACAAATTAAAACGTATCATATGACATGGCATCTAAGTAACTAAAAGTAATTCATATATAATATGTGCAATATTAAAACATAAGTCTACGTTAAAATGCTATGCGTTACGATGGATATGCAGCATAGAAAATGTTGAGTAAAAATATTTGTAATATGATACCCCTCTCACAGAAAATTGAACCAAATTGTAAGTACAGTATTTTAAATTTACATACAACATACATCAAGTTGTGATCTGAAAAATGAAATAAGAACCAAATTTTCATGTTATCCTTTAAAAATTTCTACCAAAATATGTAGTTGTGCATATGAAATGTGTTTACATCAGTTTAGCTTGCATGTGTTAAATTTGTTATTGTAAAAGTAAGATAAACTTTGGAAATTTACTCAAAAAAATAGCCACAAAATCATATACAAATTTTTTTTTTTTTACCACTGTAGGCTAATTAAAAGTTGTAACTTTTGGCTCCTTCAGATGTGACTACCAAGGAGGTTGGATTTCACCACATAATAATGACACCTGCTTTGATTTGCAGAGCCTCCCCAAAATTGTCCATAAATAAAAGATATCTAATTGGAACTCTGGCTACTGTTTGATGAAAGCTTCTGATTACTACTGATTAGACTAGTTTTGAAGTGACACCATAGAATCTAAATGCTACATTGCCAGTTTTTTTCCTATGCAGTAGAGTTCCCACTGAGAGATGGCAGTGCAAGTACAACAACAACAAAGAACACAATACTAGCTAAAAAGAAAATTTCAAAAATTTTACGTAACAGTAGTGAAGTATTTGCTTTGAGTTTGTAAAAAGAAAAAAATAAAATAACAATCACTTTTAATGAAACTAAGCAGCAAGATAATAATTCAGAAAACTAATCATATGCTTTTTATTACTGCTTGAAAAATCATTCAACTATTTTTTTAACATCTTCAAGGCAACTGCAAATTTACTCATAATTGTTAATCAGAAAAAGGAAATACCAACTCATTTAGAAATTAAGCATCCACGAGGACTCAGGAGACCTTCTCTCAGCTACTGGCACAAAGTGAAACTGGCCAGAAAATTAAATTTGCTATTTCGTTGTCCTTTTCTGAAATGTAGATAACTATACTGCCCAGGGGTATTTTTGAAATTAAAATTATGAAAATCTCATCAAAATGTTAAAAAAAAAAAAAAGATAGTTATAAAACTTTTATTGGCAGATTTTTATTATTATTATTATTATTTTAATTAAGGCACATCACATCTTTTCAGAAACAAAAGTATCTTGACAAGGGCTTAGATCTGAGAAGTATATTAAAATTTGTCATTCCTTTAAAATGTTTATGTTCATAATTCTAATATCGCCCAAAGGAGCATTACGGTAAAAAAAAGAGAATATAAAACAATGTAAATTGTTCTTTAAAAACTATGTTTCCTACAAAATAGATTTTTGTTGTGTATAGTTATGTGATTATCAATATGTAGTTAGTGAAAATAATGGCAGAAAAAATTCCTTCCAGATTTTGCATTTTACATCCTGTTGGAGTGATGAACAATTTGAGTTCCAAAATTATTGAAAATAGCCAAATATCTCAGAAAGTAAAGAATACCTAACAGCACTGCTAAGAACTACTAGATCAGGCTGTCAAATACATTATACACTTATACACAGATACTCAGAATATACACTTCTGAGTATCTGTAGCTAGATCAAGCTTATTCTGTGCAGATCACTTCCCCAAATAATTATTCTCCACCCACAGTTCATCAAATATATCAGATTTCTGTCAGAAATCAGGTGGATTTCTAATGGAAAATAACAGACAATTATGAGAAATAGTTTCAAGTTCTCATGAAATTCTCAAGTTTAGCAGTTGTCTCAATGCAGTGAAAAATTCAAAAATCATGGGCATCACCCCATGGTTAGCAAGGACTGCGCTCACACTGCTGTTTTCACCTGGGCTAGAGAGAACTACAAAACAAGATAGAATTAGGAAATACTAGTGCTTTCCATCTCCCTGCCTTCCCTGCAGTATGACAAGACCTAAAACTTTTGGAATTCCCAGAGCTAATTCTCCTATACCAAATCTGGACAGAATTAGGAAACTGGCTACAAAACTATCACATAGAAATCATATGTATAAATAGTCACTGAGTTTCATTTCCTTAGCAAAACAGATTTACCAAATAGCTATTTTGGTTTGAAAAAAAAAAAAAAAAATGAGATAAAAGAAAAATCCATATAATTTTTGATTAATTAATAGGATGGACCTGAAGAACATGAAATCCCAATGTGTCCAAAGGCACTCAATTTTACAGTTTTTTCTCAGTGGGAATATATGAACCTAATCATAATTTGAGAGCCTAAATTAAATTACCCTATTATTAAGGCTTATTTCTTGATTTTGCATCCGTAGAAAACCCATGATCATTGCTGTATCTCAAGGCCACATCCTTCCCTAGGAGCGAGAGTGCTATGGATGTATGGGATATCAAAGCATATCTCTTAAGTGCTTCACAAGAGAGGTATGGTGGAAAACTGATTAAGTAAGTGTGCTGGATTTACATTGACTTGAAGCTGGAACAGATCAAATACCTACATATTGTTGATAGCAATCTCTCTAATGTCTCTGAACAGCAATAGCCAGGCATGGCTGCACTCATTAGCTCAATCACAAAAGCAGCTCCATGGGATGAAGTCAGAATATTTACATTGTTCTCCATTGAGGCCTTGTTACAATACAGTTGGGAATCAGGGCCTACAAGTTTGTTTATTTTTATCGCTCAACACCATTTTGCTGTGGTGAAGAGATGGTAGAGGTCATGCAACCACTCAGCTATCTATTTTACACAGAAACAAAGGATCTGGATATGGCAAATTATTTGCTGATTGTGCACACTCTGTAAGCATGAAATTAATTTCACAAAATAAACTAAATTAAAAAAAAAAAAAAAAAAAGATTTAAAAGCACAGCTTATATAATACCCTTATGTAACTGACCTTCTAAATGTATCTGATCGCTGAATCTATATATTCCTCACCTTGAAAACATGTTTCACATGGGCAAGATTAAAAGGCATGTGCAGTTTTTCAAGTAGTTTAACAGTGCTATCTAAATCAATCTTCCCATCCATGAAGTCATCCTGAATGATGTTCAAAAACCACGTACAAGAGATCAAGTTAAGGAGAAGTCTGACCTCTGCCACTATTTCGACAAGGTGAGACAACATTTTAAACCTAAAATGCTTGCATGTTTTCTCAGAACAGAAACATTTGTGCTCTGCACTCAGTGAAACCTGGGGCACAGAAAAGAGCCAAAGACACAGGGAGAGTGTACAGGAAGATGAAGGGTAGTCAGGGTGAAGAAGGGCTTTGAGAAGAGGAGGGAGAAGCAGAGAGATAGATGGGGAACAGCAGGAAAAGTGTCCACGAGGAGCAACAGTGAGGCATTGTGCCCACCCTACTGGCCTAAGCAGCCCAAGCTAGCACGCCCTGAGCAGACCATCCTGCAGGCTCAGGTCCTCTTGCACTTCAGCCATGTGGTCCCGTGCAGGCCCAAGCCTGGCTCAGGCCTCGATGCATGCTCAAGTCAGGAAAAAGTTATACAGTGGCAGGTGTCACAGGGAAGACCAAGAGGAAGGGGAGGATGGAGAAGAAGAGGAGGCAGAGCTGAGGGAGGTGGAGGAGGATATCTGTTCTCCTCCATGGTGACTCCGCGTTGCCAGCTCCTTGTTCTTCACTTTGACGGCATTGCTAGCATTTGGCAGGCCATCACCTCAGCATGCTCTGGCTCCCTGTGGGGCCCTTTTCTTTCCCTCACACCCCAGCTCCTCTGCTGGGGTTCCAGGACCCTCTTTGCTCCTTCCCCACACTCAGACCCCACTGGCATTAGCTCAGATGTGTGAGGTCACAAACTGTGGAGTTCTGGAGCACCAACACTTCTCCCCCTCCTCGCTATCTTGTGGCTGTTCCCTCAGCATCTCCTCCTCTCACCTGTCAACTTCTATCTTTCTCTTAGCCCTGGCCCCAGTCATGAGTGTGGAGCAGGGGCTGCGTGCGTCAGAGAAAGTGTCCCTCATTTGTGGGCTGCTGCGCCAGTCCCCTCCAGGGGAATTCAGGCAGGTTGTCCAAGATCTCTGTGATCTGCTCCAAGATGATGAGCTGGTGAAGCAGGAGGCTGCCCACACTGGGGCCCGTCACAATAAGAACAACTTCACCCCTGTGTTTGTAAATGGGAACATTGTGCTACTGACTCAGTACAATGACATAGGAGGAAACCGCTTCTTCTACCCTCAAGACAAATTCTCCTTTGAGTTTGACCATTTGAGTGGGACAACCAGCAAAACCCATTTGCATAGAGTAATGCTAGATGAGGGGGAGCTGTGGAGAGGAGCCCTCCACAAGGGTTTGAATGCTTATGTGAACTGCCACTTTCCTTCAGGGAACTGCTGTGTGTTCAAAAAAAGCCTGGGGAAGAGGCAGATGTTAGTGGCCTGCATTGAGGCTCATCTGTACCAGCCCTCTAAACACTGGAACAGCCTTTGGAAGTCTGACTGGACTTTTGCTCTGACTCCAGTTATGACCCGAGTTACAGGGGTATTTTTTCTCCAGTTACACTACTTCAGAGATGCTAACCTCCATGTAACTGTCAACAAGTCTGTAAGCGAGTCTCTGCATGTGATAGACCGAAATCAGTTTGTCACAGATTTCGTGAAGTTCGTGAAAGCCGAAGACAACAAGATTCATACTGCCATTATGGAAAACATCCAGGCCTTGTCAGAGCATACATGGAGGAAAAATCTGCGAAGGAGACTCCCTATTACTCGTACCTTCATGAACTGGAATGAATTGTTGAACAATCAGCATCCAAAGACCAGTGTTTCCAGAAAAGAAGTACCTCCATGATTACTGAATTGCACTGTATGATTCAGATGCTCAAATAAATGACTGAAGGACAGAATGGGAATGCTTTCTAGTTGATTTATTTCTAAATTGCTCAGTAGAGTGCAGAAGCTGTGATCAGTCACTTGACACTGTGAAACTAATGGACATCAATAGAGACAGAAAGTTATTTGCTGTCTGTTGTTTTTTTTCCATTCATGTACTTTTTAACTGCTACTGGAGGTACTAGTAACGCTCACTGCTAAAGGTGGTATATACCACTACAGATGAGTCAGTAAGTGAAATCTTACTTTCCTTCAGAATTTTCCTCAATATTAAATGTATTTGTTTATTCATATTACATGGAGAATTTGTAATAAGGAAAATAATAAGATTGGTAAAAACATGGAGGTGTTATTACTAGATTTGTTTAATGCTAGAGAAACCCAAGAAATTCGGCCTTCAAACTTTACTTGTGCATAACTGTATGCACAAGAAACGTGAACAGAGGCAGATCAGTACACAGAACAAGTAAATTTTTTATAGTCATTGCAGATAATAGAAACACTGAGTGTCTCCTATCACTCATTATAGACTAAAGAATGCTACTTCTCCCAGTTTCCACTTACTTATTACAAATGACAGAGGAATGCATGCAACTTGCTCCAATTGTTTTCAGTGTGTAATACATCACATATTGCTACCTATGATGGTACTCAAACAACCAGTTATACCTATTCTGAAAAAGCTGCTATAACAATATAAAATAAAAGCTTCTACCTACAAAAGTTGTGAGCATAAGATCTTGATTTTTATAACTTTTAGTGGAAATTATGCTGTCAGATGTATTGAGCATGCCCTGTAATCACTTGGTTTAGGAGGTTTCTTATTGTATACATGAGGATATAATAAATTGCCCAGAGAATCCAATAACAAAAAATGTGTCCAATCTAAAAATTATTCTATATCACTCTGTGTTATGGATGATGAAGTCATATGCTCAATTTTTGTTTATAAGCAATATTTGAATGTGACTGAAATAAATGAAATATTTATATCTGAATTTCTTCAGATTTTCCTTGACTGGAGTACATTTTTCGTCTGATTGTTATGATCTTTATGCTCACTCAGCACAAAGATTTTGGGGAGTTTTGTGCTAATTCATGTGCAGAAAAGCATTTGTAATGCAGTTTCCTTCCAGCAAGCAGAAAGCAGACCGCTGCCCTTGTGACAGTGTCCCTTGACAGTACGTATTACAGATGCCCATTTGTTAGAGAACTTGCTCCATGTACACAGAGAGGGAGAAGGATGGAGCATGGAGACCGTTCTCTGTGCTCCTTTGGTTCTTAACAGAATGCTACATTACCTATGGGTCATTCTCTTTTCACCCCACAGCTGCTACTGAGATCCAACAACAGTCCAACTCTTTTCGTGCTCATGTTGTCGTTGCAGGCTATTCCTTCATCAAACAGCTGTCTTCATGTGTTATTTATTTAAATATGTGATTATTTCTTTATTGAAACTTAGATTAATTTTACTTAACATGTTTTATGATCCAGGGCTGCTTTAGTGAAGATGGCCTGTTTTGTGTGCATTTCATGTATGCAGTACAGTACAGATGAACTTTTTACATCAGAAAACAGAAACAGGGACATATCACTAGAAATTCTGGATTGTGAAGAAAAATATTTTATTTAAACACATCTTCTGATGCAAAATGAAGATTTTGCACCTGTACTCAGCTTGCTTTAGGAGATTCCTTATCCATATACATCAGGATATAATAATCGATTACCAAGAGAAACCAATAACAAAGGATGTCTAATATAAAAAGCATCATTCTAAATAACTCTGTATTAGTGATGATAAATCAATTTTCATTTATAGGAATTTTCTTGAAAATGGGGATTATGTTTCCCCTTCTCCACCCATAGGAACTTCAACAGACTGCCATGACCATTC
This sequence comes from Lagopus leucura, assembly GCF_019238085.1. NCBI lineage: Eukaryota > Metazoa > Chordata > Aves > Galliformes > Phasianidae > Lagopus > Lagopus leucura. The sequence goes on from NW_024962335.1 coordinate 26,168,897, forward strand.
AAATATGATGAATAATGGCTTGGCAACCTGATCCACCATTTCCCTCAGGACCCATAGACGGATCTCGTCAGATCACATGGACTTGTGCACCTTCAGGTTCTTTAGGTGGTCTCACATCTGATCTTCCCTTACAGCAGGCAGATCTTTCTTCTCCCATTTCTTACCTTTGCTTTCTGCAGCTTGGGAGGCGTGGCTAGAGCCCTTGCCGGTGAAGACTTTCATAATCCCTGTCTTATTAGAAAGCGATATCCATCACTTCACAGTCACTCCTTACTCATGTCATCACTTTTTGGCAGTATATACATTGGTGAACAACTGTTTTTGAGGATGAAGTACAGAAGGAATAAAATTTCACCAAAAAATCTCTGATGAACACCTTGAGTCCTCTCTAAGACAATGTCAGAGACAGATATTGGAAGCAAGGCAGTAGGGGTTGAGCCTTCCCGCCAATATTCCATTACATTTTGTTGCTGTGCGTCTGATGGCAGCAGAGGAGAAGTCTGACAAAATGGCATCTGACATGAAATTGCCTATGAAACAAATGTGCGTCACGGAATTTCTCCATGCAGAAAAAATGGCATCCATTGACATTCCTTGACACTTGCTGAATGTTTATGGAGACTGAACAGTAGATGTGAGCACAATGAGGCAGTGGGTGGTGCATCTCAGCAGTGGCAACAGCAGGTCACCTCTGCCATTGTAGATAATTATGAGCACAGCATGCAGGTTCTTGTCCATTGCTGCTGAAATGTGTATCTAATGGTGTTGAGTACGTTGAAAAATAGTGTTTTCTATCTCAGAATTTGCTCTGTCGTATAATGTTATTGTGCTCTTTGTATCTATTGTAGTTCTCATGGAAATAAATAGGAAGCATTAATTTCAGAGCAAAATCCTATATGAAGCCAAGACATTTCCTATTCTCTCAGTGTGACCCAGGAAAGCCGAAAGGTTGGACATCCGTGAAAAATACAGTACTGTCTTTGCCAGTTTTCCCTTCACATTATCGTAACAGGAAAGTTGAAATTTGAGGAAAAATACACATTATGAGAAAAAAGCTACGATGTGCAACTCCACTGAACATTTTACTGAACTTCTACATATATGCTTTTGTGACTCAAAGTATGGTTAAGATTCAGATGCTACTTCTTATGCTTTTGCTCATAATCAATTTTGTTGCTGCTGTTTTTTTCTTTTTAGGGAATACATTCCAGCTCATGTTGTCTTTATCCCTAAAATTTCCCTTCATTTTTGTCTGCTTCTATGAAAACTGTTCACAATCTTATGCCGCCTATGAATCCTTCATTTTTTTTATGGGCATCTGTACTTGCTTTGTGCTTTCTGTTATTTTTAAGGTAAGTAAAGCAAAAAATTGAAGTTGTCAAACTAACAGATTTCTTCTGCAGCCAGAAGTATAGCAAATCTGGAATTGGACCAATTTACAAGCATAACTACCTATCACTGAAAATTTGTTTTGTGCCTACAAAAACAGATTGTAATTGAGTATCTTTATGTAATATACTGCTTTCTTTCTTGGCTTATCTTTGTTATTGAGAGGCATGGTTATTTCTCTCAAAGTAGATAATCACCTGTTGTATCAGTTCAGAACATTTACACAATAAAATGCAATTTTCCTTCAAAATAAAATGTGAATTTTATTTAAACTTCATTCCTCCAGTGAGGTTGGAGTGAAACCCTCATTAGAATCATAAAGTTGTTACAGATGTACCTGAGCCAAATTGGCTCAAATTTTTTATTTCTGAAAAAAATTGAGCATCTACAGTTAATTGTTGCTGCAAAGTAAATTATCATCTTTATTACATCAGTAACATTAGAATTTCATTATCAGCTTCCAGCTGCATTAAAAGAACAAAATCAACTCTTAATGTTAGTATTTGAATTGAAGATTTAATGATCACACTGTAAAGTTAGCTTCATGTTTAGCTGGAACTGCATAAGGTAGAAAACCTATCAAAATGAGGACACTTAGCAAGACAATCATTCCATCATTTCATTTGCAAATGGCTGTGCTGAATTAAAAACAGCATTTTTTCTTCTTTCAGAATGGACAGACAAATCTTTAACAGTCACAAAACATTCAGGTAGTCTGTTGGCATCGGGGCTGCAGAAAACAAAATCAATCAATGCCTTTTGTATGGGTAATTGGAATAAATTCATGTTTTCCCCTTTACAACATCTGAAAACAGCCTAATTCTTTCTTAACTTCATTCGAGAGTGAATATACCAATATTTAAAAAAGCAACAAAGCAGCTACTTATATGTTTTCCAAAATGTAGTCTGTGTTCAGAATTTCACTACATTCCTTATCCCCTGATATCAAGCAATGCAGAAGAGAAAGTATAGTTATTAATTGATTTTGACATAGAGAACATAAATGAAAGACAATGAGCAATGCTGCTAAGCTTCTTCTTATCTCACTGATTTTGTATAATTGATATATTAATCCTCCAGTTAGAGTAAGACCAAATTCAACAATTGTTTTCCCCTCTAAAGTGAGAATACTTCAATAAATCTGAAAAAGTGAATTTATCACTTTCCCCATGCAAGATGCTTTCTAATTTTGCATATCAGCATGCCACTATTAAACAAACTGTGGATTTTGTAGTTCATTTTAATGCAACGTTTTGCATTCCTAAGAATGCAGACTGGTTTCAGAAAAAAAGTCAGTATTTCAAAAACAAACTATTATTCAAATCACAATATCCTGCAATTTTCCACAGTTAAAAGAAGAATTTGTTGTTGTAAGACTTAGGAATTGTAACCACTGAATGAAAAAGGAACGCAATGAAAATTAAAAAACAAATCACTCATGTTATATCAAGTCATTTATGTAGCAGATTATCTTTGAAAGAAACAGGAACTACAATATATCGTTAAATTCATACCCAGAAAAATGCTGAGACTGTGGGATCCTAATAACAGAAGCTGCTTTGCTTTGTTTTGTTTTAATATTATTGCTTTATAACACATTTGGGAACCGTTGCCTTTACATCCATATCTTTTGACCAAGCCACGCAGATCTAGATTACCAGAGATTTCAGATCAGTGCTCCAGTATTTGTGATCTTCAGTCTTTCTGTGCACAGTAAAGATAACCGTTCTTCCTGATCTCATGTATACCGTATGAGAATGCATTAAAAATGATGAAAAAATTATAAAATAGTTGGCTTTTAATACCTAAGATAGGAAGTAAAATGCAAAATAACTATGATCCCAAATGAAACTCATTCATAGTCAATACAACTTTCTTTCCCAAAAGTAGAAAGCATTAAAGAACAGGAAATTTTCTATCCTGATTGATTTAAACTAAGAATTACCAGTCTGCATCCTCAGGCAGACTGCTGTGTTCTCATGTATGACATCCCTCTTTACAAGCTAAGCCTCACACTCTGCCCACACAGGCCCCAGATCAACGCACCAGCCCTTGCAACCCTGCAGGTATGTAGGTTTGCTCATCTCAAGCTTCACTGACTGCAGGGAGCTCATTTTTCAGATAGCAGCTGCTCTCATAGGCAAACTGGCAATAAAGCAAGGGATCAGAAGCCTTTGTTTATTCACCCATTGTTTATTTATCACTGAGAAGGTGGTTGAGCCCTGGAAGAGGCTCCCCAGAGCAGAGGATACTGCACCAAGCTATGCTGGAGTTCAAGAAGAGTTTGGAGAACACTCTCAGACATAGGGTTTGAATTTTGGGTGGTTATGTGTGGAGCCAGTAGTTGTAGTTTATGATTCCGGTAGGTCCCCTCCAAGTCAATCTTCTACAATTCTATGATTCAATTCTAAATGCATATTGTTTATTCCTGAACACAATAAATTTAGAGGCCTCAAGAAAACAAGATCTTGAATGTGTTTTACTATTCTCCAACTTCTGTCCATAAGTAAGACATCTTTTTCTATTTTTTCCCTCTTCATAGAAAATTACTTATCCAACTTCATTTTGTCTACATGCATACCACATATTGCAGATGAGATTTAGACTCCACAAACCTGTGAGGGACAGACCTACTTATCATAGAAAAATACCTGCAGTGGGTATAGAGGGTTCAAAAATAACATATTTTCCAGCTATGAATTATTTTAATTCCCTACTTATTTCTTAGCCGTTAAGGTAGGATTTTTTTTTTTTTTCTTCAGAAAATCTCCTAAGGTCAAAATTTATGATTCTAGGAGTAAATCATTAAATTTTGGTTGCTCTCAGCAGGTGTTCTCATGACTTATCAGGCATAGTCTTTCCACTGAAAAATGAGACTTTAACCCAAAGTAATTTTGCAGAACATATTAAATCTATATTCACATATTATATTCACAGTATATTTGCAAAGAAGATGAAAACATTTGTGTTCAGAGTCATGTTTATAACTGGAGACCATCATTGTCACATTCTGATGTCAGTCCTCTCCAGCCATTCTTTCTGGGGGCATGATAGACTGGTCTTTTCCTACAGTTCATCTTTTTGCCCGCAGTCCCACATTTCTTCCCCCTGGAAGTCAATGTGTAGTTTTGGTTTATTAGCTGAAAGGAGGTTGGGCTGAGGTATGCACTCAGACCTGGGAATTCCGTTTCTTAACGAGTTAAGAAAAAGCATTTATCCATCCCTTCAGAAAAATCTCAGTGGGTGGAGAGTAAACAGCTAAGACTCCTAAGGAGCTGTTTCAGTAGAAAGCTCTGTGTTTCAATAAATGCCTTTGGTTTCAGACAGAAATACTTTCTCTCCGAAATGAGAAAGTCAAAACGAAGATGGAGTTGAATAAATTAATAGAGATTCGTAGGCATTTTGTTAGCTTGATTGTTTGTTTTGTCCTGCATTGAAGTTAAAATTAAGAGAATGTTCTCTGAGAAGCTGTCCACACAGAAGCTGAAATCAGAAGCTCAGAAATAGAAACCCTTTTATATGCCTCTAACTGCTGTGCTGTCCTGTATGTACCATGAATTTGTTCTCCACCGATCTTGAATTAAGTGCCATGGACAACTTACCTTTAAAAACAGCTATTTTGCAAATCATAGTTTCCTTATGATATTTTTTTGCTTTATAACATTCAACAGGTCAGAAAAAAAAAAAGGATTTATGTTTGTAAGGCATATGAGACCATTATTAAGTATCATTTACAAATCCCTGCAATTATGGAATTGCACATTTTTAAGCAAAACATTATTGCCAGTTCACTGAAGATAACATTAATTTACTTAAGAACTGTATTTCATACAAGACTTTACATTTGCAACTTACTTTTAATAGTATCCTCATTACAGACAGATATGAGAATTACAGCTTATTTTAAGTTTTTATTACTCATATTGGTAATGAGTTGATGCCTGGAGCGCATCTGCACTAGAAAGTCACCTTGTTCACTGGTTTTGCAAGTGCATAAAATAAATGTGATTGCTTAGATACTGTAGATATTATATCATTATACTGCATGTATAACAACAGCTACAAGGGCTGCTCCAAAAGTCATGCCTCCTATTTTATTATGCTGGCTCACAATGTCAGAGGTAAATGTTGGTGGTATGGCAGTAGAGGTGAACCTTCCTGACAGTATTCCATCCCATTCTGTTTTGTTGACAGGTGACAGCTGACAGCAGAGGGGCAGTCTGACAAAATGACGTCTGGTATGGAAATACATACGAAGCAAAGGTGAGCCACTGAATTTCTCCATGCAAAAAAAATGGCACCCACTGACATTCATCAATGATTGCTGAATGCTTATGCAGGCCAAACAGTGAATGTGAGCACAGTGAGGTACTGGGTGGTGCATTTCAGGAGCGGTAACAGCGACAGTGGATCGCCTCTGCTGGTATATATATTTATGAACACGGCATGCAGGTTCTTGTTCATTGCTAGTGAAAATACATATCTAATGGTGTTTACTGTGTTGAAAAACAGTGTTTTGTAGCTGAGAATTTGCTCTGTCAGTTGTGTTGACAAATAGTATCATTGCACTCTTTGTATCTGTTGTAGTTTTCATGGGAATAAATAGGCATTATTTTCAGAGCAACCTACACTCATGCACATTTGTTCTGTTTTTTTGTTGTTGATCTTTTTTTACATAATTTTTTTAAATAATTTTTTTAAAACTCTTTTCATACCAGTTCCTCTAGTAATTACAGTCAAGTGTGCAAGTACATATTCACTGAACATCTGTAGTTCCATTCTTTCTCTCCCCATCTAAAGGTCATTTTGGAGACAGACAACATGCTTTCTACAATCTATAAGACTTGCTGCTATTTCAGCCTCTGTGCTGTAGTTCCATATGTCTAAATCCATTACAAAATATGGATTTAGCTGAAGTAAATGAAAAGTGTAATTAACTTTTTTTTTATTCTTTGTGCAATTCTTTATGTTCCTTTATCAAAGTTACATAGGCTGCCAAATGTGTGCTACAGATTATGGGACAAAATGTGCTTAAAATTAAGGTTTGTCAAAGCAGCGTGTTATGTTCTGTAAAATATTGATGAAGAGAAAGAGGGGATTAAAATGCATAGATTCTATTTTGCCTTCAGCTGTTTTCTGCTCCTCTGTTTAAGTTCTAGTTCAACAATACACTTAATTGTAACTGTTTGATTAATTATAACCACCTGATTATTTCCATTGTGTGGAAAAGAATTATACAGGTACTCTAATGCTATAGTTGGTTAAGTTGATACATGCAAACCTTAAGAACCTGATACAAAGTGCACAGATAGCAGCAGAAAGATTCCTTTCCTTTTACCATGAATGACCTAGAAAAAGTTCCTAGATAGACTTCCAGCCTATCTTTTAAATTAATTTACATATTCTTCCTCCATTTTGTCTTAGTCAATAAACCATATTGATTATGAAACAACTCCTTTAAATTACTATACTTCACTCATCCTTATGAGCTTCAATGCCTTTTAATTCTTCCTATTGTTTTCTTAGTGTAGCCACAAGTGAAGTTGGACCAATTGTATAAAGATCTTCTTTCCAAGGTCTAGCACCTGGCATGGATTTCACAGATGTGAACACAGTAAGTAGAGAATGGCTACCCTAACCTACAGAACAAGACGCAGAAGGAAGTGATGTGTTAGAAATTCTGCCTCTGTCCAAAGTTTGTCAGCCTTCTTGTGGGCCTAAGCACTGCAGTGAGATAAGATGGAAATTCACAACTCCAGGTTTGAAAGCCACAGTCTTACCTTTTGAGAAGGTAAAAAATATTTGCATTTTGTTTTTCTGTTAGTAAGGTGATGATGACAAAACAAATTCCTGTAGCAACCTAATATTTGCAAGACGTACTCAGAAAAGGGGAGACGGTGTTCGGTGTCTTCTAAATTTAAGGACATTCAACCCTGTTTGCTTTGTGCAGTGGATCCCCCTGACAACTACCTTATAAACAGGTATCAGAGGAAGCACACTTCACAGCACCTGTAGAAAATGTGTTAATCTGTATCACAGAGTGCACAATTTTGGGACTTAAAGAAGAACAAAAATAACATGATACAATTCATGTCTTAACTGAAGGTAGCTGGAGAACTGTGTTCTGATTCTTTCTTCTGTATTTTAATCTTATGATGATATAAAACAAATTCTTTAAGCTTTCCGTACTACTTTTCTGGATTTGGTTTACTACAATTATTTTGGGGGGAGATAATGGACCACTGTTACTTTGTATGTGCTCTAAGAAAAGTAAATTCATAAAAGACTCTATCAGATTCTGTGAGTGGTACTTACACATGTCTTCAGGAAATGGGAAGGAGGGAAGAAATTAGATGCAGAATGAAGAAGAAAAACATCTTCAATTTTTTGCCTGGAATTAGCATTTTTTATTTCATAATTTGGAGTTCTTGCTAACAGTTACCTAAAGCTCACTACTAAGAATATCCTAAAAATACTACAACTATTAAAAGACCTTCTTTCAATTTTGATTATATGTAGGATCATAGCACATTAGGTCAACATACCTGTAAATTTACTCCTGTAAGTGAGAAGGTAATTCCAAGGTCTGTCTCTTTACTGGCGAACTATTTGCATAATCAAAAAGTTGCAGAGGAAACAAAAAGGATTCAATTTATTTATCCTGAAGTTCTGCATTCAAAAGTCACTTTGATGCTTTCGTTCCTGCTTCATTAAACCCCTCATAGGCAGCATAATCCTTATAATTTTAGCTCCCTTGAATATGTTCCTGTATTTCATTTTCTTCTGAAAGACCAAATTATTAACAATGTCATACTGTAAAAATGTCATTGAAAGACATCATGATATGGTAAGTAGAAAAGAAATTGCCAGGGGGGCTGTAAGCTTTGGGTCAAAGGACAGTTGTTTGTAGCTCATTAGTATGATGAAGTGAAATATGAAATTATATTAAATGTTTGTTTAAGACATAATTAGTGAGGAATTTATGCATTTTCAAGTACTCCATACAGATTTCCTATCATTAGTGGCAGAAATGTTTTCTTGGCTATATTATTTGCTTTGTTCAGAAGCATGAAAACAATACCAAACCCAGATCTTTTACCTGGAATTTGCCTTTTTTTTTCCATTTCTTTCAGCAGTGCAATTTTAATTGCCAAATTATGATTTGACAGCAGAACTCAACTCAACTTCTCCTATTTTACTTTCTACCTTTAGATACCAGAAGAAAATTTAAATAAAGCTGAATTAGCCTCATGGCTTGTGATCAGTTAGGCCAGAGACAACTCCTGCATTGGTACAATATGAGTACTGAGTACTTCAAAGATGTTGGTCAGGTGTAAAAGACCAAAAGCCACATGTTCTGTTTGCTCAGACTGGTCAAAAGGAGAATTAAGATCTCACACTTAAAAAATTCATTTGAACTCATTCTTTTTGATCTGTGGGAGTTGTCATGAAAGGGGAGGTGCCACATTTTGCTTGCTAGAGAAATTGGTGTTAATACCTTTCTTCTTCCATGTACACACCATATTGCCTGATCTGTGCTGCTTGTTCAGTTTAGTAGCTCACCCAGAGTTCTGGGCAACTGCTTGTCTTTAAAGCCAGCTATGGAGGCAGAACTGCACGCTCAACAGCAGAAAATCTCCTTCATTGTTTTAGAGGGAAAGGATGAATATTTCATTTCCATGGCTCATACAAAAGAAAGGGGGCTTGGCAAGCAGTCTCATGAATATGAGCAACCGCACACACAAAAAGAAAATGAAGAAGATAAATAAATCTTAAGTGGGAAGGTGAGGGGAGAATGGTGATTGAGATTAGAGTGTAGTAATGCCTGACAGTTTTCTGGAAAAACAGCAACAACAATAAATCAACAGCATGTAGAATTTAGGGGAACAATATACTTGAAGAGCTGATATACTTCTATCAGACTATCAAAATAAGGGCTACCAAATCTTAAAATAGGAAAGCCTTGTAGGACACAGGCCATTATTATAGCCATTGTTAGAGCATTAAAAACTATGTGACCAGTGGCTTCCTAGTTGTTATATCAGAAGTTACGTTAAGTAGATATTGTGCATTATAACAAAATCATGTTGCATTAGCTATTAGAAAGATAAATCTTTTATTCCAATAAACATGTCATTTTTGCAATTAGATCATTTTTTGATATCGTTATCGTTTTCACCACAATTTATCTATTTTAAACAAGGTGAGAATTGGCTTCAGGATTTTGCTACAAGTGGGGCAACTGCTGATTTCTGTCTGAATTTTGGATTGTGCTGCAATCCAAATGCAGTTGATTCTAGCCAGAAAGGCTCTCTCATCCACTTGCATTAAATATTTGCACAATTGAGGTTAGTGCTGGGATGTCTAAGCACCAAGAAATCTACATGTATCTATTGAAATACTCATTTCTGCTCCGTCAGAAGAGCTAAGACTCAGGCTAATAAGCTTACATACAATATGGAACTACTGCTGTTGGGCAGATTTTAGAGCTTGTGTTGTATCTCTTATAGTAGCCCCAGCTGTGTTGAATAGTGTAATGTTTCCAGCATAGATGGTGCTTATTCTGGAGTCACTACAAATGCACAGTGGGTGTGAAATGCCCTGTATAGCACAAGACAGACCTGTCAATAAAAAAAAAAAAAAAAAGTAATTTAGGGGACGAAAAGAAAGCAGTGTATACTGATAAACTTTTAGATGAATTAGAGCTAAAAAAATTAAGTGATCGTGGAAGTTCTAAGCTTTAATTCACATGCAGGATGCAAACAGTAGTCAGTTATTCTTTGTTTAATGCTAAAACACTCATCATATGCAGTTTTCAAATAATCCTCACAAGAACCAAGGTTTCAGTGAAAGGCATATTTGAGGAATTACTGAAAAATAAATGTATCAAAGCACAATGAAGCTAAGTGGTGGATAGTGATATGACAGTGGGGAATGGTTTTAAACTAAGACAGAAAAGATTTAGTTTAGATATTAGGAGGAATTTTTTCTCCCAGAGGGTGGTGAGGCACTGGAACAGGTTGCCCAAGGAGACTGTGGATGCCCCATCCCTGCAGGCATTCAAGGCCAGGCTGGATGTGGCTCTGGGCAGCCTGGTCTGGTGGTTGGCGACCTGCACACAGCAGGGGGGTTGAAGCTCGTTGATCATTGTAGTCCTTTTCAACCCAGGCCATTCTATGATTCTATTATTCTATTATTCTATGATTCTATGATATACTCTTGGTACATCTGCAGCACTGTACAAATTTCAACTTAATCAGAATTTTCATTTGAAAGAAAATTTAATGATTAATAATAATAGATTGATGGCTAAACTTGTGCCTCATCAGAAGAACCTATCCCGCATATAAATAATTTCATACTAAATCTAATGTAAGTGATAATTTGTTTGTAATACACATATCTTGTACAAATACAGATTTACAAATAACATTTGATGTTACTTCTAATGATTATTTCTGTTAAAACAATTTTGAAATGCCTTAATCATACAAAATCATGTGAAACATCACTGAGTGTGTATCTTTTCCAAAAAGTTTACAAACTGAATGGAGACTCATATGCATTATTTTTGTAGCTATGACAATGTCAGTTCAGAAACCTATACAGAAAATGAAGTATATTTATTATATGCATGTATGCCCTGTTTATCATGGTATTGCATATTAGCAAAAAATTACCAAGAAGAAGCTGTATCTGTACCAGTATATCTACCACATCCCCACCTCATGTGAAGCTACATACCAAAAAATTAACATAACATCAACAGAAATACTTGTAATTCCATACACAGACACCTCAATAAAAAAAATGTATAGGGAAAAAATAATTTGGCTTGCTAGTCAAGGATGACAAAAATATAGCCTCTGTCAAAGAGGAAAGTAAATTTGTAACAAGTTGTAACACAGACTTAGGTAGGAGAAGCAGTAAGCTGTTGTAGACAGTCTGCCCAGAGAAACAAGATAGTCAATAGTAGATCATTGTCGTCCAACAGAGAGCTGTAAACTGAGGTCCCATTGTCATTTTCAGTGAGATCAGGTTTATGAAACATACAGTGAGATCAATGCATATGCAGCTCCTCTCCATTACCACATTTGTCCTCAGAAAGATTAGGGATAGGCATACTTCTGCAAGTACTGTTCAGACAGCCCACTGCTGCCTTTGTTCATCCCTGTGCACATCAGCCTGCAGGGGAATGATTGCCTGAGGTTACAACAGGGCACTCCCCAAAATGCAGACTTTTCCACAAGGCAATTTTTATATCATGTGGACTGAACGTGTGCTGGCACATGACAGAGAAGAAAACATCTGACTCTCAGGAGAGACAGTGGCCAAAAGTAGCCTGCTGTTGTAAGAGATATTCAACTGGCTTGCCTGAGGGTACTTGGGAAAAAAAAAAAGCATAGCTTGAGAAAAAAACAATAGGGCCAGAGCCTTCTGGGACTTGTTGAATAATATAACTTTTTCCTATAGTAGTTCAGAATCTCCCATGTCACAGCTTGAGTAATTTATTTTGTCCTTCCACCGTACCTCTAAAACATTGGACCTGTCTTTACTGCATTCCCCTGTTAGATAGATGTAGACAGCAACTAGATCTCCCCTGTGCTGTCTCTCTTTTGAGCTGAACAAACCCAGCTCTCACACTCTCCTTATACATTCTGTCCCTCTGAATAACCTGTGGTCCTTTCAGCAGACTTGCTTCAGCATGCTAGTGCCTTTCCTCTACTGGGCATCCCATGATGGGACGCAGTGCTATAGGTGAAGTCTCATAATTGCTGAAACAGAGTTCTTCAATACATCCATTGATACAGAGCAGACTGCTTGCAAGTCCTTTTATAATCTCCTTTGACATTACTTCTATGTGCCAATAAAAGCAGAGTGTTAATCTCTCCTTTGTTTTTACAGCTCCCATGTTAGGAAGACGTGCAGCTCAGAGAAGTAGCTGTACTCTGTTACTGCAGTGCAGAGGGGGTAAAAAACTGATGAAGGATAAGAGAAGAATGACTTGGCACAAGAGATCTTAGAAATGGGACAAGAATTAGAGGTGTGAGTCTTGAATAAGGACTGAAGGCAAAAGGAGTCTGTAGCTAATGGACTGACCCATACCTCCCAAATACTATTCTACTTTTAGCACAGAGCTATAAAATTCTCTGGTAGACTATAAGATTTTAGCTGATGGGCAACTCACCTTATACCAATTTTCTGTGAGCTTTTGCTTTTTCAGCTGAAGTGACAGATATGTGCTCTGTGTAGCTAGATGATCCACTCCTGTGAATGAAAAATATGTAGGAATTGATGTTACTTCAGACTTCAAAATTCTTGGTTTGGTCGGTAAGCACTTTGGAAACCCTAGAAAATTATATTTAAATGTTCTATTTAAAGAGCAATATGTTGAAAGCCAAGTACTCAGATGTTGAATTGTTCATATGTTCTGATACAGGTTTTAACCACACAATCTTACATTCGCTATTTTTTGTTTCACGGGTGGGTTTGCTGGTTATTTTGTTTTGCATAAGTGTTCTGTTTCATTGATTACCTTGATTTATTCCCCTAGTTAAATTGGGACTTAATTTAAATTTTCTCTTTTATCAATTGGAAATATGATTAAATAAAGAAGAAATAATTTTATTTTAATGTGTTTTAGTTTTTTTTAATAGTCATTTGCTGTACAGAATGAAAACCAGAACGGTACAATTTGAGTGCTGACTTTGTTAGCGGACTATCAGCTGGAATACACCATACATAAATGCTCATCTTATGTCTTTGCAAATGTACTTGAATGGTCACAGTAAATTATCATTTCTGCCACCCATTTATTGAAATGTTCTAGACACAAAAGAAAGGCAGTTAAATCATTAGATCTTCAGTGACATATGCTTTCAGCTTCTCATTTCCTGGATGTTTGTCCCCAGTTTTAGGAAGATGGACTTTGTTTTGGAAAATTGATCCTATTCTCATTTAAGCCAAAGGACCTAGTTGTGCTGCATATCTTGCTCATTATTTTAAAAAAAGTTTCATTACAAAAGATGTAGAAATTCTAATTGGATTCCCTGAAAATTTAGATTTTTGGAAGGTCATGCAAATGTGGGAGGTCTCAGCGCAGCAGTGGTGTCCCTTCACATGAATCCCACATCACACTGAAGATCCCACAGGGGCCTGGACCAGGGGGCAGGAGTGCATCCTAACTGTGAAGAGGAGACTTTTGCTGCCTGACTGACACTTTGGCTAATCCAGCAAGCAATGCATCTCATCTAGAGATTAAATTCAGAAGCAAAAGATAATCTACATCACACTAAAAACACAGAAGATTTTAGGTCATGTATCAGACCAGAAAAGGAGTAATTTCTCTCCACTTCTCAACAGGGAAGGTAAACAAAAGAAATTCATTGCCACAACTCTCCTTGGTATTGCTTACAGATATATCCATGTGGAGGCAGGGGGGAATGAAACAGAGAGAAACTGCACTCTTTGTTGCAGCATAGCACTCAGCAAATACTGTCACAAAAAAACCATGGGATGCAGTCACTCCTCTGGCCTTCCTCTATGCACTGCTGTGTAACTCCCTCTAAGTCATAAGTCATACATTCTCACCTTGGATTACCTCTCCCACTTTGCCAGCTCCCAGAAGGGAGATAAAACACATGATCTCTAACCTCATCCTCTCTTTCTTCTTGCAGGTCTTTGCTCATCAACAATAGTTCAAATTGTCATTTTGCTCTGAGATCTAAATCCATGGGGTATCCAAAATAATTTTAATTGAAAAACAGAATTAGTTATATGAATTACCCCTTTTGAGTTCAAATTATGTTTATGATCCAGCAGATTTTCACTCATATTTGGTTTTCTTGAAAAATTTGCCACTACTCCATTCTTTGTTGAGAGATATCAGGATGTTTGCAGTGTTTCTGTGATATATTTATCTGCTTGAAGCCTTCTTTGTAGTGGTTAGTCATCAAGAACTCACTGTTTGAGAAATGTGTTTTGTTTCTTTTATGTCCCTGCCTATCTGACTGTAATTCATGTGATCAGAAGTATCATTTCTGCTTGAGAGAAGCTATCTCAATTTTTTCAGATGTAAATCACATTTATGTTGAACAGATGTCTTAGAAATATTGTGATTCTCTTCCCTATGTCTTTCTGACTCAGTGAGATTGTATCCTAGTAAATTTATTGCCTCTCTAATTTTTTATGGAGTATCACATTTATCTAATACAAGAATCTCTCCGTTTCGCAAGGGTATGTTGCTGGATATTTGTATGCATTGATTCTCTTGTAGTACCCTGCAATGCATTACACTGTATTAGATGCAATTGCTGTCCCAACTGGGATCTTTCAGACAGGGACATTATCCTAAAATTCATAATTAAATATATCAATCATCCAGTTTTACATCAAGACTGATCTGCCTGTCCCCTTGTAACAACAGAAAGAAGTACAGGTGACTTCTAAATTAGGCAGCCTGGGAATGAACATTGCTGGATGATTTCCCTAAGGAAAAATAACACATCTAACTTAGATTGTTCTCAGATATCATTTGCGTTTGCACAAATATCCATCAACAAACCCCAAATTAAAACAGTTCAACATCCAATAGCCACTTTGCAGTAACCCTAAGCACGTGCTGCAGTCTCTCAGATCCCAGTAGCTCTTCTGCAGTTTCACTGCCTACAGTATGAGGCAACTTATTTTACAGAAATCATTTTTTGGATATGTTCTGCCACTCTTAACAGGAACTTCTGTCCTTAAAACCATGGGAAAAATTGGCAGTTCCCAGGCATGTTTTTTTTTTTATCAGAAAGTTGAGTAGTTTTTTAATAGACTGTTAAAGACAACACATATTTTCATAGGTCCTATTTCAAGCCATTGTTTCATATTTGTGTCTCTAACGTAGTTTGAGCAAGTATATCTGTTCATTCTTTCATAGATGAAGTCAGTATAATACTAAGGAATAAGAGCTATTTTATTTTTCCTTGTTACTCCATGATCATTATACATAAATACTTTACACATTTGAACAGAGATAATATAAGAATATTTTCATGGAACTAGATTTACAGTGATAAATTTCTGAGAGACCAAGAAAATTAATAGAAGCAGATGAATATGATGTGGAAAACTATGTACATGTATTTTACATCATAGATACTGTTGGTAAAGCTGTTAGTCATACTTCACTAATAAAAACATGATATGTAGTTAAAATTGTCTTTAGAAAGACAGCTACAAGACAGCACTATATTGAGAACCGTGGAACAAATTTTCTGTGGTATTTAATAGGTGTAACTAGGACTGATCTGGGATTGAAGAGTGCTGGCAAGCAAATTTGCAAACACAGATGTGTGGGCAGAAGTATTATATGTATTACATCCTAGGTAATATACTGCTATGCCATTCTGTACAGAATTACTCTGAGTAGAAGTATCTGACAAAGCAACAAAGCATCAGTGAAGTGGATGCCTAAAATTGGGTGATGCAATTTTTTTTTTTTTAAGTGGCTGTAATAAATAAGATGGGTTGATAAATAGCTTTTTCTCAAATTTGTAAGAAAGTGCTTAGCAATGCTTACATGCATACCAAAAAATTGAGCTAAAATAAGCTATTCACTTCTCAATATAGTCTAAGATATTTCAAAAGTCCGTAATTTACATTTTGTGAGACCTCAGACTTACTTTACTGTTCTGTGAAGTCTCACAACCAAAATAACCACAGATTCTATCTCCAAAATCATCCAACATTTCTGTTCAGCAAACACATTGTATTGTATTAGTATTGTCCTTATATATGAAGAATATGAAAAGTAAGTATGTTTCCTTAAAAAAGTTTCTGAAGATTAAGTACAAAATTTTTAGATACAAGAGTTTAAACAACTTTGTTGTTGACTAAAGTGTTGACTTTAGGTTGAGTTGTAAGGGTGTGAGGGTGTATTATGCCTCATTTTACTCAACAGCAGATCAGATTAGTTACACTGACCTCACTGGAATTAGAAAGACCAAAATCTAGTCTTTAGTCTAATACACAGATTTAAAT
Source organism: Lagopus leucura (assembly GCF_019238085.1). Lineage (NCBI taxonomy): Eukaryota > Metazoa > Chordata > Aves > Galliformes > Phasianidae > Lagopus > Lagopus leucura. The sequence continues at coordinate 26,185,313 of NW_024962335.1, forward strand.
AGATGAGTAGAATTCTACTGTATTATATTAGGAAATGGAAAGTTACCCTTCCATAGGTGTAAATCCACATTAATTACCAAAAGTGGAACATAAAACTTTGCTAGCAATTGATACATGTGGAGATTAACAGTAGTTTTTATTTTGTGTTTTTTTTAATCCGTTGCTATACGTGTTCAGCTTCAGAGACCTGAAGCTCTTTATAGATGGGAGAAACTTCAGCACAATGGCAGCCAATGAAATAAAAAAGACAAATCCACAAATTTCAGCCATGACACAAATCATTTCTATTCTGAATAGCTGATATTCAAGGTTATGTTAATATCTATCAATTTAGCGTCTTCTAAAAAGCACTTATGGAAAATGATTTAAATCTTGATTTTAAACCATGTGCTGTCCCACAAGTGATATATTTGTGTGGTGGGCAAGTTACGGGTCTGTGGGACTTCACCACATAATAATGCATCCTGTTAGTCCTTGAGTTTGATTGATGATGAACTCAGTTTGCTCTCAGGTATCCATGCAAAATCCCACTGACTTCAAAATTTGGCACAAAATACACCGAAATGTGTATAAAACTAGTCTCCCATTTTCTTTATGTAAGTGAATTAATGTACATTGGTCAGACATGGTTGTGCTTCAGAGTCTGTGGACAGAAAAATAAATGGAAGAGCTAGAATCCCTTTTTTTTTTTTCCTAAATTACTTGCTGATTTCCTTTTGTTGTTTCCAGTGTTTGCATAGTTTATAAAAAAATGTAATGTATCAATGTCAGATTAAAAATCAGTAGTTTTCTGTAATCCCTTATCCTTAATAATTAGGATAAGTAAAGAGTTAATACTCATTTTTCTCTAAGCAATACAGATAACAAACAGTTTTCCATTTTTCCTAGAGCACACCTCCCATATAATACACAATTAGACCACAGATTTGCATCAGTGGAATGCCAGAGCAGAGAGCAGTAGACAGAGAGGATAACTACCACCCTGTTTGGTATTACAAAAAAAAAACAATTCTTTACCTGAAGATTAAGCTTAACAAAAATATATATTGAAAAATAACCCCCAAAAAATCTCATTTAATCAACACAATCACAACATGTAAAACTAATCAACCAATTCTTGCTGTGTAAAACTTGATGCATTATTACGTGCATGCTGGATCTGCAGGGCATCTTACAAACACTGTCTTTCATTGAGGAGAGCTTAGTGAGTGTAAACAGGAGACTTTTGTTTAAATTTGATATCTGTTTTCTCTGGTTTTCCTACTTCATGCATTGTATTTTCTTGTGTTTTGTCTATTATTGCTCTGGGATGTGTTGGTGACGATAGAAACCTAAGGCCTATTTATTTCAGTTTAAATACATAAAAGAGAACAATTTCCAGTTATGTAGTTACTGTCACCCATAAAGCTGTGTCTTTTTTATTTTCTTTGTACCTACTGTCACTTTTCAGTGACTACCAGGTATTCAAACACCTGTAGCCTGTCTGAGAGCCATCATTACCAGATCAGAGCAAATGTATTAGTATGCGTATATTTTCTTCTCAGCCCTCAGAGTTCTCTGTACTGCCACTACCTAAGCTTTTGACTCCTGACAAATCATTACTCTGCCTACTAAGAAACATTCTTTTGACTCAGCATTGAGATTTCTTAGTAAGTACTTTCCAGATGAGAGAGAAAGAACAATAGTGTCTGCAGTGGTTTTATATAGCTTTCAAGAAAGCCCAGTGCAAAGCCATGATTCAGTCTGGGTCATGTTCTGGAAAGGCTGCCCTAATCCTCAGTCACTGGATTTCTCCTTGGCAAATTTCCTCTCTTGGGTGCTGCCTCATGACCAAGGCAGGAACCAGAAGAGCAGGAATCATAGCAGATTTGCAAATGCTGCCATTTCCCACTGGAGTATTGTTGTTAGCTGGTAAATTTATTTGAATATTTTTTGCAAGCAAACTCAAGGAAAAAAGTAAAGTCAAAACAAAGCAACAAAAAAAAAATCTTTACATAGATGAGAAAGAGTTATTAAGCAATTTCCTTACAAACTTCTTATTTTCCTTGTTTAGAAGTCTTGAACAATAAAATATTATGACTAAGACTTTTTGAAGAGAGATGTATGTATGCAATCTGATTTAATATCTTCTTTGCCAGAGACTTGGGGAAATGACTCAGATGCTTCAGGCCAAAGTTCTCTATCGGTTGAATGAGGATGAAATTGCCTCTTTCTTTTGCCCTTTTCTCATCTGTGTGGGTTGTAAGCCCCCTGGGTTGCAAGTGGTGCTCTGTAAAGCATAGGTCCTTGTTTCAATTGGAGAACCTCTGGGTTGAATTCATTAGAAGGGTCAGGAAAAAGAGGAGCAGATATTAAGCAGATTAAATGCTTTAGAAGCATCTGTCACTGAAAGATTGGAAGATTTCTGATGCCCAATTGTAACTGAAGAAGCAAGAGGAAGAAGAGCATATGTCTGTGCAATCATACCCGCTCATTAACTTGGCAATAATTATATCTTTAGCTAGTGAACTCCTTGCATTTCAGACTTGGATTTTTTTTATATCTGAGGTTAAGTCATTACCAAGAATCATTCTTCTCTCACCAGTTTATATTGTGGATATAAGTGATCTCCAATATGTAGTGATAATTATAGAGCAAGTTAAATTTTAACTTCTTCCTGTGACCTTCATGCACAAAGATTATTAACATTTGTGCTACTGCTTTATCTCACTGTAATTGTTGACAACTGAAGTGCATAGATCCCCAATGTGTTTAATTTTTAATTGCCAGGAACATACAATTCAGTAACTGAAGACAGAGTAACCAAAAAAATTGCTGATGTTTTGGGAGAACTTATGAAATGCAAACTTAACTCATGGTGTGAGTTATAGAACTTGCCATCTTTTCAGATAAAAAGAATTAGAATGATAAAACAGAATTTGTCTTTCATTTGTTTGTTTGTTTGTTTGTTTTCCTGTTTTTTGTTTTTTTTTTTTCTTTTGTCCTCATCTACCCTCAGCAAAAACCATGTAGAACTTAGAGTCTTGTTCTGGAAAATGGAATAAGCTTCCCTGTAGTGTGATAGAGTGGATGAGTCGGGAACTTTATTAATTGAGGTGGTGCTTGTTAAAAGAAAGTAAAGCCAACTTCATTAATTTCAATAAATATTTTGGGAAAGGGTAAAGAAGGCACTAAGTACCTAAAGTAAAAATAAGCTAGAAAGTAGCAAGTTGATTAAAATGGGAAGAACCGAAGAAAGATAAGGTCAGGAAGACTTTACAGAAGTTACTGTGGCCTACATCAAGACCCAACTGTACCTTGTGCATTGTATTCAACCTTGCTAACAAATGTAGAACTGGCAACTCTTCTTTATTTAAAAGCTTTCAAATTTAGAATGAATATGAATAAAGTAAAAATAAATAAAATGATCACCAGACAATACCTGACCATAGATTTGCTTTCAGTAATTTGTTTTAACAACGCAGCTAAAAGTTCTAAATATAAATACTGTTTATTGATTTTGCAAGCATGAAAAATATTATCATAACAGTATTTTAGAAGACTTTTTATGAAAAACTATTATGTTATATACATTTAGGTCCTTCAGCCATGAAATATTCTGACAACAAAAGTGATACACTTGAGTCTCACAGAAATGACATTACAAGGGATAATAAAATTTCAAATGAAATACTTCTTCAAACAAAGTGCTTTATTAATGACTTTGGAACCATAAAGTAACCTGCCATAATTACATTGCTAATTTAAGGCTTCTGAGCAGCACCCCAAAACACTCTTATACTCAAAACTGTTATTTTATTGCTAAAAGAGGTGATTGCTATTGCTCTATTTTAAAATAAACAAATAAATAAAAGCACAACCACTCACCAAACATTCATAGAGAAATGCTCTAGCTGTTTGCCTTTTGTTATTTTTTGTCATGCGTGACAAATTCTCCAAAGAAAAAATGTGCAGTCCTCCATGGATGTGTACACAGCATATACTCCGCCTATATACTCTGCTTATATAAAGCTATGAAGAAATGTATGCACCTGTGTAAGTAATCAGTAATACACAAAATACACCTTCCTTTCCCTCCAGGGCATGGTAGTCTGCAACTGACTTGCCTGAGTTCACTTTCAGTGCAGTACCTATAAGGAGCATATCACATCTTCAAGAGTTTTATTGAGTTTACATTGAAACTGAAAATTCAAATTTTACACAAATGAATCCTTTGCATTGAACAGTTAATCCAGTTCTCCATTCATGACTTTCTAATTGGATTGAACTATTTTCATATTTGGCTAGATGAATATGATAGAAAGATTATGCATGGACTGCAAAATAAGTAGGTGGAGTCATCTAATATTGTGTCTGTCTATGGCAAGAAATAAAAAGTACTGAGAACTGGTCAGGGTCAGCAGATAGAGCAACAACTCAAATTATGTGATGTTGTTCCTTCCGCTTCTGTAGCAAAATACAAGTGATAGGATATCCTTCTGCTACCTGGAAACTAGGAATAGAGGAGTTTATAATATAGTGACTGTACAATAGCGGATTTGTCCTGCATGCTATCATTTGTTTCCTTTATTCACAGAACACAGCAACATACTTCAGAATAGATTAACACCACAAATAACTTGTTCTGCATTAATCTACTGGGAAAGTATTGTCTACTGTGTATTCTTCATACGGATTTTATGCTCTAACAACACATGTATCGTCTTTGTTTACAACAAATCAACATTTACAGCCACAATTAACGTAATTACTCAGAGGTATTTTTTCAGAACAGTATCCAACAGTGCCCCACTAACTACCTGACTGGGGGGATCAAGAGATTCCCACCTCACATATGACACACTCCTTAAGAAATGGTGCTTTGTTTTTTCTTAAGCTGTTCATTCGAGGAAGCAGTATCTATTTGGCAGACATACAGCAGATCCTTACTAAATTATCTCCATTATTGTTGACTGTATTAATAAAATGAAATGTTTGCATTTAGCTCAGTATTTGCTACCAATTATCATGCAATTATTACAATTTACCACTATACAACTAACAATATGACTGATTAAATAGGCTCAGTGGGTAGGAAATGGAGGTGCCTGTTAGCACTTCCTTGCTTTTGCTGGTAACCTTAGAGGTCAAAACAAAGTCAAATATAAGCAAAAATAAACTTTACATAGATGAGAAAGGGCATTAAGATAAAGAGAAGGAGGAAAGATGGAAACTATAGCAACACTTGAGTTGATAACAAGTACAGCTTTGCTGAAAATCCATGGGAAATTAATAAACTAATGTTCTTGAGACAGAAAGTCCCATGTTGCCCCTGGCAAGTCCACTTTGTCTTTATAAATAGCATCCAAATGATGTGTGTCATACATAGCAGTCTAGTTAAGCATTCTCTAATTCCAAGCATCTAAAATTTGGTCACATCACACTTTGTATTAAGATTCTTTGCGAGGATCTCAGTAACTGTAATGGAGCAAGACTACTGAGAAACAAGAAATAAGAATTCTCCCCTGTCAAATTTACATGGGAGTGAAGAATAGGCCTGCACATTTATTATGTTGTTGACCATTTATTACTTTAAATATGCCTATTCAATAGCAATTCCAATATTTAGTCCCCAGCTGAAAAGGGCTAATGGTGGATGGTGCTCTCTTGTTTACTGTCATAAATTTAGCAGGAGGGACACCACAGCCTGGGATTAAAAATGATCGTGTGCTACTTCTTTGAGTCACTAGTAGAATAAAATATCAAATTCATGAAATTTATTTCACTTATGATATTCTGTTCTCTGCTGTGTTCATTCAGATAGCTTAACAGTGAATTTTAACTCATTCGTAACATGAGATATACAATGGTAGCTAAAAATCTTCTTCAATGAAGTTCAAAGGATAAAGTAGATAAAACTTTTTTTCTGCTTTCTTCCAGAGATTGCTTTTAGAAATTATTAAAAAAAAAAAAAAAAAAAAAAAAAAAGAAAAAAAAGTCATATTCCGAATCACTGCTGTCATTTTTTTTTCTCCTGAAATAATTAGATTTTTAGATAACAAAGCTTGGTAAATTCTTAGCACTGACAGATTCATTTACAGGAATGCTGTTTATGTCATACTGTCTGTGATCTCTATTTTGGAACAGCACTAATACTGGAAGTCAAGCTGGCTGGCAAGCAGCTCAAGAACACAAAAACTCACTTTGAAAGAGACAACAAACTTCCATCTGTTTTCAAAGGATAAGAAAGCTCTCACTAACTGCAGTATGGTGAGTGAAGCATTCCTAGATGGCCCACAGCTTAAGCAATAGCAGAAAAAAAACAGAATCTCCAGGCTGTCAGACCCAAGGACTTACAGTTTCCAGTTTATAGGACTGATGAATATTAGTAACATCCAATACTTGCAGAAGCAAGATGAAATGTAGAAAGAGTGTCTTACAGTATTCTTCTACAACCATCAACAAAAACACTGGGTATGTGCTGAGGCTGTTTAGTCTGGGAGTGAGGAGGCTGAGGGGAGACCTTATTGCTCTCTTCCAATACCTGAAAGATGATTATAGTGAGAGTGGGATTAGTCCCTTCTCACTGGTGACAGGTGACAGAATATCAGGAAAAACTTCTTTACAGAAAGGGTTGTTAAGCACTTGTAGACTCTGCAGGCAGGTGGTTGAGTCACCACCCCTGGATGTGTTCAAAAACCGCTTGGATGTGGTGCTCAGGGACATGATTTAGCAGAGGGTTGTTAGGGTAGTAAGGTCAGGTTGCAGTTGGAATTGGTGATCTTAAAGGTCTTTTCCAACCTGAGCAATTCTATGTTTCTATGATCTATACTACATAACTGACCTTATGGTGATTTTGTTAGTTTTCCAGGAGGATAACAATAACTCAGTCCAAATAAGAAAAAAGAGAAACGTTGTGCTCATTGTATGCTGTGCAAAATGAATATATATTCATTGCTTGATAATTCTTCATATTTTGCCTGTCCGAAATTAAAAAAAAAAATAGAACTTTAGCTGCAATACTATGTACATGGAACAGGCATTTCACAAGCAGTCCTGGATTCTACAGCTTTCTTTATCTTTCACTGTTTACCTATACTACCTATATACTGGTGATCAGTATTCTAAGCCAGGCCAACCATTAATTTGCTCACAGAAAATACAGATCAGGCCTTTCAAGGAGCAGATGAAACAAGCTGATTCTTGCCAGCCTTGATGAGTTTTGCTTAATTGGACCTGGCAAACTCACAACAAATACTGTGATGTGGCCTTAATATAGCACCTTCTCTTTTAAACATTGTCTGTAGTGCAGCTGGCATAGCTTACAATACATTGAAGTGCTGCAATAATTTATTATCAAGATTCACAAAGAAATTCAATGTTTTTTCTGAAAAAAAGCCCAACAACTTCAAACTGCATTTCTATTTAATCTCTTCAGTCTCTTAATGAATAAGAGGCACTGGGAACAATTTGTTGTGCAAAAATCCTGAATATAACCTCAAATAACCATTAGTAACCAGAAGAGCTGATGGGGACCTCTAGTTATTTCAGACCTTTAACACTTAGTGTAAGGATGGTGCTATTTGTTTAATTGTGAAGTTACAGCAGTCAGGTCGTGACTGAGCAGGAACAGGCTCCTATCCTGCTCTTCCGTACAGATTCAAAAGGCTTTTCTTACAATTAATAATTTCAAAAGGACTAAGTGGCATGACTGATGCCACATTATGTGAACCAGATAAGCATTTGAGTTGACAACAAACCAAGGAATTAATCTTCAAATTTCTTCACTTCCAGAGCAGCATGTTCACACCAAGACTGTCTGCACTTACTAGTGTAACAAAGTCGAGATCACTAACAGCACCACAGGAAGGGACTGGTCAGGGGCACCCTTTACATCACGTCAACTTTGCATAGAAATAATCATTTTTTTCTTTTTCTTACTACTTCTGTGTGTGTAAAACTGCAATGTCTTTCTTCTTGAATATCTTGAGTCATTGCTCCTAAAAGGGACAAAATTTTCTGAACAGGTAATATTGAAAAATGCATGGTATTTTCTTGATGTTTCATATGTTCAAATATTATTGAGAATTAAATATATCAAAACTTAAGAGATCTCTGATTTTCATATTCTCCAATAGCTTGAGCTGATAAAGCTTAATAGACTTCTCTGATGTTTAGCCATTTTATCCCAGCAGAACATGTGACCCCACAATCACAGAACAGCCATTTCACCATGGAGTGAATCCAGTTTCTCCCAGGTCAGAGATCATTACCCTTGTTTTATGTTGGTGCTGTCACATATACTTACCCTGAATGATTATGGGACTTCAAGTTAATAGTTCTAAAAATGTTCTTGTCAGTGCCATGCTTAGTCTTCTCAGCTCTCACATCCTTAAAATTCTACTACAAACAAATAATGCATTGTTTTCTCATAATTTTAACACAAGGTCTTGCTAACATCAGCAAATAACAACCATTTGGCACCAATTTACTTTTCTAGGAATCCTAAAATCATTAACTAATTTGGTGGAAATTGGCATGTCTCTGAAAATCCTAGAGGCCCACAATGGTAAAAGCACTCCCATCATAGAAGCTTCAGGATAAGCAAAGTGATTACAAGGATCTGGAGCTAGACCCAGAAAATTTTATTTAAATGCATTCTTTGGAATTATTTTTCAGTTGTCTCTCAGAAGCTTCTGGTAGTAAAGTTGAAGAAAATACGGTATTTATCATCAATGTTGAGAAATCCTTGAAAAGCTGACCAGCCTCAATAATTCAGAGTGAAGGAACCTTGTGGAGCAGGTACTTATAGCTGAAGTTTTCGGTGAAGAATCCTTGATGCACAAAAGAAAATTTTTCTAGATTTTATTGGAGGTTGTGAGGATTTACTCAGTATCTTTATTGTTATGTGGCAATGAGTATGAAATGCACTGGGACACTACAGGAGCTTGGTGTGCCCTGTCTCGTCAGCTCTGCATAGAACAAGCCTGCAGAGATCCAATTACTGGAAATGGCAAACTAGAATCACGAGTGACAGCAGACAGGAAATTCATCAAGATCAGTATCCTATAGCATCATCTTCACCAGAACTTCCACTTTCTAGTGAATGCTGACAATAGCGGGAATGGGATGAACAGCATCATCCCGAAAACTCCCCAAAAACCCTGGCCACTCACTGCCCTTACAGAAGCAGATCCTTGCTCATGTCTTTCTTTCATCACCTAGAAAATGGTTAGCTTTTCTGGCTGGAAATTTGCCCCTCTCATTGTATTCTGAGGAATTATGACCTTGTACACTTTGTAAGTATTATTGAGATTCTCTATCATCTTTGCTCCCCAGTGACATTCTATTCTGTATTTCAGCCTAACCCTCTGCTTACAAACTGAGATTCACAAGCACTTCTTATCAAGATTCCAAATAACATAATTTATATCCTAAAAGGTTTGAAATGTGATTTTATGCTTATTTTCACACTGTTTTCAGTAGCTTTCCAATGAACCTGACCATTGCTTTTGACAGTTGGTGCCTGTCAGAAAGGTTACAACACTCTGCAAATATCTGGTGATCCCTTTACTGGTTGTAGATTAGAGAACATGGGATTCACTCTACAATAAACTTCTTTGTTTAGGGCCTTTGCAAAGTCTGGAAGCATTGGCAATGTGCCTGATTTGATGTAGCTATTAGAGTCTTTTCATTGACTTTAATTGGAGCTGGATTAGGGCCTAATCATTGCGAAAATCTTCATCCTGCAGCGAGTAATGGTCACATTTGACCTTAAATCTTCAATAACAGGCACTGGTAGGGAAAATTAGAGCATAAAAGACAGAAAAATAATATTTTCCTGCAAAACAGAGAATGAGAGATAGCTATATGTAGTATGATGACCATACACCTCAAATTTATCTTGAACTCCCTAATTTTTTTTCTTTTTACAAACTGTCCAATTTTGATTTCTGGCAGCTGCCAGAGCACAGTGAAGAGAAGGCTGCTTGTCTGCTTCTAGCTGGGGTGGGATTTGCTGTTGGCAAGCACAGATGACAAACACTTCAGCTCTGTGACCAAATGTTTTTGTCTTTGTTTTTATTATACTGTGGGATGTTTTTCCTGACATGAGGCAATTTATTGCAGTGTAACAAATGAATAAAATACCAGAGAATAACATTTTCTGTCTATGTATATGCATACCTATTTTTATGTATGAAAGCATTATATATTAATTGGTGGTTCTGTTGGTGCTTCTTTGATTGGTTGGTTGTTTTTGTTTTTTTTTTAGAATTTACAGTTAACAAAGCCAATGCTATCATCTCATTATTACAGATCTGCAGGGGTAGGGAATAGTGAAAGTCCATATGCGTCTCTCATTCTGTGCCTTCAATTTCCTCATACTATCTGTGCCCTACAGAGGAGAGGTCCCATGCTTCACATCCTGCAGAAATCCAAGTGGAGCATGTGAGGTGTGATGAAAGGCCAGCTAAACTGAACTGAGCTTGCCAGATTAGTAATGCATGAAACAATTAAGTATTATACGATTATTAATATTATTGTAATGAACTTCTGTCTTAAGTCTATTTTAATTTTTAGAGAACTAGTTTTTGATAACATGATTTAGGAAGTAGTGTTTTGGGGTACTTGGTGTTTTCGCTTTTCTTTTGGCATCATACTGTGCCTTCAAACATCTGCTATTTCCAAGGCATGGAAGGGAAAATGTCTAATGGTTTTACTGTATCTACCAATATGACATATGAGTCTCATTTCATAAGACGTGTAACTGCAGATTACTAAAACTGATAAATTAAAAGTGCCTTTTTTGCAATATTTGTTTGCCATCTTAAAAACCTAAGTAGTATTGTGGAAAAACTTTCATTAAAGGAAGAATGTTCTTTTGCAGCTCTTGACCACATATTTTCTCAAGTTCTGAACATTTGTATTCCTGGCATACAAGACAATATTTTTTTCCTTCTCATCATAAGAGCATTATTGTTTGCACACAGTGAAATGTGTCAGACAACTGGAGAAACTTCAACATGGCAACAATATTGTTAAGCCTGGCATTTTATTACTGCCTACTCAGTGTCCCACTAGCAAGAATTTGAAGTTGTTGCAAAGAATATCTTTTCTTTCTTCTCTCCAAGGCAAATTATTTGAAGCTAATCTCTTTGATTCACATACTGATGGACAAATGTGTTAAAACTGCTGCAAAGTATGTGTTTTAAGAGCCTCTTGATTCATTTACGTATTTATAAGTTTTCTATTCTTACTCATGGTGAGCACACTTCACCACACCTGTCACACCAGCTGAGAGACAGAATTAACTTTTCCTTTTAATAGTTTTATCGTCTGAAATATCTACAAAGCTTATTAGTTTGATCTTTTTTAAAATCTCTATTGGATGTACAAGTAGATTTTCATCAGTTCGCTATGGCTATGGTACATCTTTGCCATATTCACAATTATATACTGTTAACTATTCCTTTCAAAAGAAGGGGGGGAAAAAAAAAAAAGAGGAAAAGAGAAAACAGTGGACCACTTATGATATTTCCATGAAGAATATACAAAACTTAAGATATTACTTCTATATTCTGTGACAAAAATTCCTATTGGCATCAAGGAAAGTTGGTCATGGCCATTTTGATGAATGCTAAGAAACTAATTCTAGAGGAAAGTAGGGATAAGGGAGATAGGGGAGATGAAGTGTCCATCTGGTAGAAATCACATACACCGTTTTGGAGATGAAGGAAACCTCAGGCAATATAAATCATGGAAAGAAAGATTGTGGAGCAAAAGAAGTTGAGAAAATTGCATTCATTTCTCATGTGAAAGACCAGGTGTTTCTCTTGCCTAACAGAAAAGCCTTGGAGAAGAAAGGTATTAAACCACTGGGGAAAGAATGTACAAGGAAGCCTCAAGACCTGTTCAGAGATGAGCTTTGTGCAAAGCTCTCAAAGCAGACAGCAGAAAAGTTAAGTGGCTGACAGGGCTGGAAAGTACAACCTTAAGGAAAATGGCTTGGGATGGGGAACACACAAGGTACAGAGAGCAGAAAAAAAAAAAAGTACATAGAAAAAAGTCAGAGCATAAAAAAACTCTGAAGAAAGAGCAAACTGAAGAACAGTCTCAAGAAGAGCTATGGATGCAAGGGAACTCATTCACATAAATAAAAAGAAAAATTTTTCCAGAAGATGAGAACACGGTTTTACTGTTTTAACTGTCTTGGATGTGAGTGGATTACACCAGGATCAGGAGAGAGGCAGAGTACCTTCAGGACTATTCTAATCCTATAAAGTACTTTGATGTTATTTTCTATAAAAAAAACTCTACAAAATCTGAACAGATGTTCATTGAAAATACAAAATGTACCCTACCTTCCTGTCTCTTGCTTCTTGATTTGGATATATTTCAATGGAACAGTTTCTGCTCTTTCTCCATCATTTCATTTCTTAATAACATGCTTGTAATGCAGATGCTGAAGATGGCAAACAGCTTCCCAGGATTAATAGGGCATGACAGCAGTGCAATAAATGTCTGTCTCACGCATCACCAGGAAGCATACCTTCTGCTTGCTTTGACTTTCAGCTACGTACACAGAAGAAGATACAGTCCAGTTCAGGTGCAGTTTCTTTATGGGTCATTTAGTGCTACATTAAAAAAAAAAAAAACCACTGATAGGCTTTTAACTTTCAAAATCAGGGAATATATGGGAATTTAGGGTAATAAATCTTCTTTGTATAATAACACACATTACTTTCTCCATAGTTATGTGATTTCCCTTCAAAAATAATTTTTACTCAATTGTGCACCTGTCAGGACAAGACTGTCTTGGACTCTCCAAGCCAAGAACATGACCATCTCCATACCGAGTTCTTTTTTCCATCCACCATTTAAGACAAAATTCAGATAGAGAGCTCCTGTTTTGCTGATGTAATAATTTCACGTGACAGCAGATGCTTCTTGTTTTGTTGGTTCACCACAGTTAAATAAACAGATTTTTATTTGGAAATCTGCACTATTAATCAGGTTTGCAATACAAATCTGTAAATATGGGCTTGTTTATTTTGTTAAAACAGCTGAGCCTATCTTCCTTCTTCCAATGCATATGCAAAAATGATGCCAACTTCAAAGGGTTTGCATTACTCCTTCTTAAAAACTTTATTAGTGTGAAAGAAACAGTAAAAATCTATCCAACTTTATTTTTAAAGGTGAATTTTGATACCAGTCTATAGTTTTCCGTGCCTTGTGAGCTACACAAGCATCATAAATCAGTGCACAAACCTGATGGTTGTCAGCAAATGGTGGAGTAGACTGCTATACTGGAGTACATAGAAGGTCTTGAATGATGCAACCAACTTCTCTTCTAAAGCACTCTGCTACAGCTTCCTGGGGCATCTCTCAACCCCTTGGAATCTACTCAGAAATATCTTGAGGCTTCTTCATTTGAATTTTTCTTTATCACAAAGGCAGGAGCTAGGGCTGGGATGGCACTGCTGCTGCCACAGGAGAGAAAATAATGTAATGTGAGGGGAAGCACAAACCTGAGATCAGGGGTATTCCTATTGGGCTCCCTGCTGCAACATGTTGGGGCCACCTCCTGTCTTGGTGACAGCAAGAGGCAATTTGGCATGTGCTCCAATCTAGCACAAGCCAAAGAGTAGGGCTGTGAGGTGCTGCCTGCTGTGCCAAAAGCCAACACCATGATCATTCTCCAGCTGGCAAATGGTGAAGGGCGATTATTTGCTGGCCTCTGATGTCTGATCATACAACAGAATTGCTAAGTCTTGCTGCTTAATAGGTAGCTTTTGGCAGGTAGTCAGCCCAGATATCAAACACAGCAGTGAATGTCGCCAGTAACTGTATCCAGATGTTAACTTTTTAAAGCCTTCTTATTCCTCCTTTTTAATGTTTTTGTTTAGTTCTACTGCTGGCTTTGCTGACAACCACTGTTCTGACAGCAGTATAGCACAAGGACTTCAGTATTACTGTGGCAGTACTTTGTCTTTCTGAATGTCCTTCTTTCAGTCATAAATGATGAAAAATGTGTGCCTTGTCTTGCTGAGGTTAAACTCATAAATTCTTCAGGAATAGACGAGTGCAAGACCCTTGCAAGGCTATCAAAGGGCAGTTCCTGCCTTTTTTTACCTACTGATGTTTGTCTTATTACAAGTATTTGTCATTATAATAAAAGGCAGGATATATTCTTGTAGATACTCAAACTGCAAACCCCAGTTTAAATATCAAAAAGGCAGTGGCTACAGCAACAAGCACATAATGCAGAAATCACCTTCAGATCATTATTTAGCCACCCATATGCACTCTATGACGTATCTTTTCTCCCAACCTTTAGAATTTACTCTAGTTTGATCTCCAGTTGTTTACTAGCTGTCAACAACAATTTGCCTTCCATCTGCCCATCACTACTGCTACCTGGAATTTTCAGCCACTGCAGCCACAGTGTTTTAATGTAGATGTTCCAAGAAGTCACGTTGGAGAAGGACATGCTGTGGTTCTTCAAACCCCAGGGGAAATAAGCAGAAAATACTAAATTTTCCCTTCTCTTTTCCAGAAACCTCAAGTTGTGGGTGTGTATCTGTACAGTGTGGTGCTATTGTAAAACATGTTGAAATAATATGATTCAGCATGTCCTTAAGTCCTCAGCTTCTATGGCTGAAAATAACTGAATCTTGTTCCTTTAAATGAGAACGTTCTATATTTGTAACAAAAGTCCTCTAAAGGTGAGGCAGCTAGGAGGTTCATAACTGCCTGTGCTCTTATCAGATCCCAGTGGGAAGTGATCAGGTGTTCCCTGATCTGTTCTATTTGTTGAGTTTTTTTTTCAATAGAAACTTCTGAAATAAGGGAACCAAATGCAAAGATTTAATTGGAATAGGATAAATCAGTGCAAATGTATAAAGTAGGTGAGTCAAGGACTTGCAGGACATGGCAATGAACAAAATTGCTATTTTATTTTGCAGCACCTACTTAGTACATTTTGCATGCATTTTGAACCCCTACTGAAACAGCTGATCTATGACAATCTCCTGCTGTGTATAAAGTTTAAAAAAAAAAAAAAATCAAGTTTCTGCACTCAAATCTTATGTAAGTCATCTATATATGTCAGTGTTATCTCCCTAGCTGCTAGCTATAAGTAAGCACTATCTTTCTGACAGTAAATGTTGTGACAGAATGAGTTCTTGACTGATGTTCTGATTGCAGGCCATATCACTAATAAGTACACAGTACTCGCTCGCAGGTGTTTTCTCTTGGATGTTCATGTATCTCTAAGTGCTTTGATTCTTCACCTATTTGGATGTTGCATAGCTGATTTTGAGGGCTTTTGGAAAAGTGCTTTAAAAATGTGCGTAGTGAACAGTAATGTGTCGTGGTATTACTTAGGGAATTTCAAACAGTTAGCGGTTACTAAACATGTGCAACTGATCTCTCTTTAACAAAGGAAGGTTCTGAGAACCAGTGTCAAGTTCTGTGGGTTACAGTATTCTGCAAAATACACACAAAGAAAAGCATAGTTTGGGTAGATAAAACTACCTGAAAATTTTAGCTTCTCTAAAAGATATGTGTTAAACATCACCTAATCTTATTTCTCTTTTGTTTGCTTGTTTGTTTGTTTCTCTGACTGTTTAATTCAAAGAAATGTGTTTCCTGGTAATCCATGCTTCCACCTTCTCATAACTTTATCTGATAACTTAATGGTGGCATCTATGCATTCTTCTTGCTTGCTGAGGTATTTTCACATTCTATCTCACACCAGAAAATAGTCCATTAAATGAAAGGTGCAATTATTTGTACAGTCAAGATTCAGTGAGAAAGCAATAGGTAGATAATAAAGTATCTTGCTGGCCAAGTTGATGAAAATTTAAACTTGTACCAAAATGCACAGAGTCAACAGCTAATAAGAACAGTACATCTCATTTATATAATTCTTCAATTCACATGGTGCACTGTGTCACAGATCACAATATTAATTCAGAAATATCTCATTCTCTGTAAAATATAACAGTCTTGTGATATCTGGTAAAATAAAGATTCTAAAACACTGTGCTGAAATACAAAGAGGTACAGCCAGCTGATGTAGACTGTAATTGCTAAAATTTTGCCAACAATACATCACTTGTACTTTTATTAAAATAGTCTTTTGAAGGAATAAACAAATAGCTTCCATTGTTCCATCATATGGAACAAATAGCTTTCTCTCCATAACAATGATTAGAGATTTGGAGATGGTAGCTTTGGCAAGATGTATTATTTATTTTCTTGGAAACTTCCAACATATCCTGGAAAAGGGTTGCCTAAGAATAATATCTAATGTTTCAATGCTTATTTACAGCTACATATATATTTTTATCTTGGAACAAGATGATCTTTAAAGTCCCTTTCAACCTCAGATGTTCTTTGATTCTATGATACATATTATACTAACGTGGTTTCCAGAAGTGCTGTGATTTCCATATGCGGTGTTCCATGAATGGCCCTCTATGCAGCTTGAAATAGTTGATGAAATAGACAGGACAAGCAGAGGAATACTGAGCTGGAGAAACCCTGGGCAAATATTATATAGCTAAATTGTGAGCTGTCATATCCCCGCTGTTTTCTGCAGGAACTCTACGAGTTGAAATGCGACCTCGTTAGTATAGGAGAAAATCTTATATTTATTACAGCAATAGGAAGACACAGCTGCAATATGATTATAAGGGGTCTGTGATTTAGAGTCTGCAGAATTACAAGTATTGGCTCATACTGTGATGCCTGCAGGGCTGGAGGAACTTGTGGCTGGCAAAAGTGAATGTCTTGTTTCTGTCTGAAGAACTGAGTTATGATGGGTTCATGTAAGGGAACAGAATGATGAGCTCCCATAAAGCACTTACAATTAAGTGAGCTAGTAGCAGTAGGAGTCTGGTTCTTGGCTACTATGGAGCAAGTTTTCTAAATCCTAGTTTCTTATGCCTGGACCTTATTATTAACTTCATTTTCAGAACCCTATCATGGAATTTGATCCTTTCCCACAGCAAAGTATAAGGCAGTATATGCTACCAAGAGCTTTCCCACTAACCTTATTGTTTATCCACTGTTTATCATTAAACATATATTTTAGATGCTGCAGTCTTATCCCCTAATAACAATTTTAATCCTTGTCCCATGGACCAATGCAAAGTATTGTTGCTGTCCTTTGCGTTCCTTGCTGCAACTTCTCAGAACCTACTGCTGGAAATCCTCACCCTAGCCAGAAACTTCAGAAAAGGGCCTCCCTAAATGCTGCAGGAGCTTTATTGTGGTGGTAACATTGTGATTATTAGAGCCCTACAGCCATCTATTCCACTATACAACAGAGAAAAGCCACTTACTCTTGTCTAAGCGGGTTCTCATGCTTCCCTTGCCTTCTGTGCAGCACTCTGTGCAGCACTTCAATAACTGCTTTTCTGTAACCCTATGATGAATTATTCTGTCTTGAGGAACTACCTTAACTGTACAAAACTTCTGCATGCCCCAATACTAAATGTAAACTTTTGTCCCGGCCATTATCAGCCAATTATCCTTAAGTAGAAAGTGATATTGCAGGATTTGCTGGTTGTCAGAAAAACAGATATATTTCAAGAGAAAAGTTTTTAATGGTTGTAGCAGGTGTGGGTTAGTACTACATAGGGTTAGCACTAGATTTACACTAGGTTTGGGCATCTGAGGGCCTGGGAAACTGACTACAGTCATATAGTTACCACAGCTCCTATCACAACTATTCTAGCTAAATTCTAGGCCAAAGACCTCTGTATAAAGTTAATACATTTTTTGTTTGTAGCATCTCTCAATAGCGTGATGTATCTTCATTGCTTCTGAAGCTCAGCTGCCTTGAACTGCAATTTCAAACCTAATTGTAGGTCCTAGAATACCCTAACTGTAAAATGTTATCTGAAGTCACATCCTTCTGCATGTACCACATATTCTGGACATGGACAATAGTGAGTACTGTTGGTGATAGGTGGATGGTTGGACTGGATGATCTTGAAGGTCTTTTCCAACCTTGTGATCACCTCTGTGATTTTGTGATCCTGGATTCTGTGATACCACCCATTCTGCTAACATGACGGCCTTGCAAGGCTTGACTTCAGAATGACTTGCATATACAAAGAGTAAGGGATTTTTTGCCAACTGAAAAGTATTAAATGTTAGGAATAAAACTGGAATTAGGAGTAAGTTTGGGAAATTGGAAGGCTGAGGATTTCTGAATGCAACTAAGTCCAATATTTGCAGTGAGGCAATTGCAGTTTCTTGTGTCAGGAAATCTTAAAGTTAATTTTGTGGCCAGTAGGGTTCTTTTCGGTTTGTTCTACATGGTTAATACAAAACTATGTCAGTCTTTTTAATCAGCTGTAGATAAAATAAGAGATTTAAGACTAGGTTGTTTATGTGCTTAAGAGAATAGAAGTACATATCACTGGATTCATCATGCTGAGAAATGAAGCTAACTGCTTCTACTTTAATTCCTTCAGTTGAGTTACAGAAGTGCATGCTGATCATCATTATACATTGCTTATATTCCTTCTAATTTCTGCATCTATGGAAGGAAAATAGCAGAAAGAGTTAAGTTAGAAAATGGAGGAGATAAAAGCATCAAAGAAGCAACAAATTATTTTTATGCCCAACAGACAAATGGATAAGTTTGTAAACACCTTAACTTCAAATTTCTAACTATTTATGTAAGTTTTGGGAGCTGATGGTAATGCGGAATCTTGAGGAAGATATCCAGTTGTATCTTCTGTCACCTATCAGGAAGTTTGCAGTTCAGCAGAATGAGAAAAAGGTAAATACAGGAAATAGCTCTCCATGTGAAAGAGGTTCTTGAAAGAGAAAACACTAGACTTGCCTGACTCGAGGGAGTTGCTTTCTCCTTTTTGCACAACGTGGCCTCATTCTTTCATTGCTGGTGGAAGAAGACAAAAGCAATTTAAATTCTGAACTACTGCAAGTGCTCACTGGC
>NW_024962335.1:26205731-26222427 GCF_019238085.1 Lagopus leucura
ACGTTTCTACATTTAAGTTGTTTCTGAAGTACTCAGAGAGTTAGTTGGCTTGTGTGTAGTTAACATGACTCATTTAATCCAAAAATAGGATTTGCACACACGTTTAGCAAATCTGCTAACGGCCCACATTAGTTCTGCACTCAGTCATATTTGCAAGAATGCCTTCTGGGTGTGTATCCCTGCTTTCTTGAAATCCATTTTGGTCTTCTCTATTTTCCACTTGCTCATATCTTTTCTGTTCATTTGATTGAAGAGACATTTTCAATTCACATACTTTAATTTCAGTATCAAGGTGACAGAAAAAGGTCACAGTCTAGATTTTCTGATATATAACAATCCTTCTGAGATGTTTTCAAAAAATGATGTGAAAATTAAGTAAAAGATCACCTGTGAAACTCTGATCTTACATCTGCTCCCTTCAAATCTGCTATAGAAATCTACTCCCTTGGAATACTTAGAAAAATAGGATTTAATAATCCAAAAACTTCTTTAAAAAGCTGCAGGTAATTGTACCAGTCATGGTACAACAAGTCGTGAAAAAAATAATCATTTGAATACATGAAACCCAGCTGTATTAATATAAATTCTATAATCCTTAGGGAGAATAAGGCTTATCCTACAGTAATGTCATTTGGAGCCGACATGTTTTTGATGCTCTTCTTTTTTTCAGTAGAAACTATAGTTTCAAATGCAGTAGTCATTAACGGGAGCATATGAAAGAGTATATGTTTCAAAAATGCTAAACTGATGGTTATTTAAAAAGTCAGTTGGGTTTTTCTAGAGGGGTGTATCATGTTTTCTGATTGATAGGGAAGCTGGGGGAAGCTAAGGGTTTTTTGCATTATTGCTGTTTTTGAAAAAACTGTTCTTTAAGTGTTATTTCTGGCATTCCATTGCTACAGCAATTAGAAGCACCCAGTTTGCAAATAAAAGCTGCATACTTGGGATCAGACCCATGCAGGTCAAAAAAGAAATGGAGTCTGTTTGCTGTGCCATAAGATATGGAGGTCCTTTGACACATATGGCAAGCATGAGCCCTGATCCATTAGCAGAAACCATTAGCATAAATATTCTGCCAGGTCACTGACATCTGCAGTATCAGATTCCCCTTATGGGAGTAGATATTCAGCACTTAGATCTTGCTTTTAGTATATCACATGATAATGAAATAACCAGGAAAAATGCACGCCCAGGAACTGATGAGTTAGCTTACCACAAAATAACCTGAAAACTGCACCCAGCTCCTTGTGTACATGTTCTATTGTGGATTGTTTTAATGTTCTAAGTAGCGAGCTTTATGTCACGTTTAGACTGATCCAAAGATTTAAATGCGAGTAGAGCATGTCCAGCTCAGCTCATAATGCTCTTAGTGTAGCTAAATTATGCCCACAGTAGCTACCAGAAATCCCTAATCCCATGCTCTAACCTTTATAGACTGGATTACATCTCATCTCAGTAAGATTTTAGTATGGTAAGGGTAGTTCAAAACCATCCACTTTCAGAAAAGAGTAAAGAGGTGCAGGAGACCAGAAACCCCTTAAATTATCTTTGATGACAAGGAGATCGTCTGAGAAGTAATTTTATCCAGAAATGCAGAGATAAAGGCTAGTTTTTATTGGAAGAGAGGCAGAGAATCGAGAAGGCAGGTAGTGGAGGCATCTTTAATTTTGATCTTGTAATTCTGAAATACTTTTCATGCATCATAAGAAGACCACCCCTATCATGAGGGCACTGTAGGAATCGTAGGCAGTTGTAGGCAGTCAGTCATCTCTGGCAGTCTGTGAGTGTATATACAACTTTAATGAAAGAGCTGCAACATCTGGAACAATGTGGAGGTGCTGGGGATATGAATTTTATATGCTTTTAGCCTAGTACAAATAAAGCTGGCTGTAAGCTCAGCAGCACAGGTGTCTTACCTTAAAATCATATTTTGCTACAGCTACTTGTGGTGTTGGGTATGATATGTCCTATTGCAGAGCCATTTCTGGGAATTAGATAGAGTACGTCTTCTAGCAGAATTCATCTTAACCTAAGTGCCTTGATTTGACAACTTAACAACTATGGAGCAAGAGATAAGCTTTGCAGTTGCCTTTATCCTACTAATTCAGGCCAGTGTCTTTAATAAGGTGCATGAGATTTACAGTAAGACCTTAGGAGGTAGGTATGTTTTCCAGCCAGGAAAACTAAATTTTGTTTGCTACAGATGTAAGGCAGAGAATGTGAGAATTTTTGTTTTACTTTCCAGTAAGCTACTTCTACAAATAACACAGTAAATTTTACACTAGGGCTTCAATTACTGAATGTTTTATGCACCTGAATAGAATAAAAATGCAAAGGAATTTGCATGCAAATAAATACATTCCACATTCCTTTAAAACAAAGAAATAAAATGTTTTAAAATAAATATAAATCCAAGATCCTCCATGAGTAAAACAACTGTCTCACACATATTTTAAAAAAAATGAAGAAGGCAAGAAAAAGAAACAAACCCATAATTCTTACCCAGCAATAAATATGCAGCCATCAATAGCATCTTGCAGTTTTCAGTATTTATTATATTTATATAATACCTTTCCCTCTGCCATTTCAGAGTGCCTTATTTATGTTTGTAGAATCCTTTGTGCAATAGTAGTATCCTCACCTCAGCAATAGAAATGCAAAGGTAGGAGTAAGCGACACCTGAAGAGCAAGTGCTCTGCTCAGAACAGATCTAGATCCTACCTTCTTGCACCAGCTTTTATATACATACTCTTGTCTGCCAATGACTATTCAAGCATGTGTTTTTCATTTACTCTGAATTATTTTAAAAATATTCTGCCTGTGCAAAGAAAAAAAAAAATTAACACCAGTGCTATGTTATGAAAACCAAGTTTTGCTCTGTCAATTCCAGTATGCAGAAGCATGTCTCTTCTACATCCACACTAGTACTCTTAAGTATATAGGAAAATGGCTTCATATTTGGCAAGGCATGCCAGACACACCAGAATGCATTTCTTATTTATTTTGGTTGTCATAATATGTGATGGTTAATGGCACAAGACTTTGGGGTCTTTGTGATTTGTGTGGAGATCTCACCACGAGCTCAATATGAAAATCAAGATCTGATCACTTGGAAAGTTGACAGCAAGGTGGAGAAACCCAGCATACTGAAAGTGTATTTTTGTGCTCTGAAGGATCACACCTCTGAAGGTGTTTAACATTTCTTTGGAAAGCCCTCCTGAAGTTACTGTGGAGTATTTGCCTTAGATGACCCTGTTTTGTTTGTGAGATCACAAACAAACAAGCTCTAGTAGCTTGAGGCATTGATCCTATTACTCCAGTACTATATAAGAAGGCAGTATATAATTATTCTTCAAATTCTGGCCTAAAGCATTGTTACTACTAATATATTCTAAAATGCTGGAAGTAAATGTAATTTTACTCACAGACTGTGTCAATGATTTCTCCCACCAGATCATCTAATCAGCAGCTCATCACATCACCAGATTTTAATCACGTTGGCCGATAATTTCTGCAGTATTTGCTGCTGTGCCTCACTTTCCCTTTGTAAAAAGGAAGCCATAGGGCAATTTAGCTCACCAGAGCATCACAAAATAGATTAATTAATATTGGTTAGACACTCCGATATTGTTATGTAAGTCTAAGCAGAACTCAAAAAATTCTTCTTTTCTTAAGAATGTGGTTTGAATCTATTTCAGGCATGGGTCTGCACACTGAACCAAATGTTGAAAAGTCCTTAGGCAGTAAGCACCATCCATGCTGTGCATGACTGAACCTAGAGTCTGAACAAAAAATTAAAATGTAATCATATAATTAGACTGTAGGATAATTAATACACACAAGGGAAGGATATCTTCAAATAAAGGTAATCTTAATTCTTTTTTATTTTTCTGCAGTTAATTTTGTAGTCTTTCTTTTCTTTGTAGGTTTTCTCCGTGTGATATAGTCTAAAGGAAAGCAGAAACACAGTATTACCAGTGGATTTTTTCCCTTCTATTAAATGTTAATGTAAAATCTGTAACAAAGAATGCAACAGCCCATTTACTATTCTACAACAGTTCAGCCATCTTTCAATCAAAGAGAAGTTCCCAGTCGCTTAACAAAAAAAAGTCAGAATCTTCCACACAGTCTGCTACGCTTCCAATTCTCTTCAGTGTATGCTTGAACTTTGAAATTCTCAGTGCAGAAGTCATGAATTATTTCTAGTTCACCAGTAAGAACATGTCTCTATTACAAATATAGATATGCCAGGTTATTGCCTTACAATGCTGTTACTCCTTACCTTCATTTCAATTGAACTGAAATCTGTAGAGCAGCTAGGAATTAGTTGTGATGTGGACTAGAAGATAATCCTTAAAATGTATTATTTGCTAAATAGACCTCCCAGCTGAAGGTTCCACTCAAGCTCAGAACTTCATTCATGACGTAAGACAGGACACCAGCTTTCAAGTACCTTTCATACTTTGCCTTTCCCAGGCTATACTGTAATATATAGCTCATCCTACTGATAAGCACATTCATGAATATGCCTTTGCAGATAAAGTAAGCACACAAATACACATATATTTATAGGGAAAGTTGTACAGATATTGGTATCAAAAATTAGTACTTGCTACCGTTCTCTTCTAGTAGGTCTTTGTTCAATGAAATTGCATTGCAAAATACCCAGAGCTATGTATTCAGTAAGAAACAAGCATTTGTCACTTCTCAGTCATTAACTCTCATTTTATGCCTAGTTCTCAGATGGTTTCCCTGTATTTCCTAGAGATCTGATCCTGCTGTTCAGACCCATGCCCAAGCCTCATTAACATTTCTCTTCAAACACTGCTGGGACATAACATCTGTGCTGATACTACATAGCATAAATTCAACAAGCAGACTTGACAGTTAAAGTAAATGTTCTCAACTACCCAAAAGTATTGTCACAATGCTGACAGAAAATGTACAGCTATCCATGGGGAGCAGGGGCAGAGGGGGATCCAATTCTACCAGCTCAAAAGTGAAATGCAGAGCATATAAAAGGTATTTGTTCACTTGTACTTTTATTACAAAGATGACACATTCATTTTGAAGATCCTTTTTGTTCTGCTTGCTTTTAATATAGATACTGTTGAGTATGGCTGCTCTCATTTTCCTGGTCACCTTTTTCTATTTTTACAGGGCTAGAAACATCATTCCAGTGAAGCTGTAATTTCAGCTTTTATTCCTGGCTAGCTAGGGTTTGATTTTCATTAAAGACCTCAAAGTATCTCTCAGAAATGCAAGATCAGATTCAAAATCAGAAAATTCAGCAGATATACATCAGTAAATGAGAGGAGAATAGGACAATCAGGCATACAGCTTTGGTGCTCTCATTCTGTTCATTTTTATTCAAAAGTAAGCACTGTGCTGATTCATGTTCCTGAGAAAGCATTCATTTAATGGTCTCAATAATTTTGAAAATGTTCATGTATCATGAAAGGTGAAATTTCAAATCTAGAATGTACTATTACAAAAAGGAGCAGGAAAGAGTCGTATTTGCAATTTTGAAGGAATTTTCTTTCTAATGAGTGGCAACTCTCATTAAGAAACACAAAAAACAAGTTTTTAAATTCCAGTCTTTTCTTAATTTGAATTTAAACTTCAGCTATGTAGAATCCAGGGTTTATGCCTCAACCACAAAGGTAAATAAGCTTTATGCTGTTCTTTTGATTCTGCATTCATTATAGTTACAGCTGAAAAACTAAGTCAAATTTAATTAGCCATTTTTGTCTAATTGCTTGGTATTCAAATTGGAAATTTTATATAGCTGACTAAAATTCTTCTTGACAGTCTGTTATTTCATGCCAGTCCTTTCAAATACTTACTGGTTGTTAGTATTGCAACTATTATGGTTGCCACTGTACACAAAGATTACTTGGAAGGATCCTCCTGCTGCTTCTTCCTGATTCATCAAGCAAAGTCACTGTTTAAGGATGAAGTTCAGTGAAGTATATATACATGTGATTATAACTGTTCACTGTCTGTGTCTTTTTTGCATCATGACCCCTATCATGTGCCTCATTTCCTTCAGCAGATCTTTGCACTTCTACTTGCTTGCAGACTATAAAGTCATCATCAATGGGGCCCACAGGATTCTTAAATATACACATAATCATTTGGAAAATACAATTGATGAGATGTCTCATAAAAAATTTAGGCAAATATTGATGGATAAAAAGTACTGTGTGATCTGCCAAGCTTTTGTTGTGCTGTAAAATCAGCTTTCTGTAACTGCAGCCCAATCAATCAGCAAAATTTTATCTCAACAGAAATAAAAACAGTATACTTCACAAAAACCTTAAAAACTCTACCCTGTTTTAAGAAACAAACGTATCTTTAATGTGGGGCTTGTGACAAGACCCAAATCCAAGTACATTGCATAACAACGAGGATCTATAAGAAAAAAAAGTGGAAATGAGCTGGACAGGATTTGATTTTTGTCTTAACTATAAAAAGTAAAAATCCCAGACAATTTCACTTATAAACAATGAGATAATCCTTCTTATTACATATTGCTATGGAAGAATGGCTCATCAACTACATACCAAGACTGTTCTTAGCTTCATTTAGAATGATAAATATTTACTGCCATTATTTATTACTGTGAAATTACTGAAAGAAGTAAACATGACATGGCCATAGCCTGAGTTAGGACTACAGTCTATGTTAGTCCTTTGTGCTGTTGTCCTAGATATGTAGTAAGCAATGCATCTTTTTGGACACACTTGATTTACAGTTAGTTCTGTATGTGACAGCAACTGATCATCCAGCAAGTTTTTAGTATTTAGAAAGAAAAATTAATTCATGCAGTGGAATGTCAGATTATTCCTTCTTCTTGTCAATGGCACTTCATTTAAAAAGGTTTATTCCTGTTCTTAGCCATCTGACTGGATTTGCAATTAAGGTCTTTGTTTAATTTCTTTAAAACACCATTCTTGTTTATACATCTTCTGCAATTTCATTTTTAAAAGTAATTGCTTCTAAATCTCAGAGGATATTAACAGCTGCCTGAACTGATATGTATTAATGCTAAGAACTGTGATTTAAACTACTAAAGCAAAAAGCGAACAAAGCAAACTAGACACAATTCTAATCATGTTCTGGCAGCTGATTCTTTATATTTGCTATCTGTACTACTTATTTCAGTGTCTGAAATTCAGTTCTAGCTGTATGTTTAGAGCTGTCTAAGTCTACAGTGCCTGTCTTTACAGTGATGATGTGAAAACTTAAGTAAGTCATTCTCACATTAGAAATCACTGTTCCTTCAACCTTACTGAGAGTGATGACACTGCCTGTTTACCCATACTATTGGAAATTTGATTACATGTTTCTGGTCATCTCATACACTGTTCCAAAGTGCTCTTCTGGCTGGGGAAGCTATCACTGAGGTCCTTTCAAAAGGAATTTAAGCAGTAAATCCTCCCATGCCTATTGCACCTCTATTGTGCAGATATCCTAAAAAGGCAAAGGAAAGTCCTTTCCTCCACACTGAGAAGTCCAATTTTCTGTTTTCTTCACAGGGAGATGCTTGAAATGACAGCCTTCAACTTAGAGAATGTCTGTAAAGTGTTTCAGAAATGGATGACAACAACTTCTTATTACAGAGAAGTGACATCCTCTCCAGCCTTTTTTAAAACATTTTCTTTCTGGCTGAATGGATGTCAGACAGGCAGGAATGAACTGCCTTTATTTAGCGTGTATGGTTATTCTCTCCAGTTCCAACATTTCTTAGAGTACAGTGTCTGCTCTTTTAAGACATTCATGACATTCATGATTTGTGTGGATATACTAGCAACATCTCTTCAGAAAATGTATTTTGATACAGGCAGGAGTATATCAGCAATGATGTTTTAATAGCAACATGACCCAATCAATCTTTTCCATACTGGCTCTTTCTAGATTACAAGGGATTTTAGCAGTGTGCCTCATTGCAACCTCTCCTCAGTGCCACGCAGTCAGCAAGCATAAAGTTCTGGGGGTTTTATGTCACATAGACAGTCCTGATCTTTCTTGATTGATTTTTCTCTTTTCACCATTCCACAGAAAATAGTGTTTGTCATTCATATGTGCGTGTAACGTGATTGAAATGATTCTAACAAGTGTCTTCTTGAAAGTTTCCATTGGAGTTCTGAAGCAGGAACATTTTACCACACAGTATCCTCAAAAATTTTTGTACACAGTTCCAACTCTTTTGCTACAAAGACTTTGCTGGTGTCTAGCTGATCAAGAAGGCATTTCTGTGTTTTCTGCGTTAGGGTTAGGATTTCCCTAATAATAGTTCCATTTTTCTTTTTCAGAGATGATCTCATGCTCACTGAGTAATGCCAAACAAGAGCTGTATGTAGAGCAGCTCAAGAGAAGGTGGAGAGGTAACAATAAACTGCCTGAATACTTCCTGGCCACAGACTAGAGCAATCTTGGTTATTCCTAGTTGTGTCTGCTATGGCTTGAAATAGTCATTTCAGCCATCAGGATCAGTGCTGGAGTACTTCAGTCACTGTCCTTTCCATGAGATAAGTTTTTTTTAACCAAATTCGAAAGGAAGCATAGTGTAAAATAGTTTTACATTATTTTTTTTGCCTCTGTGAGCTTAGTCAAAGAGTTTGTGCTACAGCTGAGTCACAAGTTCTGCTCTTTGCTTAATACCTTGTTTTTCCATTTTTCTTTCCTACTATTTATGTAATCATAGAATCACTTGAGTTCGAAGGGACCTTTAAAGGCCATTTAATCCAATCTTCCTGCAATGAAAAGGGACATCTACAGCCCAGTTGGGGTGCTCAGAGCCCTCGCCTGACCTTGAGTCTCCAGGGCCAGGGCATTCACCCCATGACAAGTGGAGAGTTCCTTTCCTTTCAGTCTACTTTCAGTCTTCTATCCATGCTGCCACTGCTGCTTCACTGTCATCTATGTTCTTTTTCATGGCATCACATTTTTATGCTTCCTGTTATTTCTCAAACATATTCCATGCAAGCCTTGAGAGATCTGTCTCTTCCATTTCCATCACAACAATCTGCTCATATTTTTTCTTTCAGTGATGCTTTTTTTTTTTTTTTTTTTTTTTTTTTTGTCTACTCTGACTTACTCCATCCTGAATGTAGGTTTGGAATACAAATATATTTTCCTTGTAGCACTCTTTCTTTTCTTCTTAAATTTCCCAGATGGTCATAGTTTTCCAAGCTCAGAGACCTGACTCGGCAA
The DNA here is from genome assembly GCF_019238085.1 of Lagopus leucura. NCBI lineage: Eukaryota > Metazoa > Chordata > Aves > Galliformes > Phasianidae > Lagopus > Lagopus leucura. Next base: position 26,214,951 of record NW_024962335.1, read on the forward strand.
TTTATTCCTAGTTGTGTCTGCCTATGGCTTGAAATAGTCATTTCAGCCTGTTGTCCAGTCATATACCAGTTGTCCAGTATTTCTTCTAATTATGCCACACCAGGAACTGTGTTATGAAGGCCAAGCTAATTAACAAAGTTTTGTAAGGTCCATCTATGTAAGCCAAGCAGAGCTGCTCCAGTGAATTACACCTGTGACATTTCCCAGGGTGGAGACGTCTTCACCTTCTCTGAATAAGAGCTCAAGCACAGAACCACATGAAGAATGCTATAATTATCAGGTCATTAAGATCCTTTGGGAGTCACAGGAATGGATTTTAAACTTTCCTGTTTTTCCTTTGATTATGTCTACTTCACGGACTACATCCAGGCCAGCTGTGAAGTACATACAGTATGGCTGTGACAAAGTAGAGTTGCATTTAATACATGGGGAATTTGCAACCAACCGTGTTAACACACCACTTTCATTTCCAGGACTGATAATAAGGAAAGTCATGCAAAAAGAGTTCTTGATTTCAAGTGGAAGTAACTTCAGAGAAGATATTCCCTTCCCTTTTAAATAGATCCATTATCTTTTCTACTGAATTCCACGGAGATGCTGTAACCATTCTTATTCAGATTTGAAAAGTTAGAAAGCTGAATCAACAACATTTGCATTAGCAGAGGCTTTGGAAGAAGAAACAACAAAGAGACAAAGTTTTGCAAACCTGGTGAGATATTTTGTATACTTAGGACATAGCAATGACAAATGTTCTGAAAACCTACAGACTCATAGAATCATAGAATAATAGAATGGCCTGGGTTCAAAGGGACCTCAAAGATGATCTAGTTTCAACCCCCCTGTTGTGGGCAGGTTTGCCACTGTTAGGAAATAATCTATATTTACTGTAACTAGTTCACCAGTTTTTACAGATTTGATTTCAGAATTATGGCTAGAAAAGTTTCCTTTCCTAGAATGAATAATACATTGAGTGTAAGAGAAAATATCTTTTTTTACTTTTACATTTTAAAGATACTAAGATTTTAGTTTATATATATGATTTATTTGCACAAAAAAATACCTTCAATAGGATCCAATTTAGCTTTACATTAAACACCCTAAATAGAACTCAGCATGAGGACAAATCAAAATGAAACAAAACGTGGGTAAAAAAAGACAAATTAATAAGTAATTCAGGGGTTTGAACATCATTCTGAGTCAAAAAATCATGAACAGACATTCCATGTTTGTGATGGCATTCATCACTATCCGCTGTGATCTGTGAGTCTTGAATAGCCAGTGATCCTTTTAGTTTGAAAAAAAAACAAAAAACAAAAACAAAAAACCACCATGCATTTTACCAGCTAAGATGCTTTCAGCAGTTTAGGCCTTTCTTTCTCTTTCTGCTTCCCGAACTTCATTCCCAACTCAATTTTTAGTGCATCTTTTTTTTTCTTACAGACTAACTTGCTTGGAAAGTTTAGAAAGGACACTTTTCTCCAGTCATCTTTTGTTTTTGGTGATGTTGTGCTAGGAAATGTGGACAAATCATCACTCACAGACAGGACAGCTGACCAAAGTTTTGCTGGGTGCAGAAAAAAAAGGGAAAAGAAAAGCTCAGAGAAACATAAAATAAACACAAAATATTAGGAAATAATCTAACTTACCTAAATAGTAAATATACCCTTGATATCACCTGAAATCCAGGAAGAATCAGCCTATGTCAATGCAACACTTCCTTTCAAAACACTTATACTCTTCCCTTTCTTGACTGTTTCTTTTTTTGCTTCTGTTTCTTAGGAAACTCTTCATCTGTAAAAGGGCACTGCTACTTTTGAGACTCTTTCAGCCAGAAAAGCTGCTCCAAACTTCTCTCCAGCATACTACTAATTTATTTTGTTGTATCCATGTTACTTTAAGTGTTCTTGTTCAGCAAGTCCACTTTCACAGCAAGTGGGGAAAAAATAAAAAAACTAACATTTTAATTCTCTCTACCCTCTTAACTTCAGCTGGGGTTGTTCACAGAACTAACTTAGCAAAAAATCAATTTTATTTGAGGTCTTTAGACAGCGTCTGAATTTGTTACAATCTCAAGAGCTGACTGTAAAATTCTTTTTCTTTTCCTCTAAACTCATGACTTCAGTAGTGACTGTTTTTTTTTCCCTGTACTACACAAATCTGCCCCGTTTGAGTAAATCTTAGTCATTCTGTCCCATATCTAGAGCCTGTCCTCGAAGCTATAATATGTTACTTCACCTTCTGAAGACAATTTTCCTCCTGAGGCAGGTTCTCCATCATGAGAGTAGTCAGAGTCCTAGTGTTAGCTTGGCATTCTTTGAAAAGGATGTCATGGTTTCCAGGATAATTACCCCAGCATGTAATATTCTAGGATTTACCATCCGGTACGGAGTGAAACCACCGCTAATGCAGAGCACAAAACAGTTATTACACATCAGCAATCACATCAGGGAACCACTGGCAATTATGCAACCCAAACAGCCAAAATCTGCCTTATAAAAAATAAAAAAATAAAAAAATAAAAAAATAAAAATTGCATGGCATTTCAACACTGAAAAGCCGGGCGTCAGCAGCACAAAGGGATACTCCTTTCATTAGCATTTCAATCAGCTTGTACAACAGAGCATTTCCACTTTTGTCTCCCTTCTCTCTTCTCTTTCTGACCCAGACATCCTTTAATTGTTTGTTAGCAGATCATCTTTGGGCCACATGGCTTCTTGTTTTCTTCCCTGCCCGACCTCCAGAGGGATCTGTCAGATAGGAATTCCTTAGCCCATAATCTCTTTAAAATCTTTCCCAGCTCATGGCACTCTGATGTACTCTGTTCAGAAGAACTTAGTAGATTTATTAGGTTAGTTGTTATTGTTATTTTTATATGACTATTCATTACCTTCAGATATCTATAGTAATAAGTTTTATGCACATATCAAAGACAAGGCCATTAATTGCTCCATATTATTTCAAGTCTGACTCCAAATTTCTGTTGTGGCATATTGCTCTATCACTTCTATTCTAGTTGAGGATCTCAAGAAAGAGATGAATGTGTGCTTACAGCTAGCTTAAACCAAATTTAATTGAGACCATAAATGCATTGACTTCATATTATGCTAATATTTAAATATTAGCATGGAGTTTGTCCCCATGAATGGATTCTCAAGTTCTTTTCTCCACTTGTGAGATGTGGGCTTTGCTTCTCTTTTGAAAGTTAATATTGCTTACCAGGAATACCTATGTATTTAGCTTTATATGTTAGGTTAAAGCTACAACAATCTTTGCCATCTCCTTTCCTTTACAAAGGACTGAAAATCACTTGAGTTCTTTAGAGTGCTTGAATATAACACAACAGAACACTAAATAGCTTAACTTCATTGCTGCATTATACTCACACAGATAAGACCAGAGAAAGAACAAAAATAGAAGTTCAATGTAGATGTTAGTTGATGCAGCTTTGTAGTTAAGGGGGAACAAAGAAATCTGGATATGCAATTGTAACAGTGGAAGAAGAAATAGAAAAAGAGAGAAGAAAAGAAGAAGTAAGAACAGAAGAAGAAACACTCTTGCCAGCCAGTATGTACTCAGAAAGGTGAGCTAATTGTTCTGACTCAAGCATGAAGAACTGTCAAATGACAAGTGAGCTAACATGCATACTGACTTGAAATATGCCTTTGGAATGATACACATAACCATGGAGCTGTAAGGAAAGAAAGAGAGTTACTATCATCTCAAGGAAATTCTATCAAAAATAGTACAGAAATTATGAGATTACTTAAACCAAGAGAAGTGGCAGTAATTCTGCAAGGTCCACCAGTTTGGATACACGGATGTCAATCAAAGGGAATAGAAGAGCAGATGAAGCTGCCAAGAAAATAGCACTGTAACAGTAGGAACCTTATTTCCTGAAATGTTCTTAAATATTAAGGTCCCTATTCATATAAAATAATAATAATAATAATAATAATAAAAATTAAAAAGAGGATTTCTATTCTATTTCTACTTATTACATTGTATTAAAAGTACCGAAGATGGCAGGTCGTAACACCCCATGGACAAAGTACTGACTCATCTAGTAATGAAAGAATTAATTGAAAGAACACACAAGAGTACTTATATGGGGACAGAAACTCTAGTTGAATTAGTTAGATAAGCAGTGGGAATTAATGTTTTTGTTTGCAAGGAGTACTGTCCAGAGGTGCAGAATTTGTCTTAAAAATAATCTTGACATTCAGAGGAGACACCCAAAGAGAGATAAAAAGGGTTTCTCTACCCAGCAAATATTGGCAGATTGATTTTTCTGAATTATCGAAGTGAAAAGGGTATCAATATTTATTAATATTCACTGACACAGTGTGAAATAGATTTGACTGGAAAAAGCAATCAGATGCATGTCAGATAATCAAATCAAATAATTACTGAATGTCTCTGATCTTTGGCAAGAGTTCTTTCTTTGCTCCATAGATATGTGCAGTTAAGAACTCCATTGCCCCTGGATGCACCATATTTGTGGCCCTCCACTGAACTCTCTTTAGAAGTTTTTTGTCTTACTGAAGAAACTCCTAACAACAAATACTGCAGTAAAACTAAAAGGGATTGACTCTTGGCTTCATTGCACCAGGATAAAGGCAGATCGACAGGAGAAGTGGAGAGCTGAAGAAGTCAATTCACTGAAGTTAAATATCAAAAGAAACACATGAACAGCACTTGGAACTGTTTGAATACTTATTTAGGATTGGCCTATACTTGGGGAATATTACCCTTGTTTTTGTATCTCTGATATTCCTCAGTCCATATTTTGCTTCTCTATGTAACTACAGATTTCTTTGAAGAAAGAAATGAAGGAACTAAGTGGGATGATACTCTTCTGTTGCCTTTGGATGATTAAGAAAACTCAGAGAAGAGTATGGAAATCACAAAACCCATGGGATCAGAATATGTTTCATAAAATAATCAGAAATACAGTTCAGATTGCTAATAAGAGCAATTGCTGTGCTTATGCTCATCTTCCAGAACATGCTGAGAAGGGAATTTCATTGGCTATTATATCTTGAAGAAGCCTGTGGGCTAGGACAAATTTAAAAGTTAGTGATGACAAAGGAGAGGGAAACACTCAATAGTTAGGCCCAGTGCATTCCTTTCCTTTGCTCAATTTTTTTTTTTTCCCCTTGATTAGAAGTGAAATGGAAAAGGAAATTATGAATATATCAGCCACCTTACAAGAGATTGAAAATAAATCAACGGATGTGATACATGCATGACAAAAAGAAGTGCCTCAAGCAGGAATGATGGCCCTGCAAAATAGAAAGGCCCTGGATACATCGTTAGCATGAAAAGGAGGGGTTTGTAACCAATTAACACTAAGTTGTTGCTTATAGGTAGACCAAAGTGGTAGGATTTCTACAGATGCAGAAGACATTTGGAAGCAGATAAAAAATACTTTATGAGTTTCAAAAAGACAATATTCTTCATGGATTTGAAGAGGTATCAAAATGACTGATTTCCAGGTTCCCTGATAAGAAAACTATAGCAGATGCATTTCTAGCGATGTTCAGTTTTGTCTGTGTGTTACACTGCAGTGTATATCTAAGCATCGTTTGATGTTAACTAACAAAATCTCAGAGAAAATGAGACTGATCTTACCTGTATGGTTAGGTAGGTTTCAAATGGGGGAATTTTTGTCAGTAAGAACTAACTTTTGTATAAATCTTTGTTTGTGTATCCTTAGATATAGCGAATTTGTCCTTTTGTCTAAGTCAGGATGACCAGTTTTGAAACAACCGAAGTAATGAAGTAGAGGAAAATCTAATCTCAATGCAACAACTAAACTTGTCTTCGAAGAAAGCAGCATCTTGAAAAAGCATGCTGTTAATTAGCATGCCTGGCTAGCCTGCAGGTAGGGACATCATTACCCCACCTTTGGCTGTGTAGGCCACAGGCTGTATCAGGGTAGTGGTAGTGATAAAAACATGTATAAAAAAGCATTGCAAATATCCTGGGGTGTCCTAGTTCTGTGGAAGAATGCATAGCACCTGAACTTGCACAATTTTGCAGTACATCTGTATCTCATCTCTGTGTGTGAGATTGGTTTAACGCACACAGGGTAATTAACTGGCCTTTTGAACAACACTGTTATCACTGTCCAGTTCAATTCATCAAAAAGATTCCACAGCTAATAAATAGAATTTCATCCTATTTTTACCACTAATAAACAACTGTTAGTTTGATAAGCAAACCCAATTGTGGACAAAATACCATAACACTGAGATGTCTGTCAAACGCTATTTGGACACTGACTATAGTTCATATCATGCAATTGTTCTGACATTGTTTTTTTCAATGAGAAGTGACACACAGTTATTAAACACAATCTATTATTTGCCAAGCAACTAACAGAACAGACAATGGCAGCACCCCTCTTTGGCAGCAGAAGACAGTCAAATGCAGACCTAAAGAACCTCACTTCTCTCAGACTACCCAGAAATATGAATATACTTTGTCCTACACCTTTTTTGGAACATTTTCACAGGCCATAGACTTGCAAAGGGATACTTGTGACAATCCCTACTGATCGTTTTTTGAAGACAGGAATTCAAATGCAATTTCCAAGAACTGTGGGTATTTTGGTAGGTAAAATAATTAATGAATTACCCTATTTTTTCCACTGTATTAACTACAAATGTGAAAGGAGAACAGGAGCAGCACATTGCAATGTCATGATAATTATATGCACACCTATGGAAAGATACAGTAAGTTCAGCTTTTTTGGGCTCATAACCATAACCATAAACCTTATTTGTTTGAGAATGAATGATGAAAATGTGAGGAAAGAATTGGAGTAGCTTGTTCCAGTAAGGCAATTCTGCTGCATCAAACTGTACTCATGAAAGTTTAAGAAAGCTTTCATCTCTTTAATAAATAAGCTAATGATGTATATAATAGTACAGTAATAAAAATGCTAATTCTTTAATATTGAAAACATAATACATCTGCTTGCAGTAGCCCTGTGTTAATTAGTAGGCTTCTATTTTTTATTTTTTTTTCAAATACAGTTTTATTTTCATGAATAATACTATGCTATTTCAACAGAGAATGGTTTTGGATTTCACAACTCTCCAGGGAACACTAAACAGTGAATCATTTATGCCCAACATGCAAAAAATAAGCAAACAGAAGACTCAGTGAAGTTATTTTAGTATCATCTCTTTGATTTATGTGTAATAATTTCAACAAAATACCCTATAGGAGCAGTGCAAAACTTTTGCGCATGTTATATTCCAAATTAGACTTATTTAAGGAATACACATATGTCATGCTCAGCTATTAAAGTGAGACATTAATTTGATTTGGAAAGTTATTCCAAAGATTTTATTACTAAAAATATTGCCTTAAAAAAGAAAGAAAGAAAGAAAGAAAGAAAGAAAGAAAGAAAGAAAGAAAGAAAGAAAGAAAGAAAGAAAGAAAGAAAGAAAGAAAGAAAGAAAGAAAG